>NC_052049.1:44855936-45177527 GCF_903992535.2 Arvicola amphibius | reverse complement strand
GAATGCATCCACCCTCAGTTTTTGAGTACAGAGGGCACCTGTTTACTGACTGTCACAGCTCCCTTCCGCATGCGGAGTAGCGAACCATCATGAATTAATAGTCACCGGGCAGACTGACTTTCCAGGGCCTAGCAGCTTTGGCATCTCTCTTGTACATAATAGTTAAAATCTTAATTTTTTAAAAAAATAGGTTGGATCTTAAGATCCACATATGTGTCCCGGCAAGCTCCTTGAGATGGTGTCTTAACAGCTCTGTATCCTCCCCACAGTGGGACACACAGAGGCCTTGAGCGTATGATGTAAACTGGCTGTGGTAATGAAGCACAAGCATGTCTTCTTAGATTGGGACTTTGAGTAGAATCTTAATCATACAGAATTCTGAAAATGCCGCTGGAATCTGAATTATCATACAGAGTTCTGAAATCCTCATCCTAGGGTTTCAGAATATAAAAGGTATCACCTGCTGATATGTGTGCACACTGCAAGTGTGGTCACTAGGAATGTGTAGAAGAACAAACACATTTAAAAGCATACCTATACGATCTGTAATAATGTAAATACTATTCAAATTCATTTTCGGGTATAATTCTCTGAGAAATTCTTCCAAATAGACGGGCCATCCAGACCATAAATTAAATTGATTCTGATCATTTGGAGACCTGAAGGGGCATTTTGCATTCTGTCTTTCCTGGGTGGAGCAGCCAAGGCACATATGTGAGAGGACTGAAGGGGAAGTGGAGACAGGATGTCTGTCTGAGGAAAACACACGGATTCCAAATCCAGAATAGACCGCTGAGGCCGCAGTAGGGGACCAGCCTTGGCAAGCTTGGGTTTTTAGATTCTTCTAAGTAAGAACACTTCCTCTTAACTCAGTTCCCCAAGAGCAGAGGCATAGCTCTTGAACATTTGCTGCTAATTCTAAGAATAATATTAATAGAAAAAAAGAGTGCTGGGCAGTAGTGGAACACACCTTTAATCCAAGCACTCAGGAGGCAGAGGCAGGTAGATCTCTGAGTTCAAGGCCAGCCGGGTCTACAGAGCGAGTTCGAGGACAGCCTGGACTACATAGAGAAACCCTGTTTCAGCCTCCCCACCCCATCCCAAAGAAAAGAGCACAGAAAACATCCTAATGATCAAAGCATTGCTTTATCTCAGATCTGTCATTTAATTTAATTGCTGGTTAATGTCCCCAAATTCATACCTTGTAATCAGGATCTCTGTTTTACAAAACGTACAACTTATGATAACAACAAAAGCTTGTACCAGGACATAGATAAATAGAGCCTGTAGAGCAACCACTCAAGAATTTCAGTAAAAATATGCTAAGGCTGAATCGCGCATAAGGCGTGCTCCACGGATGGAAGAAAACACAGAGAAGGACCTCCATGTTATCATAGGGGTTCACATTCAGCCAAGGACCAAGAGGCACCCTCCAACTCTACCCCACGGCAGAAATCTTCAAGACAACTGCCAAAACAGGTGTGTTCTAGCTAGCATGGTCGTTTGGTAGGTGAAGCTTTATGTGAGAAGGAAAAGAATCTCCCAAGACAGAGAACCCTGGAAGAGTTGTGGGACAGCAGTGTTTGGGAGGGGAGAGAGCAGAAACGGGATCCCAGTTTATTGTCCCACACCCATATGCAGTCCTTACCTCCGTGCGAAGGAGAAATGGGCTGAGGCACTGGGGGAGAAATTCCTTGGACTGTCTTGCGGGCTATTTCCTGTGGAGAGCAAAGGAGACATGAGTAATCTCACTTTGTTTTCCTACCTTTATCCACATCCAGAATCTTCTTGGTTATCAGCTTCTTTACAGTCCCACAAAATGTCATTTCCTCTAACAATGTTTTAGCTTTGCCTGGAGCAAGAGATCTGGGAAGCAGGAGTGGTGTGGGTGGGGTGGGAGGGCACTGAGTTCCACCACAGCTTCCCAACTGGGAAAGATATACTATACCTACAAATCAGCACTATGGCCAGCCCCAGTCCTCTTGATCTTTAATAACCTAAGTATTTTGGTCTGTAGAATAATAAGTACATATATATTTTGTATTGTGTGTTCAGATGCTAACACTTGGATAGATGTTAAGTTCATGTTTTTTATTTGGGGGAGATAGCCTCAGTACGGGGAAAAGAAAAGAAAGTCTCAAATATAAAGGCTTCAAAGTGTACATTTAAGTGATTGATGCTTCAAAATTAGTCATAAAGTATGAGGAAGAACCCAGCCATCTGGACCTCTGTCTAAAATGTCCCAGGCTCTATCTTAGCACTGCTGGAAGAACCTGGCAGGATTACCCTTGTCAATATTTTCTTCAGCAATCTCTGTGTCTCTAAGCAGCTGGAATGTGACTGGCCAGGCAGATGCTAAAAGCCTTGGCCACACGGAGATGGCAGCACGTGTCTCTCAAGTCCCCCACAGAAGAAGAGGAGCACTGATTGCTCACAGGAAGGAAGGCAGCACCCCTGGGGCTTGTTACTTTCTCCATTAGCCCGCTCAACCTGCTGCTGATCATTGACAGGGCTTGGCAGGCAGCTGGCGAGGGTAAGTTCAGGACACTCCAGACCACACTGCTTCCCCCTGCATATTTAATTAGAGGCACAGCGTTACAGGGGGACCACTTGGGAACGGAGCTGGTTTCAGTAAGGAGGTGAGAAAAGGCTGCAAAGTAGCCCCATTGGTTTCTTGAAAAGTGGAAAAATAGATCATGGAGAGACAGATGCCTTTCATCCCCCAACAGCAAGACCCACCACTGCCCCATCACTGGCTCCTCAGCGATAAGTGACCACTGTAGCCAGCTGTAAGGAATACTGACCTCCAGTTTCAAGTCCCGCCCAGCTGGAAAGGTAAACAATTTGCTATTAGTGTGCTAAGAGAACAGCCCAACACCTCGAGGAGGGTAAGTTTAGTGCTACCTTGAGGACTTCTTAGACTGGCTACATCGGCCACTGAAATTTTTCAATTAACTTAAGGTTGCAAATTTTATAGTGTTGTCTTCAGCAGATGCTATTAACTTTATGACAGCACAATCAAAGCCATTCAACGGGAAGAGCTGAGAAGCGGTTTCTTTATAGAGAGCCAAGCAAGGAACGGTTTCCCTGCCACAGTGAAATTTATCATGTCTGTGCATCTGCTGCTCCCGGGGCCCCTGGAGGAATGGATTTTGCTTTTGCTGTCCAGTAATCCAGGATTCATTTTGTCTGTTTATCTGCACAGCAAATTAACTTATTTTGATTTCTCTCAACAGCACTCCTTCTCCCACTCCTAATTTAGCTTGTGTGCTGCTCGCTGCATTCTGTAAAAGGGCTCAATAATTTCAAGACGGCTAAAAGCCCTCGCTTCCTAAGGGGGATAATCTAATGCCTGGAATCATTGTAGAGGTTGTTTTTCTTTTCGTTTAAGTTTGGGAAGTATATTCATGTTGCTTGTACACCATGGGGAACAAACTACCAGTAAATTATTAGTTGTAACAAAAACAATGGCTTACTTGAAGCCAAGACTTTCTGACAAAATTCTTTCTGCCTCATTCACAAGAATAAAGTAAGATCGAGGGAATCTGGCCCGATCCCTAGCCTGTCTTCTCTGTGCAGAAAACACTAAAGCTGGGGGTTCAAATGTGCCGAGGGAAAACAAAGAGTCCATTCAGTAGTTTTTACAAAATGGGGTGGGGGAAGAACTGAGGGATAAGCTGAAAGTGATTGACGCCTAGGAAGCCAGGTACAATTTTATAAAACATTTTATAGCACGTGATGATCTTTCAGTTTGAGGACAGAGACAGACAGACACAGAAGGCTGATCAAACCTGTCCTGCGAAGAAATCAAAGCTGCCAATACTAATACAAAGCTTCCAGTAGCCGTTCCCAGACTTGGTCTCACTCCTGGGCTGCCTTTCCAGGTACCACTGAAGCTTCTATTTCCTTCTCTCTCTTTCACTGCCATAAACCCAAACCCTAGGCTCTTTCATCTTCAACCTCAGGCACCATCTGCAGAATTCTGCAGATGCAGGCTGAAAAGCTGAACAGACATGTCTATACCATTCACAAAAGTCATGTGTCGCTTAAGAGCTAGACTGTTCCGAGTGGAGTGTACTGCGCTTTTTTGTCAATGTGTGAACATCACAGAATGAACTTCAACAAACTAAAATGACAGCATCAGTAAGTGATGTGATGTTTTGGTACCACAGCGGTACACAAAATCTATCCATGTTTTGACAACACTGACAAGGTTTGCTGGGTTTGTGCAGAAAGAATTGGGATGTTGTTGTGACTGGACTATCACCGACATTCTATAAGGCTTCATAAGGTATTAGAGAAAGACAGATACTAAGTCTCAGGGCAGTTCAGCAAGCTTCAGGTAAGATGGTAGGTGGGGACTTCTGGGAATTAGAAACAGCTCAGTCGGAAACACTGCAAACATTAAGGCAGTCCCAGAGACAAGCTCTCTAACTGAAGAAAATACAGAGAGGTACACAAAATGGCTCAGGAACTCTGTTTATTGGTGTTAGGTAGTGGCAGGCTGTAGAGATGCTTGGCTGCACCAAAGGAGACGGAGCTGGACAAGCACATGTAAGGTCAAGAGAAAGAATTTCTCTGGGCACACCAAGAGTGATGGTGCGCGTTAGAAACAAGCCCAGAAAAGGAGAGAACAGAGTGAACACTGTGTCGCCACTGAGGATAGACTGGCGGGGTGACACAGCCAAACAGCCAACTAATAGAGAGTCTTGAGAGGTGGGTGGGTTCTGGCACTAAAGGTCAATGGCAGGAAAGGGTAAATGAGCACTGCAGAGACGTCTGAGTCCTGTGCCAAGCAAAAACTCAATTGTCCCTGTAGAGAAATGATAAGATTCACATGCTAGAGTTACAGAAGTCAATCATGGAAGGTTTCATTCTTATCTGAAATAAAAATGGACTTCTTTTCGGCCTCTCAAGATTTAGCCATACTATTTTGTTCGACAGCGTGCACACTGCTGTGAATTTGGGGAAGATGGGTTAGAATTCAAGCCATCTGCGTTCTATGCAGTCCTCTCCGCTGAACACGCCAACGGCGCTAGCTGAGAAGAGCGAGCGAGAGGGACTGAAACTGGAGTCCTCCACATGACCTTCACTCCGAGCAGCCTTGCTCTCCGCATTCATCCACCCATCTGCAAAGCAATACCTGAGAGACTCTTGAGCAGAAACCCGTGCCAGTTAATTCTCTGCCCATATGTGCAGCACTTGCTTGTAACTCACGTCCTGCTGCTCCAGGGATTTGCGGGCTCTTGGATGTTGTGGAGTGCTCAGACACTTTATGGACTGCCAGTATCCCCGCTGATGCTCCGACCTGATGAAGTAAGCCTTCACAGTGGTCAGGCATTGGGTAGGTAATTAACACCAAGATCCCCAAAAGGCAGAGGCGCGGCTAAGATGCAAGCAGTGTGTCAGAGCCTTGCTTTACCTAACGGCACTACACGGGGTGCCTCATTTTAGAGGCAGTTATTGTGAAGAAAGTGATTTCCAGATTAATTAAATTGTTTGATTGCTTTGTAATTAGGCTGGAGAAGTCCTGTGTCTTCGCCACAGAGAAGCAGGCTGCAAATCTTTTTAAAAGGCATATGCTTTACCCACTATAGATTATTAATGTGCTTTTAATAGCTATCCGTTCACAAAATGACAGTTTCTGATGCCTCAATTTTCCATAAGAACAGAGGGAATCCAAGAATTAATGACCACTGCCATTTGAAACTCCTGGTGGATCAAAGAGTACGTCCCCCATTTGAATCCTCGTTCTCATTACTTGATGATCCCCTCAAATGAGCTGTGACATTTCGCACCATAACAATCAGTGTGGTGTTTTCTGACAGCTTCGAGGGTCCACAGCAACACATGGCCACTGGCTCACAACCTTAAGAGCGGACTGCACAGGACCAAATCTAGGGCCTCCTTGCAGGATGAATGCCAGCAGAGCGGGCCCTTGTAAGATTTAAACAGGAACCTCCGACAGAATAAGCCACGTGGAATCACAGTTCAAGTCGCCAGCAAACTTCGAGTGGATCCCACTGGACCGTAACAGGTGACGTGTGAAGAAGGGAAGTCAGAGATCTTCCCTGTCACTTAGACACCTGTCTCCAAAACTGGCTCCTCTCCAGATATAATTGTGGAATATTAATTAAACCTGGGCAGCTGTTTAGGCCCTAAATAACCAAGGACTACCTTTGATTAGCTGACAGTGGTGGTGTCTCTGGCAAAACAGTAGGGTGCCCACTGCAAGCTGGTGAATAAAGAACACAAATATTGGAACAAAATATGGATGTTCAAGACAAGAGCAGATTGTTCACAATGCATTAAGGTTTTCTTAAATTGTGGGTTTTCTCTGCCTAAGTCCATCATACTCAGAACCAGTGCCCACTGCTTGACTAAGTCAGGCAAGAAACATTTATTCATCCCCTGCCTCACAGAAGGGAAGGACATGACAGAGATGTTTTTAGCTCTTCTGTGGTCAGTAGGCTGCAAGGCACTGCGACAAGAGCTGGGAGATCTGTCAGGAAGCTGCTAGTATAGACAAGGGAAAGACAACTGTTTGGAAGCAGTACTACAGATCTCAGGGAGGTACTGGCCAGAAAACTGATGTGCTTTGTTGAAAAGTGGGACTGAATAGCTCTGGCAAGGGAGCAATCAAGAATGGTTTATTATACATCTGACTGTGGATCAGTGTCTCGCTCTGTCACCAACAGAGAAGCTTCTTCTTGTTGTAGATGGGAACTAACACGAGACCTACAACTGGACAATGTGAAGAGGCTGAAAGACTTTGGAGTGCTCGCTCCTCAATGGAATGAAGCCATCAAATCCCTCCCCTTAAGGTTCAGGGATCTATGTGGGGAAGAAGGGGGAAAGATTTTAAAAGCCAAAGGCAGTGGGTGACTCCAAGAAAACAGTTCCTTCCAGACATAACCGATGCACGCACAAAGTCAAAAAGATTAGGGCAGCATGCACAAGGCTTACACAGGGTCCCAGCACTGAGAGCAGGAAGTGGACACAAGCTCCTACCCCGAATCAAAAAGAATCTCTAACCAATACTTGGGGGCAAGGAAAAAAATCACTTCTCCCCAATGGAACCTCAATGGGTATAATAACCACACTTCATGGCATGCCTGGCAGTAGATGACCAATTCAAAATGAACTCAATGATAATTTTGCACACTTTTTTGCTGTGGAATACTCTTTTACAATGTGTGAATATATATCACTGTGATTTGTTTAATAAGGAAGTTGACTGGCCAATAGCTGGACAGAATAAGATTAGGCAGGATAACCAGACTAGGAGAATGATGGGAGGAAGAAGGGCAGAGTATGGGGTCACCAGACAGACACTGAGGGAGAAGGAGATGAACATGCCATGCTAATAAAGGTACCACCACGTGGCAGAGCATAAATAAGAAATATGGGTTAACCTAAAATATAAGAGCTAGTTAGTAACAAGCCTAGGCTATTGGCCAAGCATTTTTAATTAATGTAAGCCTAAGTGTGTTTATTTGAGAGCAACTGCGGGACAGGAAAACTCTACCTATACTTTTTGTCTCATTTTGTTTTGTTTGAGCAATTTCTGTCTTATTGATTGACTTACAGAAGCAAAACTTCAAGTAGCTGGAAATGCATTTAAATGCATTGATATTCATATGCATGCAACTACAGATAACGGTTCTCAAGGGTAACATTGCTCTCAAAGTAACAGTACTATTAGTGGCATCTAAATGTTTAATAACTTTGTTAGAGTTTTCTTATTACACCTGAGAACCAACAACTTTTTTTCACTTCAGGTTACTTGTTGCCTAATGACATAATAATGTCTTTGATTTGTTTTCAGACACTCAAACCAGTTGACAGAAGAGATATGTAGAGAAGAAAAATTTCATGGGGTAAATATGAAAATTTAAGTAATAGTTGTAGTTGTTCTCTCTACTGAAGGGAATACAATGACTGCATATTCTGTTTCATCTGTGTCTTCTGCTCACATATTCACAGCCCAAAGGGCCGATGATGAGCTCTGGGTAAATACACAGGTACATACAAGGTTTGCCTTGAATTCTCGGTGCCTAACACAGTAAACCTGAAACACAATGCTTTAGTTTTGTTTTTGTTTTTTTTGTTTGTTTGTTTGTTTGTTTTTCGACACAGGGTTTCGCTGTGGCTTTGGAGCCTGTCCTGGAACTAGCTCTTGTAGACCAGGCTGGCCTCGAACTCACAGAGATCCGCCTGCCTCTGCCTCCCGAGTGCTGGGACACAATGCTTTAGTTTTCAGATTCAATTAGTTTAAAGTTCTTATTGTGCGCGGTGCATTGAGTTCCCGGGGAGAACAGAAAAGAGGTGAAGACGCTGTAACCAACAACCTACTGACAGAAGCAGACGGTGCGTAATATCCATCCTAGATCATCTTGCAAAACCCATTCTGGAGCTTTACTCATTCGAAGAAGACATTTACCTAAATCAAAGTCATCAAATGCATACAAATTCATCTTCTAGAAACTCTCTAACAGTGGTAACTTAGAGTAAACATGTTTCACAATGGACTTACGACACTCACGTAGGTAATGTTTTCTAAGGAGTGAGTGACGAGGTTATAGAAACGGAGGGAGCCGAAGAGGCCCAGCAGGAGGTCGACTCCTGTGTCAGGAGACTCCCAGATGTCACTGTCTCCATTCCATGCAGCCATTCCTCTGGAATTTGTGTCCTGCATTTGAGATGCAGCGGCACTGACACGCATCCCTTGGAGATGGGCTGTAATGGGTTCCTGAGAATGTTTTAGCTTTTCATTGACCCTTCCTTGTTACTCCGAATTGATGTCACATCTCAAGGTGATTCCGAGTGAAGACAGGTGAACGGCAAGAGTGAGGAAGAAAGGTGATTTGGGGCTGTGTGTTTTCCTCCCATCTTCAGCAATTCATCTTCTCAGCAATGGAGAAGAGATTGCATTCAGCCTTTGTTGAAAGTTCCTGAGTTGTGTTTGTAAGGTCAAGGAATGGGAGGCAAGAACACAGCCACTGGAACAGATATTCCTAACTTCCATGCAATTACACGGAACTTGATTAGTGCTATTAATCTTAGATAACTAATTAGTTCCCGAATCTGGGTAAAACTGAGTTAAAGAATACAGCAGTGTGTGCATGTTATTATTTTTCCTATCTGACAGGAAGGGATTTCAATTCCTTAACATAATTAGGTACAAAGAACTTCCCTTTTATCCTGGAAGAGGGGGGATGTTATCAGGAAATTGGTTCTTAGACTGTTTGCTTCTACTGCTAAGTAATTTGCAGTCACAACAGAGGCATTTTAATGAAAGGCTGCAGATCCATATGACTTCGTAAATGTACCAGAAAGGTGATTCTTATTCTAAACCTTTTCCTTTTAGAATGAATACTAAAGCAAAGCTGGTCCTATTTAGCAAATTCTAAATGTTCCTGTGGAATCCAGTGGGCAGGAATGTTATCCAGCACAGCGAGTTATATGCCAGGGTTTTTCTTTGAAATAATTATTGTTTGGGCTGAAAACTATCACTAACCTATTCCTTCACAATAAAATAATATGGAATGAGCTGGGAGTCTAACAGTCAGAATTCTTAGTGTCAGCTCTCAGAAACCGCACGGCCCCGGAAATCCCCAAGCACTGAGACTCTTCCTCCTTCTGTAACACGTTCCCCACACTTCTTCTTTGTGTCCCCTTAGATCAATGAAGGAAGGGCTCTCAATGTGTGCTGCATACTAAAGCCAATTGAGAAGCCTTAAAACTGCTGATGCCCAGACCTGGCTGCACTCCCTTTGAACCGGAAGACTGTCATAGGGGGCAGGGCTTGAGAAGCATTCCCTAGACTTTGGTGATGTACTGCAGGTCACCTGCCCTTTAGAGCTCTTAACTAAGACATACCTGGATTTCTGTTCCTTTGTCCACTTTTCTCTGAAACTCACGTTCCCACTCTTGGGTATATCAACTCAATGTCCCTTTTCCATATTCCCCTCCCTCTGACCTCTAAGTATTCTCAAAAGGGCAGTTAGCGCTGAAATACTCTCCCTCTCAACACAAACAAACGCTCCCTTGTCATGTCAGCACTTTCCGTCCCACTTGCCCACATGGGGCTCTCCTGAGTTAATAAGATAGGGCGGTGCTCCTGTATTAACAAAGGATTCCAAGTTCCCAATGGGTTCCCGAAACCACAAATAGAACAAATACTATATATGCTATGCTTCTTTCCTATTCATACATACCTCATGTTATAGTTTAAAATACATTAGGTACCGGAAGAGTTTCCCAGTGTTCTAGTTGAGCTATGAAGTATCCCTGAAAAAGATTCATGTGTCAAAGGCTTGGTTCCAAGGTGGTGACACTACTGAAAAATGACTGGAACATAGAGGCTTGGATCTAATCAACAGATTCAGTCATTGATGAGTTCCTAGCTCAGTGGGCTATTCGGAGATGGGGCCTATTTATCAAGAGTAGGTCATTTGAGGTGTGGCTTGGAAGGGAGTATGTTGTTGCTAGTAGGTCCCCTTCTCTCATTTATATCCTCCCTCCCTCCGTCCCTCTCTCCTTCCCTCCCTCCGACCCTTCCTCCTCTCTCCCTCCCTCTCTCCCTTCTTCCTCCGTCTCTCCCCTCCAACTCCTCTTCCTCTCTTCCATAATCCCACCATGAACTGAGCAGCTTTCCCCTGCCATATACTTCTGCTATGATTCTGCCAAGATGTTGCCCTTAACACAGGCCCTTAGTGATGAGATTCAGGGATCATGGACTGAAATGTCTGCAACATTGAGACCAGATGAAAAACATTTCTCCTTTTCAGGGATCTTCCCAGGTATTTTGCCACAGTCTCAAAAAGGTGACTAACATAATCACAGTCACATCTATTGGAGTGTATGGCTTTTTTCCTGTTGTTGTTTCCTTATTAACTGGAGAACGTCTGCCTTCTCAAACACAACACTTGAAAGCTTTTCTTTGGCTTATCTAGACTGGAGTCATTACTCAGGGAAAGGAAGGAGACTTGCTGTATTTCCCGGGATGCTGCAGACATCTGCCAACGGCTGTGACTGGATAACGGACGGGACGGACACAGACGTCTTAGGCAGGATAATGCAGAGGAGCAGTGATTCCCTCACGCTCCTCCAAGGGCAGGTGACGAAATTACGGACAGTTTCCCTCTGGGATGTCCACTTAATATTTAAAGTTCACCAGGGGTAACTGACATCCCAGAGAGCAAATTCGTGGGGAAGGAGATACATCCTCATACATATGCGGTGGCAACTCTCTTCTGCATACGCCCACACAGATCTGTAATTTCTTCCTTCCTCTTAAACAGCAGTTCTCAACCTCCGGGCTGCGACCGCTCTGTGGGTAGAACGACCCTTTCACAGGGGTCCCCTATCAGACATCCTGCATATCGGATATTTACGTAATTTTTCATGAAAGTAGCAAAATTAGTTATGAAGTAGAAACAAAATAATTTTACGGCTTGGGGGAGGGGCTCCCCATAACATGAGGAGCTGTATTAAAGGATGTATTGGAGAAGATGAGAAGCGCCGCTCTCAAGCAAGGTCATTCACCCTATATGAGCTAAACTAGCTGTAGTTCGTATGTTCCTAGGTTAAGACCTAAAATATTTTTTAAAGCAAAACATAGGGAGAAAAAATTTTTCACTAACCATAACGTTGTTTGTACTTTTACTATTGACTTTAATCATTTTAGTCAAACCATTTTTCACTGTAAACAGCAGCTAACAACTCATGAGCCACATTTGACTTAAAATCTGTGCAATTCATGGTTCTCATTTTTCATAGCCTATTACTCTAGCCATGTGATATTAAAAGTTACACTTATCAAGACAGTTAAAATCACCCATGTGGCTTGGTTTCAACGAATGACTGTCAGAAGCAAAACTAAGGTCACTTAATCTAATAATCAAATTATTTCTTGTAGAAAATATGCCCATAGGAATATGCTCATATAGCTCCACATTCTGTTATGTTCCAGATATGTTACTGTTTGCCTATGATTGTTTTAGTAAAGAACTTTAAAATATTGATGAGTAAGGTACAGGGAATGGCTTCAAAACATATATAACTGTGAAGCTCTTTAAGCACAAATACATATCTTTTGAGAGTACTATCTTTGAATTCACAGGTAGTAATATATTGAGCCTTCTGGGCATTCTGAGGCAGGAAAGAAGTTGTGACTATCCCTTAAAAGGTATACTGGATATAGATTCTCCTCCGGTTATCATGACTCCATTAGCACCGAGTAGTTAGCTCAGCTGGTAGTACCAGGAAGCATTTTCCTCTTGTGGAACAGGTCTTAAATCCAATTAGAGAGTTGCTGGTTACCACCAACTTGTGCATACCACTTCATCGCCCTTAGACCTATGGTGCTATGCTGGTCTTTGATGTGGTTCTTAGACAGCATAGCTGGGTAGAACTTTGGTTGCCTTCCTCTTCTGAAAGCTTGCATGGTGCATTCTGGTACCATGAAAGCGAGGCTGGGAGCGCTGCAGAACAGGAGAGACTTTAAGAGCCAGAGAAGGAAGTCTGTTGTGAGACTGGGTTGCCTGGTAATGTCAGAAGTTACACCCATAAAGTCTCACCTGTGTCACTGTCGAAACATGAACTGGACAAGGACCACAACAATGGACATGCCAAAGTGGATGGGGTATAGTCCACGAGGCGTCAATACTACACAAAGAACTACAGGCAACTGAAAAGTTAGGAGTTGTAGAGGTGATCTTCCCAGGGAAGAGCAGACCAATTGATTGTCCAGTGTAAAATGAAAACATACATACAAGTAACATTATATTAACTTAGCAGGTTATAGTTAAGACTATAATATATTTAATAACAATTAGTCAAGAAAAAAAGAGGCTATAAATTTGAAGGCCTTAGTGGAGAGTGGGGAGAAAAAAAGGGGAGAAATGTTGTAATTATACTCTGAAAATTAAAATAAAATAAAAGCATACTAGAATCCTGGAAACCTCCTTTGAATGAAAAGAGCATACAAGGTGCATATTCTGGCACCTAAATGAGTGGACAGTTTTTATCAGGAGTCAATTTAATCTGGATACTGCTAAATTCGGAGAGCCAGAGAGCAATGGTTCCCTATGCGCCCTTCAAGTGATGCTGGCAGAGGCAGCGGGCAACTGGAATGCTAACAACTCTGGAGACAAGGTTTAAGCCAGAGCTTTGTACTCTGAAAATAATGAAGAGACCAAAAGTGGCCCATGTTCGGATCAATAAAACATATGAACAAGTGTTCAATATCCCTAGCTATCATGGAAATGCAAATTGAAAGTACACCACGATTCTGTCTCACTCAGTCATAATGGGCACCATTAGGAGAATAAACAACAAACGCTGGCAAGGATGAGGCCAGGAGGGACAATGGCAGACTACTGGCGTGCATGTAAATTACTCCATCCACTGTGAAAATCAGCAGGGAGGGGCCTCATAAACTAAGGTAGAACCACGTACAGCCCAGCTCCATTCCACCTGGAACACACCCATAGGGGTCTTAAATTAGCACACCATGGGGACACCTGCACATCCACTTACTGTCTCAGTAGATACTGTAGCCAAGATACAGAATTAGCCTTCATGTTCATCCACTGATGAGTGGATAGAGAAAACAAGATTGGGGGTAAAGAAATGGCTCAGTGGTTAAGAGCACTCATGCTCTTGCAGAGGACCCAGGTTCAGTTCCCAGCATCCATATCGCACGGCTCAAAACTGCCTGTAACTCTAGTTCCAGGGAATGCAAAGACCCCAGGACTCTGTGGACACTTGCATACATGTGGTACACACACACACACACACACACACACACAAACACATACACAAATAAAAATACTAAATATTTAAAAACAAAAATGTGGTTATACAAAATGAAATTCTATTCAGTCATAAAGAGGGAAAATATACAATTTTACAGAAAATGGATAGAAATAGAGATTATTCTGTTCTGCAAAATATGTAACTCTTCAAAACCTAAATATTGCATGATTTATGTCATATGTGTGACATATATTACATGTGTGAAGAGACACAAAGGTGGGAGGGGACAATTTCAAAAAGGGAAGGGGCAGGCCTTCTGAGAGTGAATGTGGTCACAATATATGATAAAAATGAGTAAAAATGTCATAATAATAAAACTTATCATATAAACAATGAATGTTAATAAAAAGATTTTTAAATTAAAAAGAAATAACTAGTATCTATGGAGGTCAGGTCAGGTATGGGTGTAGGATAAGAAATGATCAGTGTCCATGGGTATCAGGTCAGGTATGTCTGTAGGATAAGCCCATGAAAATACTGCTGTATTTTCATCTTTGAGGCTATAATGTGGCACACACTGAATCCAGGATTCTCCCACAGTGGCCAGGAGAGAAGACTTAAGGGAACATAACAGACTGCTCATGACAAGAAGCGCAAAGCTCTGAATTCTAAAAGGAGGTCGTTGGATCACCACGCAGGTGTGGCCTCAATCTGGGCCATAAAGGACAGTGGCAAGAAAATACATGGAGGTGAAGGACACTGAGCAAGCAAAGGGACAGTCACAAAAGTAACAGCCTGTTTCTATAGGTTTGAATCAGACTACAAAAGCAATTCTATGAACACAGCAAAGAAAATGCAAATAATTGAAGTAGTTAAACAAAAAGATTATTTTTTAAAAAAATTCTCTCATAACCTCTGACTCTTATTCTTGGTTTACTCAAATAATTTTTTTTAATTATGGTTCTAGGAATGGAAACCAGAATCCCCTAAACTAGCCTCCCACTCAGAGACTTCAGGCTCTTTTCCAGACTCTGGGCCTAGCCTCTCCTCTATTATTCAGACATAGCCTCTTTCCATAGGGTACGCACCTACCAGAAATACATACATACGTGATGCCATGAAACGCCCACATAAAACATAGCCCACAGAGTGTAGTGCTATATATAATGCTTTACTGGTTTCTAACTTTTGAAGGTTCTGTACTGCTGGCTGTTTTCAATAATCTTTTGTGTTAACACTTCTAAATCTTTAGGTCTTCATTTTTTAGTAGCCAAGAAAATTCTAATAGATACCTAACACAGTCTAACAGTGGGTATCGGCGTTGATTTTGATGTTTGATGATTCACTGAGTATCCACTGAATGTTTATGTGACTATATCCCAGGGCTCTTCCTTCATGCAGAAATACGGGGTCATGGGTAGGTGTGTGTCATCCACTTTGGTCTCTACAGCCCCATTCCTCTTCCAGAGCACCGGACCGATTCGCAGCCGTACTGGGCACAGGGGCAGGCTTCCCCCGACCTAGCCCATTACGACATGATTTTCAGACTTTGTCAGACAGTAAACGGGAATCACCCTGTTTGACAAGTATCTCTTTATGTTTTTTTTTCCCCTCAGATTTGCTGCGGTATGGTAATAAAATTGTATTTATGGTCTATATGTTTTGCTGTACAAATATGTGATTGCCACAATTAAATTAACATACGCATCATATGTTTAGCGTTGTTGAAGTGATTCTGAGTGAGGTTAATCACCTTTAAGCATGCTGACCTTTGTTATTTATTATTTTATTTTACTTTACTTGCATGGATATTTTGCCTGCATCTGTGCACTACTTGGATGCCTTGGGCCCACAGAGGTTAGAAGTGGGGGCATTAGAGGCTCTAGAACGACAGTGACAGATGGCTGTAACTGCGTGGAGATGCTGGGGATTGGAGCCAGGTCCTCTGGAAGAGCAGTCAGCTTCCTTTTGTGTTTGTTTGTAAGTATTTGGGGGGAGTACAAAGTACCTGATTCATTTTTTTTTTTTATTCTCCTGGAGCTCTCAGTGTTTCCACACTGAAGCAATTCTGTCAATACATTGAAGCTGTATTGCTCATTTCTCCTGTCCTTTCATGTGGTCAGGGTAACTTCCCTGAAGAAAATCTTATTAAGCTTATGGATTTTTCCTTTATGACTACTAGGTTTTGAACATTATTTGGAGACTTCCCTTTCTTGAAAATTACTTCCTAAATGCATCCGTGCTGTTGCCTCATATTTTTATGATTCCTTTAAAAACACATATAAAAGCCAGGCATGGTGGCACATGCTGCTATTCTACAGAGTGAGTTCCAGGCTGGCCAGGCCTACATAGTAAGACCCTCTCACAAACACACAAGAAAACCACTTAAAAATCTACACGAGAGTTATCTGGTATCAGGTCTAGGGTAGCAGCCTCAGTTACCTCTTCCCAAGTAGTTACTGAATGCGCACAGTGATGGAGTCATTACCGCTTTCCCAAGGGTTCCGGCAGGATGCACTGGAGACTGGAGGGCTAGGCTGCCACAGTTTGAACGCTAAGACAGGCAAGGGAGGGTGAGGGAAAGATGATGGATGAAGCCTGGGGCCAGCCGGCTGGTCCTCAGGGCCACATTCCAGGTGATTCTTCACCTGGCTGAAGTGCCTAGTTTATCAAGTGCTCCAGGTGGTTCTTGGTACCAGACCTCTGGAATCTTAGCCTTTGAATGGTGATCTTAACCTTGGCTTTGCATTAAAATAGCCTGGGGACACTGGGATCCCCCAAAGCCCAAGCCCTGCTGCAAACCAATTAAGGGAGAACGGGGAGGAGGTGACCGCAACCATCAGTTATGTTTAAGGCTTCCCAGGTGATTTCGGTGTAGCTGCTTCAGATTCCGCTTTAAGAAAAAGGTAAATTTTATGGCCTCGGTTGTCCTCCAGCCTTACAATGCGTGGGAAATCTCTAGAGAGCTTTTTAATAGATACACACTCTTGCCAGGTCAGACACCTGAAGTTTCTCACTTAATTGGTCTGGGGCCTGGGTCATTAAGCGCCACTGTTGATTCTGACATATGCCAGGTTTCGAGCCCCACGATGGAGGAATTCTCTCACTGCCAAGGCAGCACAGTCATCCGATAGGTGGGCACCCTCACACTCCCGTCCCAGAGCTGGGGTGGAGCTTAGGCAATCTGTGTTTCTAAGTAGCTAGCTCCTGCTGCAGCCACTGTTCTGAGGACCCCAAGGGGAACCTCTCTGCTGTACGTCATACTCTCGAGTGTTTTGCTTTAGTTAAGACATAATAAAGTTCCTGGTTTGTTTGCTTTGGTTTCCTTATAAAGTAGCTTCAGGGTAAAAGAGAGGGTTAATGGTGGTGAAGCACAGGCCATAAGAACACGCAGAAGAGGAACCCCAGCAGCT
The DNA here is from genome assembly GCF_903992535.2 of Arvicola amphibius. Lineage (NCBI taxonomy): Eukaryota > Metazoa > Chordata > Mammalia > Rodentia > Cricetidae > Arvicola > Arvicola amphibius. Next base: position 45,160,350 of record NC_052049.1, on the reverse strand, counting down.
TTGGCTCTGGACCGGGAGTCGAGGTCTAAAGCCCACTTCAGAGGTAGTAGGAAGGATGCAGTAAGAGGTAGTGCCTGGAGTCCGGTATGGGGCACACATGCGTAAATGTGTAAATCAACCACATCTTGGTAGATGGAGGCATAGGAATCGGGAGTTCAAGGTCAGGCTAAGCTACGTGAGACTCGAAAGAGAGACAGAAACATAATAGACTTGGTGATGCGCATGGTGCTGGGCAACCCTTGGATCTGAGAGGCCGGTGCGCGCTGATGGAGAGTGCCACTCAACAGAAACAAGCACCTGTGTGCAGGAAACCGTCTCTGCTAAAGATTAAGCTGTGGGGAAGATCAGCGCACACCCACACATGAAAAAGCGTACCGACAGGGCGCTGACAAAAAAAGCGTACTGACGGTCATCCTGGGCAAGGGAACAAAAATGTGTCAGTATGGTGATACAGAGGGAGAAAAGAGCGGGAAAGTTCCCACAGTTAACTGTGCAGGCTGCTCAGGCTGAGAGGGGTGTGTGTGTGTGTGTGTGTGTGTGTGTGTGTGTGTGTGCGTGAGAAGTCAATGCACCTGTCCACAGGGAGGTGACGGTGGGTCTCCTACAACAGGGCACCAGGTGTGAAGAACACTAGGACACCTATGTGTTTAGATGTGTTTATATGTGTGTATGTGTCTGTGTGAGTACGCGCGTGTGTGTGTGTGTGTGTGTGTGTGCATGTGTGTGTGTGAAGTCAATGACCTTGTCCACAGGGAGGTGATGACGGGTCTCCTGCAGATGTGAAGGCCCAGTGGTGTGCCACCACCATTAATCTAGAGCAACACTAAATCTGAGCGAGCTTCCCAGGGTGTTCGAAAGGTCTTGATGACTGTTTTTCAAAGACAGATAATAAAGATAATGAATAACAACATCTACATTTGGTTTTTAATTAAGCTGCAATTTCAAAATAAGACACTTCAAATGTTCTATTAGCTAATAATATCATGGCATGATTTTAAAACCCTGTATTAAAAATGTGCTATCAGCTGTAAAACTGGGTAATTTCTAAGTGAGGGGTTAGCTGTTACATCTTATGATAACCACCTGCTGAAAAAATCTCAACCTTTCTCCCTTAGTTCAGAGGATTCACAAGCTTGTAATCTTTACAAAGGACAAGCTTAATCAGGGATGCTTAAGCATTTTATGTTTGATTAACATATATAAATACCTGAATACATGTATTTAATGACATGATTTTTCTATGTGCCTTCAGTAGCCTTACACTAGAAATCCTCCTGCCCCTACCTCAAGTGCTAGGGCTACTGTATATATGTGTGTGTGTGTGTGTGTGTGTGTATTAATGTGGTTCCATGTGATATCCCAATACATGCATACAACTTGAAGTAAATTTTTTGAGACTGAAAATAAAGAAGAAAATGAATTCATTCATTTGATAATGCTTTCAAGAGCGATTAACTCATTAAAAAAAAGACATTTTCATTCAGCAGTAGAAGTCATCACAAAGATCCCAGCCCTGGGTGAGCCGCCACACTCGCTGTGGCAGATGCACGCTACGAGTGGACGTTAGGAGGAAGGCGCTGGCATCTGCACATCACCACCGTGGGGCTGACTAAAGCGAAACGGGGCAGAGGAGGAAGCTCAGCATTGTTCCTGATCCTGGGAAAGGCCGCCCATAAAACTGTCTAACTGTTAAACAGGAGGCAGATGGCGAGAGGAGAAGCAGACACACACGGGATTGTTCTGCTAAAACATTTAAAACCCATATGAAGGAACTGCTCACTTTAAAAATAACCTTTTAAAATGTGATATGAAAGGTAACACACAATCATGGTAGGAGATTTGGAAAATGCATTAACCAAAGAAGTGAAAAACTAATCCTTTTAATATATTTTTGTGATATATTTCATCACCCTATATTTGATAGTAAAATATGCATATATAAACATATTTAAATTGGGTTATAAGCCATATTTTTTGTGTTGTTTTTTATGACTAGGATGCAATTACAATTCTCCTACACACCATAAGCTATTTCTCAATTTGTTTTTCTTGGTGATATGGATTTAGTCCAGGACTTAACACATGCTGAGGGCACTTTCTACCCCTGTGCTACACTCTCAGTCCCAAGTGATGAATTGCACAGGTACATGCTGTCCTACTGTACAGGACAACAGTTTAATCCTCTTCTGGCCATCCAATGCTTGGTTAGCTTCAGCTTTGCATTATTATAAATCATGCTGTAACCAATATCCTGAAATGTAGATTTTAGAGTACTTGAGTATCATTTGCTTCTATTACACTTCCTAAAAGGCGAATAATAGTTTAAGTAGTACGAACTCTTTTTAGGATGATGTCATGGTTCTCTGCGGAAAGACCCAATTTGCATCAAGGCATGGAAAAAAAAATCCACTTCACTCTAAGATCATTGAAATGAGTATGATCACGTTTATCTTTAATGTTTGCAAAGCAAGTGAGCATGGATTCACATCATTTTGATTTGCATTTGATTGGTGAGACTAAACTGTTCACTTGTTCACCTGACGGATCGATGTCTTGTTGCTCTTTGCTTCTTTCCGGGCTCCCTGTTCAGGTTCTCTCTGCATTTATTCGTGGGGCACGGGAGTTTTCCATACATTCATTTTGAAGAGTCTTAGAAGTTACCAATACTGTCTTCTCATCCTCAGGTATGTGTTAATGCTTGATTTTATTCGTGGTGTTTTTAAATTTACAGCATTCTAATTCTTAGTTAAGATGTATGTTTTATTCTTTAAATTATACGTATGTAGAGGTGTGTGGTGGGTCAATGTGCACGAGTGCCAGTAACCATGGAGACCAGAAGCACCAGATCCCCTGCAGCTGAAGTTACAGATAGTTGCAAGGCGCCAACCTGGGTACTGGGAACTGAACTCAGGCCCTCTGCAAAGCAGTACGGATTTTTAAATGCTGACTCATCTCTCTAGACCAGTGGTTCTCATCTCTGGGGTTAGAACACCCCTTTCACAGTGTTTCCCAAGATCATTAGAAAACACAGATATTTAAGATTCATAGCAGTAGCAAAATTACAGTTATGAAGTAGCAATGAAAATAATTTTATGGTTGGCGGTCATCACATGAAGAACTGAATTAAAGAGTCACAGCGTTAGGAAGGTTGACAACCACTGCTCTGGCCCATAAATTCTTGATATATTAATATAGTCAAGCTTTCCTTTCCAGAGAATTTTCCCTACTTTATCATGCTCTGGAATTATTTTTTTTTTAAAGATTTATTTATTTATTTATTTATTTATTTATTTATTATGTATACAGTGTTCTGTCTGCATGTATGCTTGCTGGCCAGAAGAGGGCACCGGATCTCATTACAGATGGCTGTGAGCCACCATGTGGTTGCTGGGAATTGAACTCAGGACCTTTAGAGGAGCAGGCAGTGCTCTTAACCTCTGAGCCATCTCTCCAGCCCTCGAATTATTACTTTTATATACAGGAGAAAGTATGCAACTTTATAGTTTACATTACATATTAAAGGATTATCATGTATTAAATGTATATTAATTTATTTTTCAGGGAAAATGAGTTACACGAAAGTTGTTTTAGTATGTAGCATGTAGGCAGTTCACTTGAAAAAAAATTCCTCATTATCTTAATCAACAAAAGATTCTGGGGACACTGCTACTTCTTTCTCGTTAGTTCTGAGGTTTTGGTCACCACATCATTAGCAATCCCTGTCAATATTCATGTTACATCTTGAACAGTCATGTGGGTTATTTTCACCTCGCGATATCTGTTCATTTCAAGCCAGTCAGTTCAGACTCACTGAGTTTATCTGGCTAACTCTCTCTACTCAAGTTTCCAGGTGTACCCTGAAGTGATGTTTCAAGGTACCACAGTACGTGGCTGTCTTTGTGGTCATGTATTATGTTCTAGCAGCTTCCTCCTGTAGGAGGAGCCCCCCCCCCCCCATCTTGCTTGAGTCCTGTCTTCCTGAGGTTGACGCCACCATCTGCTCTTCCAGATGTTCTTGTAGTTAGAAGACAGACACTATGTCCCGCTAAGTCTAAACTTGACATTGGATTCAAAGAAATCAGCAAGAGGGTCTGCCAGAGGAATCTGCTTGGATGGCAGAAGGGTGGTAGAAGTTTCTAGAACCCAGTGTCAGAGTTTCTAGAACCCAGCACCCTGAGAGCAGCAATATCTGTGACTCCCTCTGCACACTGCTAACCCATGGTCTGGGTGTTTCTCTGGGTTCGGTAGCCTCCAGTACTCACTCTGGTATTCCTCTATAGTCTAAGGTTTATCAGATTCTGCCTCCAACTGAGGAGTCCATTTTGTGTTTTCAGTGGTGGTAATAGAGTAAGATATGTGTGTGTGTGTGTGTGTGTGTGTGTGTGTATGTACATATATTTATACACACACATATATACACATACATACATACTCCATGTGTATGTATGTGTGTTTGTAAGTATGTGTGTGTATGTATGTGTGTATGTACATGTCTCTGTGTGTGTGTGTGCGTGAGAGCATGTGTGTGTGCATGCATGTGTGTATGCATACATGCTCAGGAAACCCTTATGGGAAGTCTCACAACATTTAACCTTTTCTTCTGTGAGAACAGCGCTTATCTTTCTACTAGTTGAGATAACTCAGTTTTCAAATACGCTTCTGTTTTTTGTTATTGTTGTTCTGTTTTCGTAACAATCCCTTTCAATGCACCTTCCCATTTTTATGACACATACTTCCTGCTTGTTGGGGGGGATCTGGAGGGAGGGTATGGGAAAGAACATGAAGTATAATCATGAATTCGTTTTTTTTTTCTTTTTTTTCTTTTCTTTTGCTGTTTCAAAAGGCTTTATTTTTACTTGGTCCAAGATTTGAGAGAGGCTCCAGGGCATTACAAAGCTGCCTAGTGGCTTCTTGAGAGGTTCGGGTGAAGGCACAGAGCAGTGGTGGGAGCCCCTCCGAAGGAGAGGCCTCCTAGTCATGCTTGAGAGTGAGCCGCTCAAAGAGGTACTTGCCCAGAGACGCCTGGGGCCCAGCAGCCAAACTGCGGAGGTGGGTCAGGTGGTTGCCCATCTTCTTGATGACCTTCACCTCCTCATCCAGGAAGCGGTTTTCAAGGAAGTCACAGAGATGGGGATCTGTGCGAGCAGAGCCCAGTGAATGAAGATCCAAGAGGGCCTGGCTCAAGTTCTTCTCCAAGGCCAGGGCAGCTTCCATGCCTCCTGGGTTTTACACCACTCATCTTGAGACGGCTTCTGCACACCCTGAAAGAGTGCACGGCCTCCACAATCATTCTGCAACTTGAGGAGACGCTCGGCGCCCTCACGCTTCTCCTAGGCCAATTCATGGAAGAAGTGGCCTACACCCTCCAGAGCCACGTCATCCCGGCCAAAATAGCAGCCCAGCGAGAGGTAGGTGTAGGAGGCCCGCAGGTGCAGGTTGACCAGGCGGTTCATGGCAGCCTCCACTTCGGTGGAATAATTCTGACGGACCTGGGAGGTCATGGCTGAGACGCAGTCTGGAGCTACTCACAAAGAGACGGTGCTGGCTAGTCCTGGGAGCTGAAGGCCGCGAGGAGATGGTCTCGGAGGCTGGGACTGCAGATGAGGAGCGGTGGAAGCTAACACAGGGAGGCCCCAGGTCTGTTCCGTCCAAACACTGTTGAAGCAAGACAGATCCGCGGGATCTCCGAGGTCTGCTTCGTTCATTTCTTCTATGATTATTTGGAACTGATTATAGATGTAATATATAACATAATTTCTGCATATCTGCCTCTTACATAGTTGACCTCATCCCCTTGCAGTTTAAGGCACAGTCAGTTAGTTCCCTCGGATTGTCTCGATTATTCATATCACATAAACATAATAAAATTTAACAGTTTTGGACTTAGACATTTTATTTCAATTTTATGTATCACTTGAGTATGAAGAGCTGCTAGACATTAACAAGGAGACATTTTAATAAAATGTTTCTAATATTTCGCTAGAATAAGATAATGACCATTAGTCTAAATTAGGTGGCTTATTGGACTATGACATTCTCCATTCCTTCTCGTTTTCTAAGGATTTTTAGTAGAAATGAAGAATTTTATCAGATGCTTTTGCAACATCTACTTAGACAAGAACTTGGCCCATTGCTGAGTTTTAATATTGTTCATAATTAACCAGCATTCCTGAAATTGTTGTTTGTAGACTGTTCCACTACATTTTAACATTTATATTTCAAAATGTAGTGAATCTGTAATTTTCCTACTCTTTACTGTGCAAGCATTTTTTTTAAAATTTCATTTATGACACATGAGAAAATCACTGCTGCTTTTCATTCTGGAAAATTACTACCTTGAAACGTACATGAAGTACATCTGGACACTCATGTACTCAAGTCACAAGTTTAAGGGAAAAATACACTGTGAGTTCTTTGAAACTAGCTGACCTGGAACTCATTCTGTAGACCAGGCTGGCCTCAAACTCAGAGATCTGCGTGCCTCTGCCTCCCAAGGCTGGCAATAGAAGTGTGTAGCAACATGCCCGGCATCCTTCCTACTGAAGATCACGTCTTCAGTAAAGAACACAAAGTTTACAGAAATCAGAGTTGAGAACAGAGAGTTTTAAAGTAATTGGTGGTGGATAAGTGTATAAAATTCACTTATTCTGAAAGTGCAAAATGTAATAATGTGAAGCTTCCCAGTTTCCATTTCCAATGCCAATTCTAGCTGTATATAAACTCATGAAACTGTGCAGAACTTTGACCTGGTTAATTTCCATATGTAATGTTTTTATTTATTTTCAATTTTTCATTGTAAAGTTTATAAGAACTATTGAAAATGCAAATACAGCTTGGAAGAATATTTTAAACAGTGTTAGAAAAATGGAAATAATCCAAAAGCCTCATTTAATAAAAAAACAAATTAAGGCTAAGTCTGAAGACAAGAGAGAACTGTTCAAAATCATATTTGGTTGTGGGATGATCACGATAAAGGCTCTAAGAATATTAATGTATCGTGTTTATATCAAAGGGGGAAGGTAAGCCTGCTCCATAAATGTGTAGCTGTATGTTCACAGCATCTATTTCAGAAAGGATGAAGCCCTTCAAAATGCCCGATCTCTATAGAAATTTGTAGGGGCATCTGCAAGGGAGGTTCACCAGTCTGGAGGATGTTGGCAGGAGAGGATCCATGGTTTCCTTTAGAAGAAGAATTTTCTCTTCTCAACCCAGTGTTTCCCAGGTAGATGCTATGCCCTAAGACCATTCTGGAGTTGGTTAGTCATTCAGGAACGTGACAGATTTAATTTACCCTGTTCATCTGTTGACGCCGCTTTACATGCCATGAAAAGATAGTTCATTTATAAAAATAAAGCTAGAGGTTATTCTGTCTTTATAACGACTATAAAATTATGCACAGCAACAAATATAAACGTGTGTGTTCCTTTTTGGAAAAGTGAAGCCTGCTATTCCCACGTCACTCGCAATTCTTTGACAGGAGGGCAGAAGCCACACAGTGAGATGGTGCATGAACTAAATCTTCTGTGGAGATCTCCTGGGCTCCCCAGGCTCCTCAGGAAGGCATCTTCAGGGAACATTCCAGGGTTTTCCAGTGCAAAAGGTAGAGACTTGGGGAACACTGTTCAGTGCTGACCCCAATTCTAAGCAACTCCAGAATACTTGGATACATGGATCTTGGTTTTTTTTAGAACTTGGTTTCCAAGAGAGAGAGCGAGAGCGAGAGAGCGAGAGAGCGCAAGAGAGAGAGAGAGCGAGAGAGAGAGAGAGAGAGAGAGAGAGAGAGAGAGAGAGAGAGAGAGAGAGAGTATATACATAACCAACTCTTTAGCTCAGGCAAAAGATTATTCCAAGTACAAAATGTGACAGATGGAGCTCCCCTGGGAGAAGACAAATGTGGGTAAGGGAAACTGAGGCAGACTCCACACAAAGGCAGCCTGTGAGGAACTACTGAGGTTGTGACCAAGGGAGCTAAACCCTTTAGTACCACTCATTCCCAATCAGCTCCAGGCCAGACCACCAAAGCCATTAAGAAAACATGCAAGTGCCACAGACAACCGCGTGAGTGTCCCTCCAGAAGCCAGCAGAGGGACCACATTCCAGGGACAAGGCAGGGCTCAATGAACCTGTGCTCTTATTTGCCTCCTGTTTACACATGGCTTCTGTGTCACACATCAAGTGGATCATGGTACTACTTCAGAAGTTCTTCAACCCTTCTTCCGCGGCATTTTCTAATGCTTTGAGAGCAGTCACCTTTACACAGTGAGATGCAGCTGCAAGGGTGAGCTTTTCTACTCCCAAGGGGGAGATGAAAGACCTTCAGAAGCACCTGTAGGGCAGCCCCAGGGTAGTGTTGCTCATACATGAAGGGATGGATAAAGATGCAGCTTCCTTACCCCGGGTCTACCATCTGTCACCTACATCCTTAGTTCATTGGCACTAGCTAGCGATTCCAGAGTAGAGGCATCTGGAAGGAGCCCACATTAGTTACATGGCAACTGGAGGTTTCTATTGGATGGCATAGTCCTCGGGGCCTGTGAGGAAGACATCTCTCCAGCCTCAGGAAAGACCACCTCCTTCATTCTTTTAACACCACCAGGACATATGATGTCACCAGGCACCCAATTCCTGGCAGTTTAGTACAACTGGCTATTGTTTTAGTTACAGAGAACACACTTAGGAGGTGCTCACATGGGTGTCACGTTATTTTGGTGCTCTTATAACACATTCCTGACCTTACTTAAATGTCATTTGCAGCAAGGCTTAAGGAACTAGCTTCTAGAGCCTCAAAAATTCAGGACAATAACGACTGCCCCAATGTCACAAATACAAGACAATAAAAGGTTATAGCTTTATGGTTTTTACTTTTTTATTACATTTATATTTATATTTTTGGAGCAGAGGGGACAACAAGCCAGGGCACACTGTGGAGGTCAGAGGACAATTTGCAGGTCTCAAGGATCAATCTCAGGTTGTAAAACTTGGCAGCAAGTATATTTACCCAGTGACAGTATTGCCAAGGTTAGCACTTTAAATGGCACTTCCCAGATGAAGCCAACAGACTAGTACCAGTTAACTGTTATCATAAACATTTATGCACTATGCTATCCATCATAATGCTTCCTACAGGAGCAAAAAATTCTGGAGAGAGTTGAACTATGACAGCACATTTATAAAATGGAGTATTAAGGAGATTTAATGATAAGGAAAAATACTCTCAAAATTGTATCTATAAACTCACATTTATATGTGTAGTGTATATATATATGTAATATACAATATGCTTATATGTGTACATATTTATAAATATTCATATATTGTGTTTATGTAAGTATATATACAAAAATGTTATATGTATGCACACAAATACATATATACAAAATATATGTATTTCAGTATATGCCCCAAATGTTAAATAATTGATTTGAGTAGTAATTAAGGCTTTTGCTGAGTTTTATACTCTGTACATTTTCAAAAATTTTGCTAATATTTTACACTGAGCATAAACAGCTTTTAGAAACAAAAAAGACTTCTTTAAAAAGTTCATAGATAAATACCTAAATATTTCAGGTTTTTTTTTTTTTTCAGGCAAAGGTTAATTCTTCCTTCTGAAACTGTACACCTTTCTTCCCCTGTTTCCTCCCCAGTCAAGGGAAACCACGGCCTGCTCCCAGCTCCAAGGGAGGGGTGTGCCTGGCTCCTCCTGCCCACACTTGACCTCTAAACTGCCTCTGGTTCCCACCTCAGAGCTCAGATACTTGAGCGTTTCATCGCCGGCTCTGTAATTACCCAGTGTTACTCCTAACATAAAAGCTGAGATCTTGAAAAGCCTGCAATTTACATGGCTTTTGTAGAGTGGCATTCACATGCCGCTGTGGTAAACTCAACAACCTGCCTTAAAGCATCTTTAAAGCCGGAATTGTAATTACGCCAAAGTGAGCGAGTTCAAAGTCAGAGATGACATTGCTGTACACGATACTTTAACATGCCAGAAAGAGAAAGGGGCTTCTTAGACACATGTACTTGAATTTAAAGTACAGACGTTGACACTTTTTAACGGAGTGTCCGGCATGCACAAGGATGGGCGCTTTGGTTATACTGAGCATGCGGCCTTCTGGAGACAGAGTCAAGACAGCTGGCCATGCCCCACAATAATTGGGGTCTCCAAGTCCTTTGATCTCTATGAACTTGACCTCTATGGAACAGTTAGTTGGATGTTGACACACATCCACAGATCCTCACCTTACTGAAGACAGTCTGCATTTGCATACAGCTGTGGATTCCTGACTTCTGGGAGAACCTGAGGATAAGGTGTGGGTGAGGAAGAAACCCACGAGCCAAAGCCATGGAGAGCCACGGCGACAGTTGCTAAGCTGTGCGGCCATTATGTCTGAAAACCTGTGGGCGTGAGGCCACCCAGCAGGGACTGGGTAAATGTATGGTTTAGCACACAGAAGAGGCACAGCCATGTCAGGAGGCGGTTTCTCGTGACACACTGAGAGGTCAGAAGAGCTTATTTCCCCAAATTAGAATATCGGAACTTGCAGGGATGTAGAAGTTAGACTCATGTCTGTTATTTATACTATTAAATATACTGAATTTATTTCACTATAGTCACTTACTAAATCTCTTTAATTTCCAATTATTAATATTTTACAAAATTTGAAAGTAAAACCATCCCATTCTATCAAGAAAATTGACCTTTTTATTAAAAAAATGTTCTCTTATCTCTCTTCCTCCCTTCCCCCCTTCACTGACCACTGCCCCCCACTCCGTGTGTGTGTGTGTATAAGTGCATGCCACAATGTTTTATACGTCAGAGGACAGATTTTTGGTGAGTCAGTTTTTGCCTTCCCATTGTTGAGGCAGGGTTTCTGGTCTGTCCCTACCCCACTTACTCCAGCTAACTAGCCCAAGAGCTCTGGGACATTTCTCTTGGTTTCACCTTCTATCTTGCAGCACGGTTTCTGGGATTACAAATGCATACCATAGAGGCATTTCCCAGGTTTGTGAGACAATGGCTTTGACCTTTTAAGCCTTGCCCCTCCTCCCCGCCCAAACTGGGCATTCTGAGGCTCTAGCTTCTCCAGAATTCTTCCCTAAGCTTGGCATAATGATGGACGCCTAAACCTAGTACCCAGAGGCAAAAGCAGAAGAATCACCATGAGTTCAAAGCCAGCACATGCTACACAGTGACTTCCAAGTCAGCTTGTACTATACAGCTTTACAATAAAACTTTGCTCAAAAAAAAAGAAAAAAAATCTTCCCCACTAAAACTTATAAAATTTACAAAGATACACAGTTTTAGATATCTTTAGTGAAGTAAAGTGCTGCTGTCTTGTGCTGTCTGACTTCTCTTTGGATTTGGGAGGGTGTAGCTGGGTATCATCTTAGCAACTGAATTATTAAAGCCTTGGAAAGGAAGGGACAAAGGAAAGTTTGCTAAAAACCTCTTTTCTGTACCAGAATAACCAGAGCTACACAGAAAAACCCTGTCTCAAAAATCCAAACAATTAAAGTAATTAAGATAGTGTGCTACGTGGGACTTGGTGTGGAACTCAACATGGTGGGGGTGTCTCTGTTTGGCAGGAGCCAAATTTCACCTTACAGCACAGCAAATTCTGCATATTTTTGGTCTCAAGACTTTAAAGAAGCCGTGAGCATTTTTATACAAGCAACTGTTTGTCCTGAAAACATCTGCCAAGCGCCTGACTTGATCCAATTTCCTTCACCTCCTTTCCTTGCCTTCTCTCAGATTCTGGCTACATTTTCCTTCTGCTTCCTGCTGTTCAGCTTCCCTACGGCCAGTTGTCTCTCCGTACCTCTGCCCTGGAGGCCCGGCCCAGGCTGTTTTCTCCTTTCAAACTCTCTCTTTTCTGAGATTTCCTGGCCTCTCAAGGTTTTACCTGGCATCTAAGAAAATAACTTCCAAGCCAATGCCCATGGCAAAAACTCAGACTCTCAGGTACCAATCTCCATCACACTTAGATGTCTCGTGGGCCTTTCAACTCAGTATGAGCAAACCAAATGCTTACTTACTACCTCCAGTCTGTTTTCTTGTTTCCTTCATCATGGGAACCACTTCTATACCCCTTCATACACTCAGCAAGACATCTGGCAGCCACCTCTCTGATCAACTCCCTCTCCCCCCCTACAGCCAATCTTTCACCAAGAACTGTCAATTCAAACTTGAAAAGTATATAATTAAGACCCAACTGGGGCTTCAGCAAACCTAAAGACAGGCCACAGCTGATAAACACATCCATGCATGTAAGGGGGAGTGCACATGTACACATGGGGACAAACGCGTGCACACGCACACACACGAGGAAGACACAAACACATGGGGGGGGAGAAAGACACACACACGGGGGGGAAATACACACACTCACGGGGGGGGAAATACACACACAAGGAGAGGGAGGGAGACACACACACACATGGGTGGGGTAGAGAGGGAGGGAGAGACAGACAGAGACTGAAATTCTGATTTAAAACAAAAAACTGAAAAACCCAACGACCACCACCCAACAGAAAGAAGACCTCTTCTTCTGACAGATGGAGAAAAAAATCTTCTGCCTAGAGTCTCACGCTTTTAACACAAACCGACCAGCCACTTGTGATGCACAGGAGAACTGAACAAACATTAGCAGTCCCTGCACATAGCTTTAATTTATAATTTAGGAGAAACTAAGAGCCAAGGCAAAGGCCATCATAGTCACACTACTCCTATACTCAGATTAGAGGAATCTGGAAAATGTTAGTTATTAAATTATTATTAGGGGTGGCCTGCAAGTAAACACTGAAGTTTGTACCATGGACCAGAATGACAAATGCAGGTCACAGGGCAAATGGATCTGCCTAAAGGAATTAGCAAAGAATATTGGCGTTGGTTTGCACAGCCAATTAGTGATTCAACACAAAGAAATAAAAAAAAAGGGAGGGGGGGGGAATTGACTGACTGACGTCAGTCCATCTGATTTTATCATTTTTTTTCCTTAAGCAGGAAGGGCAAGGTGTGTCATGGCTCAAACCAACAAATGCCATTACACAAAGGCTAAAGATTAACAAAACCAAACCAAACAAAAAGCTATGAGAGCAGCATGGGCTCGGACAGTGGCATTCTCCATAAGACAGAGAAGTGAATTTATGAAGTATCTGAAGAAAGATTGAAATATTGTTTCTTTGTAAACATAATACAACCTTCAGATAAGAACCAAGTTAAGCAAGGAGCCTTGCTTGGGGGCTGGCTGAATGTTTTATGACATTAGACGAGTCCAATGCCATCCCCTAATCGCTTAATTAGGAGAATCAACTGAGGCTGGAGAGAAGTTAAAGGCTGAGACCACTGGCTGCTCTTCCAAGATCTAGGTTAAGTTCCCAGCACTCGTATGCTGGCTCACCGCATCTGTATGTAACTCCATCTCGGGGGATCTGATAGCCGCTTCTGGCCTCTCCGGGAATTAGGAACACACACCCAATGCACAGACATGCATGCAGGAAAACACTTTTACATGTAAAATAAAAATTAAAACATGAGAACCAACTGGCAAAATCATATAGGTTGCTTATTTTAACCAACACTAAGGGAGGGCTGTGTAAGGAGGACTTCAAGGTACCCTGGATTAGAGACTGAGTTTTGCAATTTAATAACAGTGGACAAGTATATCCGAAATGCCTCTGGAGGGTTATGGAGACGGCTCAGTGGATTAAAGCATTTGCAGTGTGAGCCTAGTCACTTGAATTTGATTCCTGGAACCCACACAAGGGCGAAGTAGGACACCACCTCTCCAACAGCCCCCTGATCTCCACAAGCACACCATGGGATGAACGTTGCCCACACTCCTACACAGATAACAGAAATACACTAATACATATCCCTCTGGAGCCAAAACATTAAGTACAAACTATGTTTTAAAAAGCCATTATATAGGGCACCAAGAAACTGTCTTCTTATCACGAGCGATAATCAATTTGCCTCTGAGGACACAGGCTCTCACACTGCCTATTCCCCAAATGCAAAGGAAGACAGCATTTCAGCGCTCGTCACGGGCAAGCACCTCTATGCAGCCAAAGGAGGTCACTGCCTTGCTGACTGAACACTTTAATAAGGACCTAGAAAGTAGGTTCAAAAGTTTGGTAAATAATATTTCATGCTCAGAAAACCTGTTCTAGGCATTTGAAAGTCACAGGATAAAGGGAAGGAAGGCACCGCGGACCTCAAGGCTATGACCCTGCTGGCACCTGATCTCCACTGGTATCTGAGGCACAGCCACCTTTATTGGCCAAGTCTTTCTCACCAGCGACTGTAATCCACAAGTGCTATCCTCCCGTGTGTGCTGCAAGGAAGCCACCAGGCACCGGGAAGTTGCTTGGATAACCACCCCCAGAAGGCTGGCAACAGAGAGAGGAACTGCTTCAATGCCTAATTCAGCCTTCCCTTCTTCCTGGGCTCAACTATAAAGTCCAGCAAAGGGTCAGAAAAACTCGCGCTCAGACACCTGCTCCTCACTTGGGAAAACCATCAGCTTGCTCTGTAACGTCAAACACACAGGAGGGAGGGAGGCCGTGAGGGTGAACAAGCAGTAGGTGGGCTGGCACAGGGACATAAGCATGGAAGAGGGAAGTGAAGGCAGGAGGAGCAGGGCCAGCCAAGGCTACGTAGAGCCTTTCAAGCCAGCCTGTGCTACAAGAGACTTCATTTTAAAAACTGTGTGTAATAACGGAAATGGAAGAAGTTAGGAAGAAAGTAAAAAGACTAACAGATTGGGCTATTAAAAACTGAAAATAGGGACTCAGACAATTTCTAGAAGCCACAAGAACCATGAAAAAGACAAACGGCTACTGAAGAAAAGACTGATAAGACGACAGGAGTACTATGTCTCGTTCTTGCTCGTCAGTAAGAGGGAAGTTTTACTTTAAAACACATTTGTCTTATTTATTGTATACGCATGGCTACAGAGGGGAATAGACAACTTTTAGGAGTTGGTTCTCTCCTTCTACTATGTGGGTGTTGGGAATAGAACTTACGCGGTCAAGATGGTGGCAGAAACCCTTGCCCACTGACCCATCTCACCAGCTGAGTTAAAGAAAATTCAAGGGAGCATGCAGGGGCTCTTCTCAAAGAGTAAAAGTTAATTAAATTATATAAAAAAAAAAGCAGCCACAGATAAAAGAGACAAGCAGTGGTGGTTCGTGCCTTTAATCCCAACACTCAGGAGGCAGAGGCAGGTGGATCTCTGAGTTTGAGGCCAGCCTGGTCTGCAAAGCGAGGTCCAGGGTAGCCAGAGCTACACAGAGAAACCCTGTCTTGAAAAAAAAAAGGGAAACACACACAACACAACACACACACACACACACACACACACACGGAAAAGGAGAAAGCTGCCAAGTATTTGGTTGCCACTGAAGGCCTAAAGTTAATGCTTCTCGAAGTCTCTAACCATCCATCTCCTAGGTTAACAGGAAGTGTGTTGCTGGCATGGAGGACAGTGATGACCTAAGAGATGGCTTTGCACACCGAAATCTTTGGCACACCAAAGTCCTTAGAGCACCGAGTTCTTTCTTTATCCTTCTCTGTTCTGGCCCATCTCAAAAGTCCTGTGTCCGGCAAGTGTCAATCATTGTCAGCAGCACAGCTGTCCCTAGAACCACAGCCTCACCCCAGCCATTCGGTGTCACCCCGATGCATGAGTCGTGTGGTCAAGATGAGCCCAAAGAAGAGCTGAGCCACGGAAGGAAGAGGCCGATTTTTATGTATGGATCAAAAGGAGATATAAAAACAAGTTCAGATGAGGAAAGCCTTCCCGGTTTCCTGCAACAATGAAAATTCTAACTTTAGATATTTACAGAATGTCTTAAAGAGTTTCTCTCACCCTGATTTCATGAACGTGGAAGTGATCATATCCAAGGTGTGCGTGTCAAAATGTCCACAGTGATCTGGATGGAACTCACTGAGGCAGGATGTCTCACCTCTACCCGTGTGCTGATGGCACACTCCCTGACTCTCTCTTACCTCAGTTACAACTCTGAAGTGGTGTCTGGCGAACAGAGCTGGCGGATACAGTGGGGACTGATCCTTGAGAAACGAAAATCCTTCATAAACAACATACATGTACATATACCACACATAAAAGTACATATAGAAACTATGTTGTGATGTATTCATAATTTAATTGAGACTTTGGGAATATTCCCTTTTGTTCAGGAATGCTTGCGTGGAGGGTTGGGGAAGGAGCACAGTGGAAAGGCACCAGGCTAGCACCTGCATGGCTTAAGATTTCATTCTCAGGACCATAATGGTGGTTACAGTACTAACAATTCTTCGAGCTGCCCAATTAGAAAGACATAACCCTTTCTTTCCTCTGGAAACTCTCATATACGTGAATTACGGTCACTGGCAAATTCACTACAACAAACAGAAGAAATATAGGAATGAATATTTTCACCAACAGGGGTAGACCTCTCTATCACCTTGGTATGCTAAAAGCCAGGTTCCTGGGTCTCTATTAGCCTCTATCTAGTCTGAGGGTTAAAAGCCACTCTCGAATCCGTGTGTTGCACATCTGAATTAACATGTAAATGGACGAGATGCTGCAATAGGCAGAATCCCCTTGAGATTCCCATCCCTTCGTTATCCAATCAGGTGTGAACACAGGCCAGTACTACGCCTAAGGGATTCTCCAGTTGTAATTGAAGACCCAAATCAGCTGACCCTAAAGTACAGAGATTATCTGGATGGGCTCTCTACAAGGAAAGAATTTTCTGTGGTTGATGGAAAAGAAGTCAGATTTGAAGCCCGACAATGACTGGATGCACCGCCGCTGGCTTGACAGTAGAGAAGGGGAGGTTCTAGTTGAAAGCAGCCCTGGGGACAAGACTGATCTAAATCTGTCTGCAGCCTGTGTGAGCTTGAAGTGGGCACTTTCCCAGACTTCAGGTCACAGCCCTGCCCAACCAACACCTGATTTTGGTTGTATAATACCCTGAGCAAAGAACCTAGGTGAGCCTGCCCAGACATCTGTCTCCACAAAAACCACAAGATTAAGAAATGCATCCTGTTTTGAGCAAGCAAATTTTTGGGGATTTGTTACATGGTAACAGAAAATGCATTTTATTTCCTTTTTGGTTTTAGTGTTAAAGCCTTATTTTTTATTAAAAATTAATACGTGCTAATTTCTGAACCTCCTTACTCCCTACAAATAAACACTGCTCACATTTCCCTCTTTTCACACATTACTCATGAATACACAAGAGTGTATACATGGGCACATATACACTAAAATGGATACACAGATGAAATTACAACATGCAATTTCCCCATTTATTTGGATATCTTTTTTCCTTTATGACAGTATCCTGCCTTTATGACAGGATTACATGCTTGATTATAAACCAGCTTATCACCGAATGGTAGGTTAAATAAGCAATGCCAATATGTGTAATTTCCTATTGTCCTAGAGGAATATAAAAAAGAAATATTCCCATAAATAGATTTATTAAGTCAAAGGGTAAATACATTTCACATTATAAACAAAACTACAAACAACTAACATAACAAATTGCACTGATTCACACCAACACCTGTACCAACCATTGCGCTGATTCACACCAATACCTGCACCAACCATTGCACAGATTCACACCAACACCTGCACACCAACCATTGCACAGATTCACACCAACACCTGCACCAACCATTGCGCTGATTCACACCAACACTTGCAGCATGACAAACAAGCTTTGCTCCATCTTCCTGTTATTGGATTTAACAAGTGCAAAGCTGTAGCCTCCTCTAGATAAACAACAGCATCTCACTCTCTTGGCTCAAATTTGTCTCAGGACGGCAGCGACATTCCATGTCAAAACCAATTTTTGTCTCCTCCTTTCCCATGACAGGCTATTTATGGCATTTTCTGTCGGCCCACTCAGCACTTGCTAGCCATCTAGTCCAGCTCTTTGTACATTAAAGCCATCAGGTAGGCAATTTCTAACAGACAAATGTATGTCCCTCACTTGGTTTTCTTTTTACTTTTCTTATGACACCTGATTTTTCATTTCAGGAAATATACACTAATATCTTTCATTGGACGTTTTGAATGAGATTTAATGCTTTGAGTCTTCCTAGAACTAGGAGCCTGGCATTTTTCTACTTTTCTTTTCTTTTTTTTTTTAATGACTGTCTGTCTGTTCTTTCAGGGACCTCTGACTCTTTGAAACATCATATGAATGCTTCTCTTCTGCCGAACACTCCTGACGTAAGTAATTAATGCAGATGATCAGCACTGGACACGTGTGTAAGATGTATGTGCCAGTGGTCAACCCACATATCCCTCCGTTAGGAAACAAGGAGGGGGCCTCTGGACGACAGGTTAATACCACCTGAGAGTGGGCAGACTTTCTTCTGCTGTTTTCACAGTGGCATCTAGCCATTCCCACCAAGCACCCTGGATCAAACACAGGAAACAGAGGTAAGCTGTGGGAGGTGACAAGGCATACACTAGCAAGACCCCAGGACTGTCCTTCCACTCATTTACATCTTCTTCCCTTTAAGATACAGTAATAGGTCTCTGGCAGATAGCAATAAATGGCACTGCTCGCAAAACATCTGACAGACGTCTATTGCCTCTGAGTAGCAACCTGTTAGCTCTGTCACGAAGAGAAACACCCAGACCCCGAGCAACAGACCTCTGCCTGTGCAAAGCCCTCAGATCACATCTAAAACCAATGCTGAGGTGGAAAAAAAAATCCAAGCTAAGGCAATGCAGTAAAAAACAATTAAAGGATCATTAAAGTTTTAACCACATATTCTCTCTTCTCTCTAAAAGAGCTGAAGAAAAATCAAAGCAATAAAAGACTAATCAACAGACACATAAAGGTTGGGAAATGAGGACCAAACGCCACAAAGAGGAGGAAGATCACACACTTTAAAAAGCTGTTGAGTTATACTTACGAAACAGAATCTATCATTCACTTAGCCGTAAGTAAGACTACCAGGCCCTAGGCTGGGTGCTAGAGGAGCAGAATGGCTTACTGCACACAATTCCAGGCTCCAAGGAATCTGTCCTTGCCTGACCCTCTGTAGGCTTCAACTATTGTGACAATCATGTAACAGAATTGTTAAAATCCAGCGGGTGTAGTGGTACACACTTTTAATTCCAGCACTCTGGAGACAGAAGCAGGTAGATCTCTGAGAGTTCAAGGCCAGCCTGGTCTGCAGAGGTTCCAGGCCAGCCAGGGCTACACAGTGAGATCCTGTCTCACAAAAAGCAAAACATCAAAACTATAAACAGTAATAACCTAAAATAGTTGTATACTTACTCATGACTTCGCTTTGGAAATATGTAAAATTACAACTGCCTTGTCCTCTTTCCTCTTAGGTGCCTCCCTCAGGCCTCTCTAAAGAACTATCAGAAAACTGGTTCTGAAAATTAGCTCATTTCCTCTAAATGAAGTAACCAAATAATGGCGAATACGAACCTCCAACCAGACATCTCTTGCCACCAAGTAAAACCTTCAGTACCAAATGGGATGTCTTCATCAAAGCCCTCCTCTCAGAGCTCAGAGTACTATGTGGAAGAGGAGGCAGAAAGACTGGAAAAGCCAGAAGGGATGGATGGATTGCACCAAGGAAACAGCATCTTCCAGACACAGCAGGACTCACACACTACAAACAAAGACTGTGGTTGCGTGTCCAGGGCCTGCACAGGTCCGTGCCAGTTGAGGTCCCAGTACTGAGAAGGAGAATTGGATACTTTCTCCCATCCCTAACCAACAAGCTATCTCCAACTGACATCTACTTGCAAAGTAAAAATTAGTGTCTCCAATGAAGTCTTGTTGGACATACAAACCACACTTGAGAGCAGGTCCTACACATAGCAGTAGAACACAAAATAAACTCAGGAGTAGTTTTGGAATTTTTTTGTCTCATATTGTTTTGTTTTGTCATTGTTTTAAGATCTTACTAGTCTTTTTCTTGTGTATTATGGTGTCAGGTTTTGTTTTGTATTTGTATGTGTGTGCATGTGTGTGCATACATGTGTATATGCACTTCTTATACTTTTCTTTCATCCCTTTTATTTGTTTATTCTGGTTTGTTCATTTCTTTATTTACCTGTTCATTTTCTAAAGAGAGAGAGAGAGAGAAAACAAGCTAGGTATAGAGTTGAAAGGGTGGGGAGGATCTGGGAGGAGACAAGGGAAGGGAAATCGTGGTTATTGTATGAAAAAAACATTTTTGATACAATATATATGTATTTATATACTGTTATAAAATATATAACTTATTTCTCTTATCTGTCACTATAAGCTTACATATATGTGTGTGTATATATATAATATACATAATACAGTATATAATATATAATACAGTATATATAATATACATAATACAGCCGTTACATATTACATGACCTCATATACATGTGAATGTGTGTATATATTTGTGTGTGTATTCATAAGCAAAACAATACCCACAGCATCACATTAATTTGATGGGAACGGTTGAATGGTTAAGCAATATTCTTTTGCAATTTGTTTTTGTTGCCCAATACTCTATTTGAGTTTCATCCATGTAGACAAGTGCGGGGCTAGTTCATTTGTTTTCTCTGTGTGACTGGGTTATAGTTCATTCATCCATTTCCCAACTGACTTAGGCTTTAGGCTGCTTGGGATGCTGAGCAATGATGAGCACCAGCACCGCTGGAGTTTAGCTGCTGCCCTGGGTACGAGCCTCTTCTCCAGAGCTTGCACTGGAAGACACATTTCTGGACCTCTATATCATAATTTCAACAATCTTCTTTTCATTCAGTCACCTTTAAAGTTGCTTTTATTTTTTTCATTTATTTAGTGTATATGTGCAGGCATGTGCACAGCATATGGGTGCAACCAAGCATTTTTGGAGGTCAGAGGGCAAATAGTGACAACTGAATTTCTCCTTCTACTGTGTATGTTCCAGGGGTCAAGCCTAGGTCATCAGGCTTGATGGTAAGCACCATTACTGCCCACAGACCCTTTGACACTTTTTAGTTCTGATAACAGTTAAGGGGGAAAAAGTCATTCCAAAGGAACATCTGCTTGTCCTTCTCTTCGTCTACCCATAGATGAAGCTTAATTTTGCACTGTAAAGACCTCTGTAGCCAAGTACTGCCTGCTGCACAGCCAGGCACACAAGTCTTGAAACCAAGATCATCTGAGGTCTCATGGGCATCAGACTAGAATTTCCATGGGAGCCATGGAAGCAGGGCTACTCCCTCGTTCAGGAACCCATCCTGAACATAGCTCTTACAGTCAGATCTTCTACATCCTAAAAAGACAGGAAAGCTCAAAGCCTTTCCACTCCTCAATGTTCACCTGCTTTTCCATCTCTCTGTGCCTCACCAAGCATTCATTTTTCACCTTGCATACTAATTTTATTCCTCATTAAGTGCATGTTCCAGATTAATAAAAGTGGATTGGTGTATTAAAATAACAGTTAATGGTATCTTTTCACAAGCATACTGAGCCATTGTTGGACCTTAAAATGTGTAAGTAGAAATCAGTTACTATGTGTGGGCACAGGGTGCCTGCTTTTCATGTTTCTTTAGTATATAAAGCACGACCATTCCAAATGATAGCTACCTCCCGCGAGCCCTCTCTTTCATCTCTCTGCTACCTTGCTGCCCACATCTTAGTCATTTTCTACATCCCGGTCAAGTGGGTTCTTCAAACTCTTCCTGATTTTCCTATTAGAATTAGACTTCTCATTCCATGACTTTAGACAGTTTTGAAATAAAAAGCATAGGCAGAAGTTTCCACTGACTAGTGTTAGTGATATGCTTCGGCCTTCCTTATATTTCTGTAAGGACTCGAGACCTCCAGCCTCTCCTGCATCTTCACCGTCTAGAACAGCGGTTCTCAACTGGTGGGTGGCGGCACCTGTGGGAGTCGCATTATCAGATACCCTGCATATCAGACTTATACATTATGATTCTTAACAGTAGCAAGATTAGTGGCCATGAAAATAATTGTATGGTTGGGGGTCACCACAGCATGAGGAACTGCATTAAAGGGTCACAGCATTAGGAAGGTGGAGAACCACTGGACTAGAAAATGACCAGCTATTTCAATACAGGAGTGAAGCTGAGTTTTAGGAGGACCAGGCTGAATCTTTCTGAACACTTCTCTTCCTCATACTGTCTTATCTGCAACCCCTAAAGATGTTCCTAATGGAGACACAGGTCAGACAGTGTTACAAACTTCAGCAACAGGGAAAACTTAATTGCAAAGGGCTGGATCTACAGCGGAATTTTAACCTGCCATCTCAGAAAGAACAACTTAGTAGTAAAGCAACAGTAGAACCCAGGGAGATAAAAGAGACAGGTAGGATTGTTTTAAAAAGACAACAAAAGAAACAAGACTCCAGAGAGAGCCCTCGGTTACCTGCATGAGCAGAGAGAGGCGAGTGTGGTCTAGGCAAAGCTGGTGACTGGCCATTGCCTATCAAACTTTTCCGGTTGCTTGTTCGGCAACTGTCAAAAGGAAAGAAAAACCAGGTGAAGAAAAACACCAATAACATCCGAGCAAGTTCAAGGCTGACACAGACGAGGATGCGCACTCCCCAGGACCTCCTCATGCTGTTGCTAACAGCACAGAGGGTTACTGTGTGCCCACTAACATGTGGTTGAAACCTATCCCCTGCATATAAAAGACCATAATAGGTTCAACATTTATAACATATTCATACAGCATAGCGCCACCACTATTCCTCATCACAGCGGTGCCATAATCAAATGTCTTCTCTCGGCTCATGTCTGCATCTGCAAATATGAGCCATGTCATACACGCAAGTGACAAATTAAGGATTCAGATTAGCAAACCACAGGTAGCATCTTTGCTGACATGAAATTTCTAATAGGAAATCATATGCGACGAAGCGGGTGACATTAATCTTACAATGATGCACTAATTAAAAATCTAATTACTTAGACAACTTTCATATTCGTGCCTTTTGTCAATAAAGCAGTTGATGCCTATGATAAATGCAGCTCAGCACTCATTCATTTTTCACCTGGTATACTTCAAAGTCCTTGTTAAGGTACATGGTTGAAAACAGAAGTAACATGCACGAGCATTAAAGACTATAGCAAAGACGGGCAGTGGTGGCACACACCTTTAATCCCAGCACCTGGGAGGCAGAAGCAGGCAGATCTCAGTGAGTTAGAGGCCAGCCTGGTCTACCAAGCGAGTTCCAGGACAGCCAGGACTGTTACACAGAGAAACCCTGTCTCAAAACCAAACTAAAATAAACAAAAAAAGATGATAGCAAAACCAATATCCAGTGACAGTGAAGTGGATATTTTCTTGCATTTGTTTGCTTTCCTTTGATATATATTAGCCCATTTATTATCCTTGACCAGTGCAGTATCCAGAAAGGGTAATTGATCCAAAGAGACACCTCCTTGACTTCATCAAAGAGTGTTCAGGGCATTCTGAGGATACACAGGCACCACCTTCTCCTTCTGAAGATTTGACTGTAATTAGCAGAGTCTTGATTCACATGAGGCCCCCGTGAGGCCATTTTTCTGAAAGTCTCTAAAAGAGATGGAGGATTTGACATTTCACCAGCTACGCAGAAGACTAAAACCAAAGGATCACATATAGGACTAACATGGAGTCCCCAGCAAGTTCAAGACCGGCATGTGCAATGTATTGAGACTCTTCTCAAAAAAAAATAGCTATAAAAGGGCTCGGGAAATAGTTCAGTATCGGGTGCTTGTCTATCATGTAAGAGAACCCTAGGTTCAAATCCTCAACAACGGAAAAATAAAATAGACTATTTGAAAGGGTTATTCCTAATCTTCAAACAACACATTTCAAACCTGTACCAATTCCTCTCTGTAACACTGACAGGGGAGTTGGTTTACTTGACGTCTGCTGCCTGTTATCACCGCCAGCGTTCCCATACTTAGCATTTCTTAAGGTCAGGCAGTATGGTTTTCTTGTCCGTGTTGCAGCAATCAACATCCCCTAGCACTATCTGTGAGTTTAATTAACATCATGTTTACTTAGCCTTAAAGAAGCTGCTGAATAATGATAGACCCCTGATAGTTAATTAGGAAGGTAGACTGTGATATTATCAACTCATCTATCAAGAACTGTATTCTCAAGCTATTAAATTTATAATCATTAAGTCAGATAGTCTGATTGTTTTTAAAAGATAGTGTTAGAATACATTTGGTGTTAATTCAAATTAATGTCTCCTTTCAGTTCAGGAAGGGACCATGAAATGTACTAGTCTGTCAGTGTTTATCAGAGAAATTAGAAATGATAAACTCATAACCTGGAGATTTCAGCGAGAAAAGTAACTAAGATTTGAATTAGTTATTACAAAAATAGGCATTTTATTTTTACATTTAATATTTAATCTATGTAATTTATAAATAGCCTCTCAGCATATTTAATTATTAGTGTTCCTAAATGTAAATAAAATAAATGAGAAATGTGTGTCAACATGAACAGTAACCTAGTAAATATCTTACTTATGGGTGTCGATATTAATTAATAATAATAATGTCACATACTAATGTGAATGCCCTAAAGCTAAAATTAGGAAGGGTTATTTTGTAAAAAAAAAAAAAAAAAAAAAAAAAAAAAAAAAAAAAAAAAAAAAAAAGTTTACCCTAAAAATTAATACAGACTGACCTGTATATTACTATTACAGAAAGCAAAATGGAAAAGTAAAATAAAAAACTCTCGCAATTACATCAGTACATCAGTTATTTAAAGTCTATTAGCAAGTACTAAAAGGATGATTTAAATACTCTTGAAAAAGAAACCTGTATGTAAATCCTGAAAATGGGTTTCACTGAACTAATAAGAGGCCTATCTCTTTGCACAAAGTGTAATTTAAGTGTCCATAACCTTTGACACCTTCCATAGGGAGCTGGAGGTATTATCAAAATTGTCACCCACTGGGAACTTTCTGAACTCTCTCAACAAACCAAGAGGAAGCCTTTAAATATAAGCTGCTTCAATGTGGTAAAACCAGAGTGAGGAAATGCAGGTCACAACAGAGTCCCACGAGTACACAAGACACACCCCTATATTTAGGACATAGGATTTTGACTTCACAATGACTTTATTGCTGAGATTCTTAAAGGTAAAGGAGCATTTTACTGTACATTGAATTGTGAAATACCTGGAGCATATGTGCGTTTGTGGTTGCCTCCTCTCCTGCACACACATGCATACACACACACATGCATGCACACACGCGCACACAGCTCCTTCCCTTTTATCAGAGAGATTAAGTTCCTCTCACTTCTCCCCAGGGCGTTATCCATGGGAAAAACAGGGACATCCAACCAAGTCTAACAGTAATGCCACTTCTCTTCCCCATAAATCTCTCATAATTCATCCCAACTCCAGAACTGGGCCTTGACAAATGTTTTCTCTACTTTGGCTCCTTGGGTGCACAGGTGGAAAAAGAAGCTGGAGAGACTTACATACTCATGCTGTATCTGCTCCACCCTGAAATGCATTCGTCCTGACGCTTTCAGATAAAGTCCTCTTCTCCCCCTAGCCGCGCTCCTATCTCATGGTCTAAGCAGTGTCCACCCCTCCAAAGTACCTCCATTGCAGTCTTCAGTGGAAGCAACCCCAAAGAAAACTTACTCTTCCAGCACACAGTTGGCTTTGTTTACCTGACAGAGTTCAGGGGTGACTGTCCTTGTTTAAGCGACTCAATAGCACACTATTATTCCCTTCCTCATAGAGCCAGAATTTAGCAAGAAGACAGTTGCGTACAACTTGAGACAAAGGTAGAGATAAACTGGATTAGGACAGGGGCTGATCATCCACAGTAACCATTCTATTAGTCATCCTCTGGTTCCTCCCTGAAAAGATCCACCCAGGGACAACAGGGACAAGGATGAAGTTCAGAAAGAAGAGTCTCTCTCTCTCTCTCTCTCTCTCTCTCTCTCTCTCATACACACACACACACACACACACACACGGCACAGAAAGTGCACCCTGCCCACTGCAGACCTGGGAGAAACAGGATGATGGAAAAATGACGATATTTTGAGTGAGCTGGGCCAGCCAGCTACTAAAGACTGGGTGGGGGTGGAGGGCACAAGCAAGACAGAATCCTGAGTATAAGAAAGGCTGTCATTCTTTTGGACAGCAATTGAGGGCAAACTTTGGAGTGATGTGAAGCGGATAAGTACAATAGAGCATTGTGACTGGTTGCAGGATTTTTGCGCTGGTATATGACATGAAGCTTGAACAGGGTACCGCTCCTGCTCTTAAGTTCCCTGCCATCCCCAAGACAGTTCCCAAAGCTTTTCTGCATGGTCATAACTGCTAGCAGGCCTTCCATTTGTTTGGGTGACAAAGAAAATGTACGCAGGTTTCATATCTAAGTCGGACCAGACTTGGTGAGAACTGAGACATTGGGTTATCGGGCTGATGGAAGGCAATTCTGGACCAGAGACCCACACCCCATTTCTGCCTAAATTATCTATAAGCTCAGGTTTCCCTCAGAAAGGCTTGGGGGCTCGGTGAATGCTTGGCACCTGGATGAGCCACTTGTTTACTGGTGGGAGAACCTATTACCTATCACCTGCCACGTCTCTGAAAGTCCAGCAGGCCATGACATTTTCCTATTATTCCAAGTAGCTAAAATTCAGCTCAATTTTAATTTACATTTACCGTGAGACAGCCACGAGTTCTTAACATGTCTGACCATGGTAAGACAACCCAGCAGACAAACCCCCACTGGCTGGAATTTTTCATCTGGAGCTGATTGGAACGGTCAACCCTGAGTACAACCTGTCACTGACCACCAAGAAGAGAGCAGAGAAGCTGGCTCCAGCCTATTGCTTTGCCTTGATGAAAAGTTAGATAAATTTGCACGGAGACCAATTACAGACCAAAGCTGCACTCTGCAGGAACATCTGGTAGCTATTTCCTCGCACCACGGTTGAATCTGACCATCTGAATATACTTTAAGCACAGAGGATTGAAGAGGTGGAGACTGGCAGAAACGGTCTAATGAACTGCCAGATTAATGCTGTTATATACACAAGAGATGCTTCAGCCTCCATATCTTCAAAGTCAAGGGGTTTGTCCACATGAGAAAAATAGTAAGAAATTAGTTTCTGGGTCCAAGAAATGTTTTAAAAGAGAGAAAATAATCCAATAGTTCAAACCATTATCATTTGCTGTATTAGTTACAAATCTTTTTTAAAAAGAGAATTTTTTACTCCTTAAATATCTTTGGACTCATGTCCCCAAGCTGGCCTCAAATTTCTGACCTTCTTTCCAACTCCCAAATATGATGTGCTGAGATTCCAGGCCCAAAACATCACTTCTGGTATATGTGTTTCTGGGAGTTAAACCTAGGGCTTCCTGCCCAATAGGTCTGTACTCTACAAAGTACATCTCTAGCTTCCATTCATTACTAATACTGCAGAATGTGCATGTGAATGTGTATATATACATATATATACATATATATGTATATGTATTTCATTAGCAGAGTTATGTTATGATTTCACATTTTTACTGTTGCTTTCATATATCAGGGGGAAAACACCGCTAAGATTTGGAATTGCACACAATGGGAATGAATGGGTTCCTCTAAAGACCTACACATCTCAGACTTCCTGTTGACCATGCAATAGTAAAATGCATTGCAGTTAAAGCTGCCACGATCTGGGAGTGATGTAATCGTTCCTGTCCCTGAGTGAGTCTGTCTGCTTGAAGCTCAACTGACCCCCTCCATAGAAAGATGACCTCAGACATTCAAAGTCCTATAAGGCAGAAAGCGGCTTCACATCTACAAGCAAGTTCATTTCATAACGTCTGGATGCACGTCCACATATGTCTATTTTAAAAAAATGCATTTGTATGTGTCTAAGTATGTACCCATTCCTCTAATTAATTGATAAGTTAAATAAAATCTTTGAATATGTTCACCTCATGTGACAGCTATGTTTTTAACTTTGGGATAAGCTATAGCTTAGCATGCAATATGCACTATATATTTTGTAACAACTTTTTTTTTCTATTCAGCATTGCAATTTTGAGCTTTAACCATGGCAACATAAATATGGGGCTAATTCATTTATTTTTGAGATTATCCATTTGAAGAAAATTTTAGGACTCTTAAGTGCACTAAAATTATAGATTGTGGACATTTCTTTCTTCTCCTTGCAACACTGAATATGTAGGACTCTGTGCTTCTGAAAATACAATTTTGAAATTCTTAAGAACGTATCTGAAGGAAAAATATTGTGCAAAACCAAGCCAATGTTCCTTAAGTTTTTGGACACTTTTCCCTACATCCTGGTATTGTTCTTCCCACCCCAAGTCCCTATCTCTACCTTCTTCCTGTTGACTTTTCTCATAAATAACTCTGTCTTTCTCCTGTGGATCAAGCAATCCCTTTTCTGGGTATCTTCAGTCGGCATCGCCAACACTTTAATTCAATAGAGCAAAGTAACACAGCATAGCTGCCTGAGTTAAGCACAATTCCTGTCTGAAGGATGCAGAAAGTAAGCCTTTATGATCTCTCCCTCCACCCCACGTTTGCCATTCATTACAAGATGATACCTGCTGAGGTCTTCCGTATGGCTCATTAAATCAAGCCTTCTTAGGCTTTTGTTAATTCATTCAATAAACCATTTGCTCAGTGCAGAGATATATTAAGACAGACACTCTTTTGAACAAAGCCATGACTTCCTTCTGGAGTGAAGTAAATACCGCACACGATATATAGCAACATTCATCACATGTAGAATGATGATAGAGTATCAACAATTCAGAAACTGGGGCTTGGAGTACAGGTATGAGAAGTCATCATTGTAAATAGATGTTCAGGAAAGGCCTCACTAGGGAGGTGGTATTTGGTAAGATGAGGAAGTGAGAGAATAAGCACTCAGAATAAGCAAAGGCCCTGGGGTAAGTGGGTTCCAGGAACAGAAGCATGTCAGCCTGCTAAGAAGGGGATGAGTGGAAGAGTAACTGTGGACTGTAGAAAGAAGACGAGGCCCAGGCCTGGACTGGAATCTGAATTCAGTCAGAGAAAGGGAACCTTTTAAAGTTTCTAACCATAGGCTAACTTTAGTTTTAAGAAAATCATTCAGGATGCTAAGCTGAAGGCAGAAGCAGAGCAGGCAGTCAGGAAGCAAGGCTGAAGTGCCTCCTAGAGGCACTCTAGATCTCGTGAGCCTGGTTTGAAATATAACATGTCCCTTTTTGAAACTGAGCAAGATGGGGCTGGAGAGATGGCTCAGAGGTTAAGAACACTGGCTGCTCTTCTGGACGTCCTGAATTGAATTCCTGGATCACATGGTAGCTCACAACCATCTGTAATGCGATCTGATGCCCTCTTCTGGTATGCAGGCATGCATGCAGACAGAGTATTCATTCATATAAGATAAACAAATCTTTTTTAAAAAAACTGAGCAAGATGGCCCCAGATTCAACAAGAGCACTAAATATTATTTGCCCCTGCCTCCAAAATGCTGAGTGATAGTCAATGTGTATGCTGTGATTGGACCAACCCAAAGGCTTTTGGCCATTCTGTATTTGCATAATGACCATGAATAAGTTACAAGGAG
Source organism: Arvicola amphibius (assembly GCF_903992535.2). Taxonomy (NCBI): domain Eukaryota; kingdom Metazoa; phylum Chordata; class Mammalia; order Rodentia; family Cricetidae; genus Arvicola; species Arvicola amphibius. Next base: position 45,130,747 of record NC_052049.1, on the reverse strand, counting down.
ATGTCTCTACCGACCAGGTTGATACATGAGATAAGCTTCTCCATTATGAGACATTCTTCCTAAAGGCACGAATCACACTAGGAATGAATAGCGGCTCACACTGTCTTTGTTTATAAACAAAAGTATAAACAGAATCCAACAGCTACAAGAAAGTCTGTGTTTAAGCTTTCAAATGTTCTGAGGAAAGTAACAGGAAAAAAATTATATATATATATATATGTATAAATTTATGTATATATATATATATATGACCATATTCAGTACTTCTTGGAAATGCCAAGAAGATAAGCCCATCCTGAGGTTGAGCCTGACTTTCAGTCTTCACAGAGGAAAACACAGCGAGATGAACATACAGATATTAGGAAGGCAACTACCGAATGAAACAAGTATCTAAGGAATATGTCTTTCCTATGCATTAAATTCTGAGAGGAAGAAAAGGAGAAGCCTCTCTAAAGCCTCACGCATATGACTGTCCCACTACTACTTGTGTGCTCGGGCAGCACATGGAAAAGAGGCATAAACAGGTCTGTGCCGCAATCTTAAGTATGAGATGAAGCGCCAGTCAGCTCTTGAACTATTTTCATAACAAGCCACAGCATCCTTTGTAGCAAATAGTATATTGTGCACTGCAAGATACCCAATCGTTAACAGATTGCATTCATCATCTCTTAACGTATTGTTTAAACTTTATGTCTTCTAGGACCAATGAGATGGCTCAGTGGGTAAAGACACTGGCTGCCTAACAATGCAAGCCTGACACCCTGGAACCCACATAAAGGCAAACAGAGAGGACCAGTTTCATAAACTGTCCCCTGAATTCCATATGTGCCCCATGTTATGAACCCTCTAATAATAATAATGATAATAAAAGTAAAAATTTATACAAGTTTAAGACTTCCAAATTACTCTCCATTTTATAGCTCTTTCAAAGATAGACAGGCCAGAAGAGCTACTGTGATACGTCTGACATGATGAGCTATGGGGTCACATGATTACCATGTGATTGATGGTAGCTGACACTTACAACATGGTAAACATAGTATCTCTCTGGGACCCTGTCTTCATTCAACATTAGAATCTGGAATTCAACATGGTGTTTAAATTAGAGAAATGATTCCCTGTGAAGAAAGATCATAACTTCTTTAAAATACCAAATCCCTTTGATTATCTATGAAAATAGAGAAAATAAAAATTATTTAAATAGAGACATATTAACAATGTGGGCTGGGGACAGCGCTGAGGACCAGACCCAGGCCTGGTACATGGTTAACATGTGGTCTCTCTCACTTAGTTACAACTCAGCCAAAGTACACTATTTTTTTATTTTGTTGTTTGGTACAGGTTATCACTATGTAGCCTTGGTTGGCCTGTAACTTGCCATTTAGTCCAAGCTGGCCTAAAACTCATAGACATCTGCCTGCCTCTGCCTCCTGGGCAGATGTCTGCTTCTTAAACACATGAGCTACCATGCCTGGCTATGAGGTATTTTGAGGGAGTAGCTAAATACCATTCCTGCTTTGAAGAAGTTTGTAATTTAACTTGAAGTACTAGTCGAATTTATAAGACTAAACTGGTCTAATGTGATCATTAATGTAGTACATTCCTACTGGATGGAGCCAGGCTGCATAGGCAGCTAAGAACAACCTGGAGGCCTCTTACCAGAACACCCATCACTCTGAGAAGCATTACGATGGGGCCTGCAGATTAAGGCAGAGGTTAAGTGCAGTATCAATATCTCAACACCCTTTAGATTTTTAGTGCGGTTTATTAGTTCCAGGAATCACAAGAGGTGCCTACCTAGGCTGCAAACCCTCTCCAGGGGGGAGGACTCACATCACCAGGGTGAGCATCTACCTACAGGGGTTCTTTAAAAGCTAGGCGAGTCAATGATCGACAAGGTTGGATTAAGGTAAGGATGTAATGTAAAGATGAAAGACATCACATTAGGAGTGTTGGGTGGAGGGTGGGAAGAGGGGACTACAAAGGAAGATAATTATTATCTCTGGTCTAAGAGCTGGAGGGCTCGTCTTGGGAAACTGCTCAGAGGGCTGACTGTTGCCCAAAGGTTGCAAGGGCTCATTCCAGACTCCAAAGGTTCTGCCAAGATAAAGAGATGCTATCACCTGGCTAGGCCTACTGGCCTAGGGGCCAACAGAGTGACAAGGAGTAAGAGGTGAGGAAGAGGCGGACCTAGAGGAGCCAGTTTTCCAGCTGGAGGCAAGGTCAGGATTAAACTGCTAGGGTACAAACACCCAAGCTTTTGGTGGATATGTCAGGTGCCAAAGACAGCTCTATGGACGGACACACTGGGGAATTGAGGAAAACTAGAGGCACCTTTAATTACCCCTTCTCAGCCCTTCCCAGCCTGTGTGTGTTGCAGGGAAGGGCTGGCCTCAAACTCCAGATCCTCCTGCCTCAACCTGCCAGGTACTAGGATTCCAGGTAGAGGCACCATGCCTAGTTGTTTTTTTTTTTTTTTTTAAACTCCATGTTTTGTACACAATATGGGAATATCAGTCTCCCAATTTAATGTTTTTTATCCTAAGTAGCAGAAACACCAATTCAAATCTGAATATAAAAATAACTCTAGTCAGTTTAGTGGCAGTAATTATCCCAATTAGTAAAATAGACATGATAAGAAATAAATCTTTGAAAATCAAAACTTTGAAAGTAGTAGGTGTAAAAAAAAGAATCCAATAGTTTAAATCTAGTGTTCCGATCTTCCTTTATTAATCTTCTCCTGCTATATGTCATCTATGTTTTTGTTTCTTTGAAACAGGATTTCTCCGTGTAGCCCTAGCTGTCCTGGAACTTGTTCTGTAGACCAGGCTGGCCTGGAACTCAGAGATTCACCAGTGTTGGTACTAAAAGGCATGCACCACCACTCCTGGCTTTATTTATACTGGTTTTAAGAAATGGCCATTAGCATTAGAGAGCTACTTTGGAAGGTGTTCTCATATTCAAATTTTTATTGTGTGTGTGTGTGTATAGAGAGAGATTCTATTCAAATAAATATATTTCATATATACATATAATAAATGTAATTCATATGTGTGTGTGTATCACAGATGAAGTAGCATAATACTGATTTATCCATTCTAGCCTTCTTCAAATGGAAATTTCAGGCTGAGACTACAGCTCAGAAGCAGAGCGTATGACAAGGATGTGCGAGGCCCTAGGTTCAATTCCTGTACTATAAACAAATACTGTCACTAGAGACACTCAGTTATTAGCACATTATTATACTTAAGATGAACAACTGAATAGAAACCATCTTCCGTGGTTTCCAGGACTGGCCCACTGAAGGAATCGCGGAATGGCTTTTGCATGACACTCAGCAGAAGTTTACTTCCACAAGGAACGAACAGCCTGGAGGCTTAGCACCTCCCAGCTCAAAGGCATTTAGCTTTACTATTGCAGTTTGGCATATGCTCTGCCCACCAGTGAACTGTCCCTGATCCCATTGCTGCTGCCATTGGATCACAAACATAAACACGTGAAGGCCCTATCCGAGCTCCACTTGGTTCTTTCTGCAAGGCAAAGTCATGTGGCAGAAAGCCAGTCTCTTCTGCTCAGTATGGTTTGTTGCTGGCTGCTCCTAATTCGGTATCTTGCAAAATGACATTCTGTTAATGACATGGATGTCAAAGCTGTGATAATGGGCAGAAGTAAAAGAAAGTGTTTCCTAAATGGAGAAGCAACAGGAGAACTGCCAAATGGGCATTAAAATGAGTTGTGTGCTTGCCCCCACGCGCTTTTGCACTTGGTCCCTTCCTATTTGTTTGCAACCTGAAAGGAAAGGGGCACCCTAAGGGGAAAAGAATGGCTCACCTTGGTGAGAGCACAAAAAACAAACACACACAATAAAAACAAGGGGTCAAGCGAATGTTTTCTCTTAATTAACTTGACAGATGTCTTTTCTTTTTCTTATTTGAATCCAATGATATTTTCTAAGTCATTCTTTTCTTTTGCCAAGAAGGAATTGGCAAAATCCATTCTGTTGCTGAAGACAGGAGGACTGGTGAGATAGCAGAAGATCCTGGCCTGCAAACTGCTCCTTATTCAATCTGGGTGATGGATGCTCCTCCAGGCTATCAACTGCAAGCCCAATAAAAGAATCTGGGGGCTGAAAGAGGACCAGTGATGTATGAAGATAGTACGACCCATTAGTGCCAATCATAGTCAAAGAAAGAAGCGACGTGGCTCCTATAATCGGGGCCCTAGACACAGGGGTACATTTAATGACTTCACATGTAAATGTATAATTCTGTTTTCACAGGAGCCCAAGACAGCTCTATTTTTTTTTTTTTTTTTACCATAATGGAGTTCTTAGAAGAAGAAATTCACAAACCAAGGGTTACAACCAGCACATACTTCCAAGTCCATTAAAACCTCATACCCCTATTGATCTGCAGATTGGTGATAGGATTATCAACTGTCTGCTGGGTAAGGTCACTTACAAAGGCTGAGGCAAGATTACTGTTGGTCTGAGGTCAGCCTGGGCTACAGGATACGATTCTATCTCAAAGGAGGAGGAGAAAAGAAAAGAAAAAAAGGAGAGATATTCTTCAAATTTCCATTTGAAGAAGGCTAGAATGGATAAATCAGTATTATGCTACTTCATCTGTGATACACACATATTACATCTATTATATGTATATATGAAATATATTTATTTGAATAGAAACTCTACACACACACACACACACACACACACACACACAAGGAGAGAAGAAGGGAGGAGGAAGATAAAGTACCAGCTAACACAGAGACTAAACTAAATAAAAAATGTAAAGAAATTATATCAAGTGTCTAAGGAATATTAGCTATAAAAGATACAGTATATTAAGCCATGCCAGCCTGGACTATTTAGTGAGCCTATCTCAAGATACACTCACACACACAGACACACACATTGAGAGAGAGAGAGAGAGAGAGAGAGAGAGAGAGAGAGAGAGAGAGAGAGAGAGAGAGAATAAACAAACATTTGGCCTTTCTCTTGTATACATTTTCTCATCTATCTATGCTTTCCTACTTTGAATTTTACTCATTTTTTTTCAAGGATCTTGGAACAAGAAGTATACCTTGGCCGTCAGAATTACCTTTTTGAATTCAAACAATGAGTTACACAAGAACTAAAGAGGCCAATTCCGGGGCAGGAATGCTTTAGTAAATGTAAATATTAGCCTGGTTAGAGGAAGAGTATAAGTACAAAGAGGTTACATTAAAAAAAAACCCAGACACACAAAAGGTTCAGAAGCAGTAGTGTGAACCCACCCACGCGCTGGCCAAAGACTTCCAGCTGTCAGAACGAAGGGAGACCATCAGTCTGCATTCACAGTTCAGACCAACTGTCAAAACCATGACTATCAGCTCAGCTTAGCCCAAAGCCTTCACCCATTCAGGGCACCTAACACCTTTTTCTGTTACCATATGCTCCAAACAACCTTCGGAAAGTCCACAGAGCCCCTGTCCCCACAGATGAGCAGCAAGAGCAATAATAAAAACTTTACACTAATCAAGTGTCCATTATACTCCAAAGATTTAATTTTTCAGAGCATTCTATGAATTGGATTTATTTCAATTCATAACTTTATAAGAACTGAGAAAGTCCAAACCCTGTCCACGATCCCACAGGTAGAAAGTGGGTGACTGGGCAGCTAAGCTGGGCAGACTTTTGAGTCTGTGTTTTGAACAGTCTCTGCTGGTTGTGCCTAAAGTACAAGGAATACTTGGTTAATACCAATGATGTCTGCTCTTACAATTGAATATGCCAGCATTCTACTGGGACATAAGCCGTGTGTTCTTAGTAACTGTGAACCCAGGGAGCATCAGCACAACCAAACTTGAGCCTATAGCCTGAGGGTTACGCAGGGGGTGGACCAAGCTACCAAAAATCACATCAATTTATACTTTCTGAGAGGCAGTAAGCCTGACCCAGGGGACAGACACTCCAATGTTACCAAGCAGGGACAGTGCTTGTTTTCCCAGGTTACATGCTTTCACACCCATGGTAGACACACAATAGGCCTGCACACTGCTGGCTACTCATTCTTCCACAGTGTATTTTCACAGATCCACAGGTAGACTCAACACATGGATCACCCTCGCCCCTGCCCAAACCAGCAGGTCCTGGACACAACCAGGGGAAGAACTGTGTTGACACACGCGTAGCAGACTCCTTGTCCCGCTGTTTCTGAGAGACTTACTGAATCTAGACTTCTGGATCTAACTCTTTTTAGGATGGCTTGTTTGCATCTTCATTTCCAGAAGATGTAAGAGTGCACAGAAATTTGGTGTGTTATTTCTAACCCCTCCCCTTTTTGATATAGGGCCTTGCTATGTACCCTAGGCTGGGCATAAACTAAAGATCCTCCTGCCTTGACCTCTTGATATTGGGGTTACAAATGAGTAGAATATGCGTAACTACACAAATTATCCATCTATGCACTGTCTTTACAACTCTTAAAACCTTACCCAAATTCTCCATCCTTTCCTTGTATAGTCTTCCAAAATGGCACTCCTGCTGGGAATGGTGGCACACACCTCTCATCTTAATACTTGGAGGCAGAGGCACAGGGGACAGTGAACTTCAGCTTGTCTCAAATCGTGTACACACACACACACACACACCCATCATTCATTCATTCATTCATACATACATACATACATACATACATATAAGATATAATGTCTTCTATCGCTTATCTTCCCCCTTCTTGTCTCTACTCTGAGAGAACACGTATGTGAGAAATCTGTATAAAAACATCCTGTGATTCAGATAAAGTTTGGGAGGAATTCACATGAGACAATGTGCTTGGGTTTCTAGGGAAAAGCTCATCTCTGGCTTGCCTCCTTCAGATCTCTGGCTTGCCTCTTACAGGCATGGCCACCTGTTCTCTGAGGCCCAGTCTTATGTGTAATGAGCTGACCTCATCCATCCCGACTCTTGAATTTGGTCCTTATAAGTACCTTGAGCTCCAGAACAGCAGAGCGATTCTGCCTCTTCCCTGTGTTCAGCAGACCTCCAGCCTAAACTTGCTCTGTATTCCCTGCAGTGACTCAGGAGTTCCTGTCCATTGTGTCTCTGGATTCCTGTTTATAGTTATGGAATCCTGGCCTCGCCATGGAAACAGGCTAAGCTGAAAGTCAATGGTGTAGAGTGGAGGTATCCTACCATGTACGCTTTTCATAAAGAAAGGGGTCTTGAATAACCCACTGAAGTGAGATTAAACTGCACGCCAGGATGCCAAGTCTGGAATTACAATTCCCCAACATAATGAGAACAAGCCCTTGAGACTATGAAGAAAATGAATGTAAAATCTGCCCCTGCCAATGTTTGGCCATTATTTTTCTAAATCAACCTTAAATCCTACTGGAAGATCAAAACACATATGAAAACAAGATGTTAAGGCCATCTAGAAAATGAAACCTGCCGAGATCTACCACGTAAGCCCATTCCTTGGGCTTTGTGGTAACACCGCCTTTCCTTTCGCAGTATAATCATAAAATTGTAGGGCATATTCATGTAACAAAAAGCATTTTCTGGGTTCTTAGATTGAGGGTCTCTCTACACAGGCATGGTCTTAAGAAACAGTGACATTGAGTGCCAGCTATCCTCAGAGCCCCTATTTATGAGCAGGGAAAATGTAATGCTAAGGAAAGCAGTAAGTTGTTACGGTCTCCTTTCAGTATGAGGTGTGCTTGGAACTCATCAAAGCGTCAGATAAACAGGTGACTTTCGGCCCCTCTCACCTGCTGGCAGCTGGAGCTCGCCTGTGTCACAACTCAGAGAGTTGGGAAGCGGCTGTCAGTCTGCTCCGTGACTGAGCCCAAGGAAAGGGAGGCGAGCTCCAGTCCAAGGATCAGAAAGATTTGGATCATGACCCAATAGCCTGTCGTTCTGGGGAACACCATCCTATGGGGGAAAAATGCTGGACTTTCTCACTATCGGGGACTTTAAAGACCACTGACTCAATCAATTCTGCAATAAGAATGCCACACTAGCCAGTTTTGCTTTTTTTATATGCCTGTGTCCTTTTCTGCAGAACTGTATATTCCAAACTGTTTTGCTTCGGCCAGTTTCATGAATTTATTACTACCGCGTAAGTAAAAGACTTGTCTCTTACAGTATGGAGCAAGGGCACAGTAAGTATAAGTCTGCCTCACGAACAATACAACAAACATGTAATACTCTATGTTTCAAATAACAGGATGTTGTTTCTCAGCCAGGCCTATAATCTCAGTACTCTACCATGAAAGTTTCAAGGCCTGACTGAGCTAAATTCAGGGTCAGCCTGGGCAATCTAGTGAGATACTGCCTCAAAATGAAAGTCAAACAGAAGGTTGATTATGCAGTCAAAGGTCGGGTGTTGGCCTAGCAAGCATGTGGCCACACATTCAACCCTAGTAGAAACAAAGAAAAAAATCTTAATTTTACTAAAAAATGAATTATGCAGGCACCTTAGCAGCTATTTTTGCATATAAAAATTCAATATTTGGGGCTAGGGAACAAATATCAGTAATAGGACCCTCACCTTGGAATGGGCAAGGACCTAGGTTCAATCTTTAGCAATACTGAAAAGGGGAAAAAAATTAGCAACTTTTAAATGCAGGGAAGGGAATGAGTAGCAAGCAATAGGCAGCCCTGACTTTTCCACCGTACAAAGGTGATCACCAGCCTTGTAAGGCAGGGAAGGCATCACGGCTCCCGTCCACCTCCACGATGCAGCTCCCAACCTAGTGCTGTTATTTCAGCTCAGCTTGTTTTTCAGCCATGCGTGCAGCTTTTGTTACCTCACCGAAAATCCCCGACCAGTATTTTGAAGGGTGTCTTGCCCCAAGCTGAGGAGGGCTGCAGCCAGGATCTGAGAGACCAGCTCCTGAGTGAGCAATCCGGAAATCTGGGAAGGGAGACATTTCCCTGCATTTGAAAAGGGCTTTATTGTTTGGCTAGGAGACTTTGTGTAATAGGTGGGGGAAAATAGACGAATAAAACAAAATTGGTCTACCCCAGTTTTCATAGACACTAGGTAGCCACTGTTTAAAAAAAAATGATCAAAGACAAAAGAGAGCAAGTCACATAAAGTCATCTAAAGTAGAGAGAGATTTCACTAGGCAGGTGCAAGTAGGCTAAACTGTGATCCTGTTTTAGGGTAAAACACTTTTGGAAGTAATACAGAAAGAAAGGGTGTTTAACAAAGAGCTTTTTTGAGGGGTGGGAGTTCAAGATAGGGTTTCTCTGTGTAGCTTTGGAGCCTGTCCTTGAACTTGCTCTGTACACCAGACTGGCCTTGAACTCATAGAATGCTGGGGTTAAAGACAGATACCTCCAAGGCCTGGCTAAAGAGAAAAAAAAATTAACACTGAAAAATGAGAAAGGGGGTGGGGGTGCTGCAGAGGTTCCCAGGAAGATTTGTCTTAAATATGTTAAACACAATATATAATTTTTCTGTAAAGTAACTTTTAAAACTCTGTGATTCTATTAAACCCCAGTAGAACCAAAAGTTAATGTTTGTGAATTAATAATTATAAAAACTAACTCTCACCTGCAATCATCCTGTCCCATGAGGTCACAGCCTTACTTCACATGTTAGTCATTTTTCAACTGTTAAAACTTCCTCTTAGAGAAACAACTTTGATTCCTGACTCCTCCCTCTCTGTGTATCTCAGAAAACAATGACACGCGCTTACCTCATCTAAGAGGAAGGGCTAACCGGCTTGGACAGAAATGAGGCCAGCTGCTTCTCTAATCTCTATGTGCTGTTTTGTAATGGGCAAGTCCAGGAATGGAGGGAGGGCCATGACTCTCCTTTAGCGTGGTGCACAGTGGTTTGGTTAGTCTGGCCACCAAAGGCTTTGTACGGAAAATGGACTCTAGTTCCAAAAGCTAGAAACCACCCCATAAGAAAGACATAGCTGTCCCCGAGTTACACTATCCAAAATTAAGTGATGACCATACTGAATCGTGGAGAGAAGACCAGGCAGAGGTGCCTGGACTGGGTCCCAAGGAATTTGAGAGGCTGAGCCCATGTCTGCTTCTCTCTGGAACACTCAGCTCTCTCCCTGGAAATGATGGTCACCTCCAGGTTTTGTTTCTTGGGAGGCCAGCTTGCACCTACCTCCTTTCATATACACATCCTTTTTATATTTTAACCTTTTTTTCTAAGATGGCATAAAGCAAAGAATCCGTAGGAAAAAAAAATGAGTCTAAATACTGTAAAAAGAAGCTGCAACAAGAGTATAAATCAACACGCAGGAAGACACTGCTGAAACTGGAGATACAATCCATGACCTCGTGCATGCTTAAAACACACAGGATTCAGAGAAAAATCGCCGGCAATTAGACGTTCACAAATAATAACAACAGCCGTGACTTCTCAGTGGTACAAGCATGGGGGCAGGAAGGGAGGTACACGTGTGCTTTAGCTTCCAGAAAGTTCTATGATTATTCTAACCTCTTAATCTGGAACATGTGTGGCTAATAATGGAAGACTCACATGACTTTGAATATTACTAGCTGTCATTCCTACAAAGAAAGGGAGATAGACAGAGGCGGACAGCAATGTGTTCTCTGGCTGGCTCATTTATTAAGCTATTCGTTGTGGTAATCTGTACCCTAGAGGAGAACGAGAGTTTTTCCTTCTCATGTTCCAAGAAGACTGTGCTTTATGTCCAGGTTCCTAGGCCTTGGAAGATCCTCAGAGGGTTTCAACTGCAGGAGGAGACACAACAGTTGGGAGGCAGCCCAGAGGCAAAGCCTCAGGTCCTTCCCGAAGAAGAGAGCAAACTCACAGAGCTACAACTGCAGGAAGGGCAGCGGGCAGAACAGCCCAAGCCAAGATAGGATCAGCTTTCTTAGGCTTTGGCAGGGAAAGGGAGAGGCCCTGAGACCTGCCTGTGCAGTTGACTGTATGAGTGACCAGGACTTTCTGACGCTGAGCCCCAGGAAGCGGAAGATGACAGGCCCTGTGGTCATGAGTGTGACTTGGAGAGAGTAGAGCGAGGCACAGACTAAGAACAGGAGTCACCCTGATTTTGAAAGTGCCAGTTATCGCTGATCCGGCCCGTGGCCGTCACCATGGAGCACTATGTCCCAGGTTAGACAGGCCACATCACTGCATGAAGGCTTGGGCTACAAATGATTGCGTGAGTCTTGAGCAGGTCTCAATTCTGGGGTTCACATCATCTGACCACACCATAAGGGCTACATCAAGTAGCTACAGAAGGAAAAAATGGCTCAGTCCCTCTTTGGCTGAGAAGTAATAGTCAGCCCTCACTTACTCAACAGCTGGAAATACCAGAGAATTAACTGCCTGGCCCAGGAAACAGTCCATACCTGTCATTTTATTTCAGACAAAGCCGATCCTCCTGGAGGACTTGACCTAAGATCTGAAGACATAAACAGCACAGGGAATGGAGCCTACAGTGTGTTCCTGGAGGGAACTGCTTGTACCCTTTAGTTATGGTCTAATAGCTGCTGCTGCATAGGTAGAGAGGTGGGAGTAAGTTATTAATGATATATGGAGAGATATAGCCAGTCTGGCAAGCTGGACACCAGAGAGAATGAAGCCAAACGGAAAAATGTCTCCATTATTCAAAATTAGAAACAAAAGAACCCTAAATCCAAAGGAGACAACAGCTACCTCACAAAAATAAAAAAAATAAAAAAAAAAAGCTGGGTGACAGAGTTTGAATGTGGGTGATTTTTAGGGTTCACTCAGAGCCAATAGACCTTCCAATGGACTGTTGTTTGTTTGTGCTTTACAAATTAACCCCTGGCTTCCATGAGGGCCTTCACAATGAAAGCACTGTCCCCTAAGAATGTCCACACTTTCTATGTAATCTCTCCTGCGCCCCAGTTAACCTGCTAGAAAATGAAGAACTCTATAGTCTTCATCTTTTCCCAGTTTTATTGTTAAATATATTCATCCGTTTGGAGCCTTAATTACTGAATTTATATTTGGGTCGTGATTACCATACTGCACTAGAATAAAAAGTGTCTCACATTCAATTTACAGAAAATGAACATTGTCGAAGCTACAATATGGGATGCAACTAAACTCTCAGTCTCCATGGTAAAGAAAGACAAAGCTCCCAGGCCTGGGGCTGTAATGTGGACTGGGTCATCTGTCCCCACTGCAGCTGGCATTTCAGAAGGCCACCAGCTCTCGCTGCGGAACTCAGTGCTATAGATCTCATGGCAAAAGCTATAAATTAGGAATCTAGCATCAAAGAGCAAATGGCAAAACCTTGAGGCGTTGGAATCCTGGCCCTGCGACTTCCTCCTACCCCAATGCCTGCAGTATGCCTGGCATGGGCCCCATCCACTTCCCTCCTGCGCCCTTTCCAAGAGCTGCTGAAATGCCATGCTTCTGTGGTGACAGAGAGCATGTGCTTGAGTCTTGTTGGGAGTTCAAGGCCCGGAAGAGTGACATGCAGGTTTTCGGCACCCACATCTGCATAAAATCTAAGGAACAGCTCTGAATTCTCTAGGTGTGGATTCTGAGGCCACTACAACAAAAGACCTAAGCCTATTTAGGAGGGTTCTTTCAATGACAAGATTGTACAAAGCCAGATAAGGCATTTCATACTTAAGTCACTGGCCAACTGGCTTATATTCTAATCTCTTGCTTGAAATGTGATCTGCTATGAAGGAAAAGCTGCTCTCAAGAGTCTCCCTCAATGGAAACCAAATAGATGAGCAGGGCTGTACACTTACAGGGAAATGTCACTGTAGAACATGTACACATCTCCATATGGACCTGGAATGCAGATATGAACTAACAACACAGCACTCTGTGATAATAAACTAGTTGCTTTTCTCTGAAATCAATTTATTTTATCAAAGGCTGTCATCCCACAGCAGACCACAAGTTAATCTGTTTCTTTTTGTTGCAAAAAAACTAGATCATTCTAGCAAAATTCACAGGCTTCCACCCCCCATTGCTTCTACAGCACAACCCTGCCTCACTACAGGCTGCCCCTGCGCTTCTCACTTTGACCAGAAGCCTCCGTCTTTTGGTCAGAAAGCACAGAACATTTTCAAAACCATAAACCATGTCTGTGTTGCAATGTACTACCTACTTGGAAGTGGCTTAGCCTGACCCTGAGTTTGAATTTATAGTCTCCTTCAAAAGGAGAAGTATCTGTACCAATCTTGGGAGGGATAGAGATGAACACAAAGAAATTGGGATCCCAATAAAGGAAGCTTACAAGGCTAGCTCAGTCAGCTGATACTGAAATCCTACTCTGTCACTTTAATATTGGTGGCTGCCACCTTTTAAACAGCACTATCAAGTCAGCAGGGGTTTCTTCTTCTTCTTGTTGGGGCTGAGTTGTTCACAGTGAGAACTAATTAGCTGCCAAGAGTGAGCTGGTGTTTCAAAAGAATAGTATTCCACTCCTCAAATAGGGCTTCAATTCACCACCATGTATTTCCTTCTAGCAAGACTACTCATCCTTAAGCTGAAAGTCTTTGTAAGGATAGTCAGACCAGGGCAAAAATATTTACTCATTATTCCAAGCCAGCAACTCATCTTGTGTATGTATGCTAAGGGAACTATTACTTCTAATATGCCGCTGTCTGTGTAATGTTACACATGGCATAAACAATTGTAAATCCGAGCGGCTCGCTATATGGAGTCACTCTGAGCATGGCTGTGTGTTCCTGTCTGAAACGTGTAACACCACCATTTTCATTTTTTCTGGACTCAGACCCCATTCTTCTCAAAGAAAGCAGATCACTATTCCCAGGTCAACATGCGTGACTCTAATCTCTGATTGAGATGGGCAGAACTTTGATGGTTAAAAAAAAAAAAAGAACCAAAACAAAGCTAGGCAAGCAGGAACCCGTTGGTGTTGGCCTTGCTGTGGAGTCTTCTGCCCTCCTGCAAACTCAAAATGGCATTTCAAGACAGTCTTGCTGGAGAGTCTCATCATTGCTCTCGGGGAGAGGCTGTAGGTCCCTGCTGGGGAGCACCCTTTCATGGCTGGAGTAGTACCTGAGCCAATGCATGGCTTAACTGAACACTTAAAAGTTTTGGAGAATTAAGCAAACAAAAATAAGGGTGGTGAGAGAGCTTTGTTTTCTGACCGTAGAGATGATAGTGTTTGATATAATAGGCTTTGTTTGACTGACCTTCCTTATCACACCCTTCTTAGAGTGGGCAAGGCTCCCATTTTGTAATTTCCTTCTGGAAGTCATAGACTTTTCCTTATGAAGCAGTGGCTGTGCTCAGAATCATCCAAAGTCAGACCCTCCTGACTCCCAGGGGCTCATTTTAAAATGGATTATAGGTATAGCAGTATTATTTATAGAATGTAGACAACCATATATCTTCTAAAAACAACCTATAGGCTAAAGTGTTCACCCCAGCACAGAGCATGAGGTCTTGGAAGGGAGGCAGACTGCTTCTGACCAACAGGCACACCTTCAGCGCTGGAGACAGAAGTAGGTCAAGATGAGTAACTGAACTTTCCACTGACTCATTTCCACATGTTCACTGCAACAGGGGACACGGGGGATCCAGTTCCTCACCTGGAAGAGCCATGCAAATCTGTTCTCCGAGGAAAGCAGCCAGACCGCAAACCGCAGCAAACAACAAACCCAACGGGAACCTCCTGGCTTGGGAAACTGACAGGTGGGACTGTAAGGGGCAGAGAAGGGAGGTGACTCTTGCTTTTCTCAGCTAGCCCATCACTGGCATCTGGCTGAATGGGGCTGTACCCGTTCACATATAGCTGAGGAATCAATCCCGGTAAGCAGTTTTTCAATGTTTCATTTGGGATACAAGAAAAGCAAGCAAGCAAACAAACAAATAAAAAAAAAAACCGTCTACTTTTCGTGCGATAGCAAGGAAAACCTGGCATACTATTTCTAAACACCAACGCATTACTTCAGCGCAAATGGAACATACCACTGTAAATGTCAAGTATTCGTTATCCGTTATGAAAATGAGGCCAAGCCGCTCTTTCTAACTTACTTCAAGTTCAATGCATGGATGATCGGAGCCCCCAGTCCCCAGAAGGAACCTACAAAATGTCCTTATTAAAACTTTGAAGGGCAATAAATCAGCTTAAAGAAGTGACAAGAGATGTCACAAACTCTGGGAAACTCCTGGTGTCTCGTGCTGGAGTGGCCAGGATGCTGACAATGTCTGTCTGTGGCGGACACAGGTTGTGGTCATATGCAAAGGGATGGTTACTACCCACCAGAAACTTGTATGACATAGTTCTGTTGTAGAAACATGTGTGCTTAGCTCCCGTAAACCACCCCACACAGAAGTCCTTAGAGTGCTCTCCTTCACATGGGTGAAAGCACAGACCTTCCCTGGCACCACTATACCCCGCTGATACCAGTTTGCTTTTCTCAGCACAGCTATTGAGCTCTTCAGCACCATTCAAACTTTGACAAAAGACGCCAACTATTATCAGCAAGTTCTGAAACAATCCCTGAAGCTATAGAAAGGAGGGAAATTTCTTTTCATTGTCACAGTTGATTGACACAGGACCAACACCCATGACCCCAGCTTCTTTAGCACAATGCTCTATTGAACTATGATTCTAAATAAAAATATAGTTTTTGAGATACCCAAGGCTTTATAAAATGAGACATTGTTACGAAGAGTGACACAAATATCCAAGACACGAAAACAGTGGGATATAAAACAGAAGGCAGTAGGCACCCCAATATACCACGCTCACACCATGTCAGGCTTCAGACTTAACTTCCTTCGAAACAAAGCTTCATAACATAGGGAGAATAGTGTCAACTTGACACAGCCTAGAGTCACGTGGGCTGAGGGAAGCACATCTGAAGAGCAGCTTCTATCAGGCTGACCCGTGCTCATATCTGTGACAAACTTTTTGACCTGACGTGAGTCCACTGAAGGGCCCACTGTGGGTGGCACCACCTCTGGGCAGGTGGCCCTGGGCTGTATAAGGAAACTAGCTAGGCCTGAACCAGTAAGTGAGCTAGGAGACAATACTTCTCCATGGGTTCTGCATGACTCCCTGCCCTGACTTCTTCCTTCAATGACGGATTGCGACCTCAAAGTGTAAGCCCTTTCCTCTCCACACTGGTTTTGGTCTGAGCAAGCGTTTAATCACTGCAACACCAAAGCAAGCAGCTTTCCAATCGTGCTCTCACGTCTGATACAAAGCAGGTCTTACGGAAAGCGCCATTCCCGGGGCTCTGATTTGCCTAAAGAATGCTCTGGAATAACATTTTACAGAAAGGAAGAAGTGTTTATTTTCCTAGCTAAAATGTCACCAGATGATCTATTTTAGACTCTAGTGCTATGGTTACCTCCTCAGAAACCAAAAGAATGACTGTGCCATTTTCCAGCAGCTATCTAATAACCATCAAATGCTCGTCTTGGAACTCTTGCCATGGCTAACCTTGTTCAAGCCGAGGCTTAAGAAGAAAACAAGGCTACACGATCAAGTGTTATAGACTGGCGGGTCTCATGTAATCTAAGCAAATAGTTATTTGACTTGGAATTTAGTTGTACGGTTCTAGAGATGTGCTCGAATATGCCTAACATCTGATATTAAGTCATGTAACATCCTGGCAGATCTCAACCTTAAATATGTCGAGGTTTTAATGTAAATGAAAACAGTTCATCACATGAAAGCCTGCAGCAGGTAAATTCAGAGCGGATCAGAATGGGTAAGAATGATGAATGAATCTTTTTCTCAGATTAATTAGCACAAGCGGTATATAACCCAGCCTTGAAGCCCACAGCCAGCCACTCCAGTGATGCCAACAGCTGAATGCTCCACAGGAGTGAGCAGGCCCTCATCTTCCTGCCTCGGCCTGTTTCCCATGAGGAAATAGGACGACCTCGTAAAATCCTACCATTCGCCAGCCACCGCCTTGTCACTTCATAAGGACACAGAGAACATACAGCCAACCAACCGAGGCTTTGAAACAGGAAATACCTTTGGTCCTTGTCAAGAAAAGTAGGAAGACAAAATCAAAACATGGGGGCTAATGTCCATAATCTCTGCACTTGAAAGCCTGAAGCAGAAGAAACTATGTAACTTTAAGACCAGCCTGGGTTATCATGGAATCCTTGGCCAGCCTGGGCTACAATGTGCAATACTGATCCAAAAAAAAAAAAAAAAACAACCATAAAACTAATTAGCAAAAACCCCATAAGCATCATCAACAAAACTCAGCAAGAAACCCTCATTACTTTGCAGTAGAATTGGTGTCTTCAATCCCTAACATCCTCTACCTTGATCTCCTGTTTCTGAGAGACTGAATGTGTGAGACTAAGAGTTTCCTCAAATGCTCCTAACTAATGCAAAGGAAAATGTTGAGTATTAAATTAAATTTCAGTTGTGAGCCAGATGTGGTGGTGCATGCCTTTAATTCTAGCACTTGTAGGGTAGGGGGAGACAGATCACTGTGAGTGTTCAAGACCAGCCTGGCCTACACAGAAACAGAGCAAACTAACAAACGTTATCAGTTCCTACCATATCCTCCTATGAGAAAAGCTATTTAAATCCCACACAGTGTGGTAAACAAAACAAAACACACATGCCTAAGGGAGCATAACTATACATCTCTATGTCTATGGCTGCCCCTCCTAGCTAGAACAGAATACTTAAACCTGGGAAAAGATGTCTCCCATTCCCATCTCCACTTCTTCAGGAATCAAACAGGGCTAGAAAGATTAGGACCAGTTCTAGGTCTAGGAAGCTACTGGAGAAGGAACAGTCAACACTAATCACCTTTAGAGCGCCTCATTCATCTTTATGAGAATGACTCAGGCCCCAACCGGGACCCACATAGCCAACATCTTCAACTAGGATGTCAGCAAAACCTTCAGCTCAATGACTCTCAAACTGAGTTACCACCTTCACCCAACCTGTCCTGCTTCCCTGGTCTCTGTTTGGTTACAGGCATGAGCAGTAGCCTGTTGCTTCCTTTGTCACTGTGATTCCGCCTCACTTAACTCATCCAATTAGTCACCTAGTCCTAGGGATTTGACTTCCTAAACATCTGCCTTTGTTTCTATGGCCACCATTCTGCCCATGACCTCATCCATTGTCTGCTCATAAGGGTGTGATGTATACTTTACCTGGGACTCTCCACTGCCCAACTTCTGAATTGCTTAAAGGAAAAAAGATGCCCAACACCTCTTCTCTCAAGCTTTCTTTTCACGGGCAACCTATAACCTGTTATAGATAGGAAAGCTCTGAGCAAAGGGCTCATCACTCTTCCAGATGGTAAGCCTACTTGCTCATTATGGCAAGGGAAGTTTCTACTCAGGATAACTGAAATAAAGCCCAAAGGATGCTCTCACATCTTTGATACGCTTTCAAGGACCAGGGGGTCATGTCTCAGACCTCATCACTAAATGATGTCTCTTTCTGCACTCATATAGTAGGGTACTATTATCCCTCCCTAGGCTTTATAGACACTCCAAGTTTGCATGCACCTTTCATAAACACGGATTTTGGTACAGATCGAGTCCACTTGGCTTCCACAGCACAGCTGGGACTCTGAAGATGACAAAGCACATCTGGATGAACTACTGGTCAGCACGGACATAGTTTACTTTGTAGACTTAATAACTACTATGTATTTCACCAAGTTCCGCAATACAAATAAATGTAAGTGGCAGGCAAATCATCTGTTTTATAGCATTAAGGTGAAAAACTGCTCTTTTCTATGCTAATTATCTAAACCATATCATTAAAAATGTACACAGCAAAATCCATATAGAGCTTTTAGCAACCACTCTGCTAATTTACAATAATTCCATAGACATGGCTTTTTGATGAAGGTAACTTTTAATAATCTTCTGTTAAAAAAACATTAAAAGTAAGACGTATTATAGTTATCATGACATAGTTAGGTGTCCACAAATAAAGATAACTGGCCAGGTTATTAAATCCAGGGTTTTTTTTTTCAGAGAATGTCACATGCATATGCATCATGATTAAAAGAGAAAGAGGGTGACAGAGAGCTAAGGAGGCATGGGGTCCTTGGCATCTCCTCTGCAACACCCTCCAGTCACTAAACATAATGGATTGTTTTTCTTCTCCTTTGATAGAATTTTGTGATCTTGACTATTACAGAAGGGAAAATTTTACCTAAGGGAATATGATGTACAATTATTCTGTTTCGTGATGAGCAACATGAACGACCATGATAGAAAATTGTAGGAAAGCAAAAGAGGAGTCAATAGAAGATATTGATCCATGGGAGGAGCTGCGAGAAGAAAAGCGGCTTTAGCTCTATGCTTCAAGCCTCCCATCTAATTTTGTAGAGGGCCTTTTAACCTGAAAAATCCTGTGTTTACAAAGCATTTTGTTTAATGCACCTTCCACAAGCACATGCACAGATAGTACGGCAATACTCTACTGCCCTGTCTATCAGGTGGCATATCAGGCTAACCTGGGTGGCTGTACAGTCAAAATGCACGTTCCACTCCTGAAGAAAGGAACATGAGATGTTCTTGTAGTAAATATATTGTACAACATTCATACATATTTGTAACTTTCCCATTTCTCTTATTTTTCCATCTCCAAAATGCAAAGCTGGTAGGCGGATACTGAGAAGACCACACCTTTCCTGTCTGAACCGGTTAGCCTTGTGTTGTATGCTACCTGCTTTTTTCAAACATACTTGGACCCTGATCATTCAAATACTTATGAATTCCTAATACCTAGTTTGAGACTAACAGCAGCACTGGTTTTGGTGGTGCATACCTATAATTTCAGCACTAGTGAAGTGGAGGTAGGGGGATCTGGAGTTTGAGTCTAGCCTGAGCTACAGAGCTAGCCCTTGCTTTGAATAACAACCAAAAGTGCTTTGTCATTATTGGTCTGTACTAAAGTTTTCTACGTCTCTTGGAAAGGAGATTAGTATAGTACATGGTATTTACAAAGCTTCATTCCACTGTGGGCTTATAACAAACATGAAAAGCCTGTGGTTCTAACAAACACATAGGAAGATATTGAGAGATACAGGCTCCTTTGATGAATTCAAAGATATAAATTACTGCAAGAATAGTCCCACAATCCCCCAGCCTTTGGGTTCCTCCAAAGTCATCTGATCAGGGTTACTGCTGCCTCTACTACTCGTGTGTTTCTTCCAAACTTTCCTACCCACGTGATAGGTGCAAATAACAAGGCTGTGAGCTTCTGACTGCTCACTTCCAGGTCAGATGAGTCTCGGGTTCCTTTGTTGGCACAGCAACCCTTCATTCTGCCAGCTCCCAGGGCTGGTCTCCGGACACCCCAGAGGCTATCCACGCCAAGCTTCTTCTGCGAGAGCCTCAAAATACCCAGTATCACCAGCAAGCTTTGAATCCAGCTATTCCTAGTCTGGAGTTTATAGCCATGGACAGAGGCACACTAGTAGATTCACTGAGCCCAGGGAATTGGGCTGCTTGAATGAAAACAAATTTTAAAAAAAGTTAACACATTAAAAACTCTATTGTTACAAACCAAAATGAAACTAACTGAATCGTGACATTTCTTCCACTTACAAATGCTTATAAAGCCCTTTGTGTTGGAAGCAGTATGTTCTTGTCACCAAGATAAATCATACATGTTTTCATATGTTATGGCTGCTGTACATACATGGAAAATAATATCCACTTACTATAGTGGTATATTATTTGTGTTTTAATAAATAGAGCTTGCCAGAAGATCAGTACAAAGCAGCCACACTAACCAGCCATATAGGCCGGCAGTGGTTGCACACACCTTCAATCCCAGCGGCCACACTAGTTAGCCATAGAGACCAGGCAGTGGTTGTGCATGCTTTTAGACCAGCACTAGAGAGAAATATAAAATGGGAGGAGACAGGCTTCACATTCAGTATCAATCTAAGATTCATGGATGCCTGTTTCTTTTCTATTTGCGCTCTCTCCTTTTCTCTCTCTCTCTCTCTCTCTCTCTCTCTCTCTCTCTCTCTCTCTCTCTCTCTCTCATACACACACACACACACACACACGTGCAACAGGAAGCACCTTCTTTCAAGGCTCCCCAAACAAGCTGTGGTACGGACACATGAACCATGGAATTAAAATCTGAGAAACAGAAACCCAGTTCACTTATTTTCCATCAGAGAATTACTCCCGATGATCTCAAAATAGTAACGGAATGTCACTGAGTAATATTTTAAGATTCCACAATCCTTTCTAGAAAATGTACTCAAAAGTCTTTTTCATTTGCCACAGGGAGCTAAAAAAGACATGTTCATATGAAAATTAAAACTCTTGAATGAATTATACATTCAGTAATGGCTACCATTAAAAAAGAAATAAAAAATAAACAATAGATGCCAGTGGTGATTTGGAGAGACAGGAACTCTTGTGTACCACTGGTGGAAGTGAAAAATGGCTGTGATTTAAAATGGCACAGAGGTTCTTCAAAAGTCACAAACAGAATCTTCATATTCTCCAGCAATCATCTCTTGGGTGCATACCCCAAGACACTTAAAATAGAATCCTGTAGAGCTATTTGCACACTCACGTTCACAGAAGTACACTGTTCATCATAATCAAAGGTGGAATGAACCCAACTACCCGTGCAGGGGTACTACGTCACCAAACTGGGACAAATACTCATGCAAAGAACTATTATGCAATCTTTAACAGGAGCACTGACACATGCAACAGCAGGAACAAACCTTGACGGCAATGTAAGAAAAAACTGCCAGCCACCCAAAGACAAATACTGAATGATTCCACCTGAAGTACCCAGAGGAGTCAAATGCATGGGTGCAGGAAAGGTAGGTGCTGAGAGGTAGTAGAAGGCATTATTTAATAAGTTTGGGGTTTCTGTTTTAAAAGATAGAAGCCGTTCTGGAGCTCAGCTGTAGGAAGAGGAGAACGCATTCCACACTAAGCAAGGCAGTGACTAGAAAAGTAAACAGGGATGAGGGCGGAGCACGAAGCAGCTTCCCACTGCCCAGCAATCTCCCATACTCCTATATGGTGCAGGATAATTGTCTGTATTCTGTCAATCATGTTTTAAATAAATGCTGATTGGCCAGTCAGGAAGTATAGATGGGAAAACCAGACAGGAAGTAGATGTGGAGCAATAAGAATAGGAGAATTCTGGGAAGCAGGAAGCTCCCTTGGCAGTCCAGCCCAGACCACCGAAAAGCAAGATGTAACCTGCCCGGCTGGCTAATATAGATAAGAACAATAGGTTAATATAAGCTACAAGAGCTAATGTGAAGACTGAGCTAATGGGCCAATCAGTTTATAACCTAATGTAGACTCTTCGTGTGATTTTCTTTGGTGCTTTCCGGTTGTGGGGTACTGGGCGGGACAGAAACCCCAACAAGCCAGCCCACCTGTTACACACATACATTTGTAAATAACCCAGTCTCTCAGATGTGTTATTAGAAGGCTGGGTTAGGAGCATCCATTCCTGTCCCATGATTCCTCCCTTTTCCTTGCAGTGCACACTGAGGAGAAGCACTTGGCCATGCTGAGGAGACAGAACGCTCAAGATTCATGGAGAGGCGTCTTCATATTGATTTTCCAGCCACCACTGAGGTCTTTAATGTCCTCGAGGGACAGAGACAGAAAAACTGATTCCATAGCTTGCAGAATTCTCATAGGTGACAGATTCGAACGCCGAGAGTGTAGGCATGTGTTAGCATGTTACTGTCTGGCTTCTCAAAGAGTCTCCCAGACATATTTAACCAGGTTATGGCCCACAGGGTTGAGTTTTCCAAAAGGAAAAAAAGAATTGCCGGAAAGCTACAGCCAAGTCTAGCAAGCATTTGCTAACTCCTTTATATGGCTTTCTCTCCAGGAATTTAAATTTTAACCTTGAGACTGGATTCAAGCAGCTGGCAGAGAATATATAACTTAGAGCAATGGAATATATAACTTAGAGCAATCATATGTCATAATTCTTCAGAATATTTGTTGAGCCTCTTTATCCAACATGATCTTAAACCTCCAGCGCGTAGTTTTAATGCAATAGTGCTCCATTCTGGTCCACTTAGATCCCACAAACACTACACAGCGACTTCGGTCATCTGAGTAACTGTGTTTCTCAATAACACACTTGCACCATAAGATGGCTATGGCTATTCATCATGAGTAATTTATGAGGCTGCCACATACTAAGAGATGAGGGAAGCGAAACGATCAACTCCCCCTCCCCCTCCAAAAAAAAAAAAAAGAAGAAAAAAGAAAAGCTAAGTGTTTCCCAAGGTCTCAGCATGGAAGCTCAATCTTATTTCACACACACAAATCAGATCAATTGAAGATAGAAATGCATTATACATTAGACAAACAGTTCCAAACTTTGATAAAAGCAGACTTTGGAGTGGGCATTAACAGCAATTTGCATTTAGTAATGTTTCATATTTGAACATTAAATGTGTTAAGAGAGAAAAGAAAATTAAAAATACATACGCAATTGCATTATTGAAATATGGATTGCTGTCTGAGAATGATTCAGAGCAGCGGTGAAATTCCAGGGAGGGGGTCCCTGAGACAATATCTTTTATCCAATACCTTGCCTTGGCTAACCACTTCCCTCTATGACTTAAATTCTACATGAGGAATTTACATTTTATAGAAGGGCTTCATCTTAAAGCATATGCAATGTTCATTCCAGATTTGAATTTGGCGACAACAGACCCACTGTCACTTTTCACTTGAGAAAATATGGGACACCAGACTGCCAACCTAGCAATAGTGCATCACTGCAAGATGAGAATCACAAACTTGGAAGCACCTCAAGTAGACATAAAAACTCCTTGGCGCTGTGTATTAAGATTCATAAACATGTTCGCGTCACTCTGGCCTAGAAATCTCTATTCTGGGAATTTATCCTAAGGAAACAGCTCAAAAGACAGAAAAGGCGATGTGCCTGAGTATGTTCACCGAGGCGTGCTTTCAGTCAATAAAGCTTTATTAAGTGTCTATTATGTGCCAGGCACTTGGCTGGCACAAAGATGACAGGCACCTCGAGACATGCATGATCAGATGAAAATTCAGATAAACACATGTGGCACGGGAAGGCACTGGGGTATATGCGAATAGGGAGCTGATCTCCCAGAAGAACAGAGATACTGGGATACGCTGGAGGAAGGCGAGAACGAGGTGGGTGGCGGAGACTTGGCAGATTTTAAGGTCATGATCTTATCACATCTTCAAAGCATTTGAAAGCACAAGTTCATGTTAAAATACTGAGCGAAAATCATTGTGATGGCTCAGAGGGCAAAGGCACTCACTTCTAAGCAAGATGACCTGTTGGATCCCTGAAACCCACAGGGTGGAAGAAGAGAACCAACTCCCACAAATCATTCTCACTTTTCTTCTTTTTTCCTGTTTCTTTTTGTTTTTGTTCTGTTTTGATAGAGGTCTCACCGTGTGACTCTAGATAGCCTGGAACTCACTATGTAGACCAACATGGTCTTAAACTCAGAGAAGCCCACCTACCTCTGCCTCCTGAGTGCTGGGATTAAAGTTGTGTTCCATAATGCCCCACTATAAATTGTCCTCTAACCTCTGCAAGTGCTCCGTGGGAGGTGCTCATGCACACGACATGTTTAGTTTCTGAAAACTCATCATCCCAAGATTTGTGCATCTGTGTTTGCATATATATGTATATGTGTGCGTGCTCACAGGTGAGGGTACATGTGCATATGAAGGCCAGAAGACCTCGGGTGTCATTATTCAGGTGCAGTCCATCTTTTGTGTGGTTTGAGACAGGTTCTCTAACTGGCCTGGATCTCAACAAGCAGTCTACACTAGCTGTATAGGGAGCTACACCTCCTCAATGCCCTCCAAATCCTTAAAGACAAAACTAGTGTATGTGTGTGTGTGTGTGTGAGAGAGAGAGAGAGAGAGAGAGAGAGAGAGAGAGAGATAAAGAGAGAGATAAAGAGAGAGAGAGTCAGACAGACAGACAGACAGACAGACAGACAGACTTGTGTAGGGTGCATTGCCACGGCATGCATATTGGCACGCATACAGAGACTGGAGAACAACCCCGTGAAGACAGCCTCCTTTTACCACCATTAGGTGGGTTCTGGGGATGGAGCTCAGGTTATTGGGCTTCTGTGTCAAGCACTGAGCCATCTCACCAGCTACTCCAAAGCTAAAAAATAAAAAACACACAGAAAAAAAGCATATTGCGATCACAACAGCCTAAGTAGCTCCAAAGCCCCTCATCTTTCCTTCGCTTCACGGGGAGGCAGTGATCAATCACAACTCTCTTCCGGCACATTCCACCACGCTCTATTCCCAGCCTGAGTTTTCTACTAGACACGAGGGTGTCCCTAATTAAATCTGCTGAGGAATTCTGAGTTCACTTTGCTTAAAAGGCAAAACAAAATAAGCACAGGAAAAGCCCTTATTGTTCCTCTGAGAACTCTATTAACTGTTCCTGTTGCTTCAGGAGCTCTGTCGTTACACTGCTGAAAGTCTTTTGTGAAATACGGTCTTTGTAATTTTTAAAGACTGTAGTGCCTTCACAGATGAGAAAATTTCAGTTTTTAGGTGGGGTAGGCTTAAAAGCCTTTGAAGGAAGAGAGATTAGACACATTTAATCTTCTACAAAGAAAAATAATCTCAACTAACATGGGTACGTTGCAATCTACACTACCTGCTGGCACTCACGCATAGATTAGCAAAAACTCCACTCTATAGCAAGCATGGCATCCAGTTCAAGTCATGGCATGCTCTTAGCAGTGTAGGGCAGACATGGAGCTGCATGCTTTGCCATTTCTGTCCTGTGTAGTGGCTCAGGCTCCATCCAGATCTATTCTAGAAAGGGAATGGTGTTCTAGGAGGGTCCCTAGGGAAGGCTCTGCCTCAGCTTCCGTTCTTCTGAACTGAGTGGCTAAATAGAATGGAACTAACTACATTGGATGGAATTCATGACAGGCAATGGGAAGAGGGAGAAAACATTCATCTACTGAGGGTGTAAATCTGTGAGGCATGCCCTAGGCAAGCAGTGTACTAAGGTTTCAGAAAAGGTCCACACTAAGTGTGTCTGCTCTGTAGCCCAAGCAGCCACAGGCAACCCTAAGAAAATGGCTGAATCTGCATTTTAATAAACAATCTACAAACCACATCAGGCATGCAAGCTGGAGCTTGCCTGCTCCTGCCTAGAGGCTTCACAATCTGTTTTGTCTAAGGTCCAGAAAATGTTGTTTTCCTCAGAGGTGAGGTGACCTGCCATGGTCATTTGCCTAAGATGACGTGGAGTCAGGTTCCAGCAGAGGTCTGTCGAAACCCAAGTTCTTAAGGCTTTCTACCCTAAGAGGAAGGCCTCTGTGGCTGAAACCAGATGAAGAAGGGTCTGTTGTGGGGTGACAAGGACACCAATTCAAAATCCGTTCCAGGTAACACCACCTGAGCAGAGCCTCCCTGTTCTGGAAAAAGAAAGGACACAAAAAGTGCTGATGAGCCGGGCGGTGGTGGCGCACGCCTTTAAACCCAGCACCTGGGAGGCAGAGGCAGGCGGATCTCTGTGAGTTCGAGGCTAGTCTGGTCTACAGAGCTAGTTCCAGGACAGCTCTGGCTGTTACATAGAGAAACCCTGTCTCAAAGAATGAAAACAAACAAACAAACAAAGGGCCGATGTATGTTGGCGAGATGGCTCGGCAGGCAAAGGTGCTTGCAGCTACGCCTGAGTCCAATCACCAGAGCCCACGAGGTAGAAGGAGCAAACTGACTCCTGGCAGCTGTCCCTGACCTCCACCTCTGCTTCATGCCACACGGGCCTGTATGCATGCAAGCACACACGTGCACACACACCCTAATGTAAAAAAAAAGAAAGAAAGAAAGAAAAGAAATACAAAAAAAATATGGAGGGGTAGGGTGACAGGCAAAACTTCCTCCCACGTTTCTGGAATATTCATTCCTACACTCTTACATTCTAGGGGAAAGGTGTCAAGTTCTTTGTCATCCTGTGCAGATGATGGCCAATTTAAAACGTGGTCAGCTCCTTGGACTTTTAACCCTCTCAAATTTTGTGAACTAAGCCCACTGATCTGCACCTGTCCTGTGGACTGACCCATACAGATGTGTGAGGAAGGAATGTGGCATTTGGTCTTTAGACTCCGTGACCGACGGGAGGAGAGGCAGACAAGCAAAGAAGCGAGCATTACCCACTACTCGGAACTTCCACTCCTGAGCAAAAGGAAACTGTGAGCTCCACGGGCAGAGATTAGTGCCTGGAGCTCAAGGGAAAACAAAACGGACGATATCTATGAGTGAACCTTAACCTGGTCCTCCCCCCTTCCCTTCACTCCTTGAGGGATTAAAGATTCGGCTTTCACCATGGTTGTGCTACCTGAAACCTGACGGCAAGGCTCAAGTCCATCTCTGTCACTTGCTTTGGTAGCTAAACATTAATTTTCTCTTCTTACAGTAGGAGAGGGTGTCAACTCTATGTTCTTGGCCGGCTCATTTAACATAAAATGCAATACACCCAACTTAAAAAAAAAAAAGTAATTCCCTGTATGAACTTCTACATCTGTGTATAAATTTTAAAATATAGCATGGAAGAAACAGTTCAACAGAGGTTTCCATGATTAAAACTACAGTCCTTTTAAAACAAACAAACAAACAAGAAATATCATTTACAGTTGTATAATTTATTTCTGAAAATTAAAATTCTTTCCCACCAAGAATGGGGAAAAAAAGAAAGAGGTGGAGCAGATGGATTCATTGTTCCCCTATGAAAAAGCAGCATTTCTGCACCTTACAAAAGTATATTAATTGGCCTGCCACCTGGCAAGCCTGCTCGCATGCATAAGGGATAAAGTTGAGATCTTGAAATTTAACATTTAAGCCTGTGGGGAGGTGGCAGCTGGAACTGGAGCCAGCATTAATAATCCTATGAAACTGGGTGCTTCCCGAGACCGAAGGGCAAGAAGAGAGTAGGACCTAAGATGTGAGACCTTAGACAGCTGCATGACAGCCACCACGACACAGCTGGGTACCAAGACAGAGGCTGCGGACACATCCAGGACTCCATCATTCCCCCTTCTTTTCCTTGATCCCGTTTTATTTAGTTTTGGTTTTTCGGAACCTGTGATTGAACCCAGGATTTTGCAGATGCCAAGGCAATCATCTGCTGCGAAGCTACACCCCTAGCCATATTTTGACTTTTTATTTTGACCTAAGGCCTCACTAAGTCCATCAAGTTGATTCTGAGCTCACTCTACAGCCCATGCAGGCACTGAACTTGTAATCCTCAAGCCTCAGCCTCCCAGTGAGCTGGGATTACATCAGTGACCACCAAGCCTGGTTCCCACAGTCTTTCACAGCTATTTCTTAGATTTTCTATAAATCGAACCGCTGTAAATTTAGGTATTTAGAAAGATCTCAAAAGGGGGAAACAGATAATAAAACAGGTGGTAGAAAAAGATACTCATTTATGATATGATATTTATGATACTCATTTATGCAAATAGTCACAGAGAAAAACAAAACCTACATGGTTTTAAACCTGCTTTTATCCAAGCATTGGCTTTGGGGGTAATTTTTCTCCTTAGTGTGATTTTATCTTCCTCATTCTTGTCAAGTGCAGGTGTCAAGTTAACACTTCAGTGCTACACAAACTTCCCTGAACTTTAAATACAGTAAAACATTGGAAAGCCTTGGTTGTTTACAAAGCAAATAAGGCCCTTCAAAGTCCATCCTCGTAAGATGCATGTTTTGTTCACTCTTCTCTTTCTACACAGATTCCATGCTTTCAGAATTTACCAGTACCCACAATCCACACTCCAAACCCCTGGCCCTGCACACGCACATAGTCTAAGTAAAAATTTCTCCTTCCTGGTCCTGTTTCCACCCCAAATAACAACCCCAAATTATTTTTAAGCATTTCCTACTTGCCAAACTACTTATCTATAGGTTTCTAGTAACTTCATCTATGCTAGCATCAAAGGGGCTATTATATA
This sequence comes from Arvicola amphibius, assembly GCF_903992535.2. Lineage (NCBI taxonomy): Eukaryota > Metazoa > Chordata > Mammalia > Rodentia > Cricetidae > Arvicola > Arvicola amphibius. The sequence continues at coordinate 45,101,829 of NC_052049.1, read as the reverse complement.
TTAATATGAACCACTCAAATCCATGGTTATGCTTTTCTTTTAAACATCTCACTATTGTGCATCTTCCTGCTACTTCATTTGACATTAACAACCATATGTTGTTATTTTCCCATAATAATTAAGTTTAAAATGGATGATAAATGTAGCAGGGTACTCTGGATGCAACCTGGAAACAGGAGGGAAGGACCTTTGGGAGAAACTATTGCTGTTGTTGTTACTGTTTCAGAGATAGGGTCCTGGAACTCACTAGGCAGCCCAGGCTAGCCACAGTCTTTCAATTTTTCTGCTTTAGCCTTGAGTGCTGGAATTACAGGCATGAGCCACAGCACCAGGCTGAGCAACTGTAAGTTTAATAAAGATCTTTGTTGAAACAAAAAGGGTACAGGGGCAAAATAAGAGTATCCTTCTGATCCTATATTAATATGATCATATCATTAAAATATCTGAAACTTGTTGAAGGAACAGAAATATTCTATATATTCCTTTTGGAATTAGTGACTGTTAACTGTTAGAACTTAGTTAACACAGTATCTACAAAGGGAACTTGGCCATCTCTAAACTATATTAATAAACAATTTTTCAGAACAAAATGAAACACACTGCTGTCTGAACTTTCTCTACAGTAAGTTAGCTCTACCACTACCTCCTTATGTGAAGGCATCTGAAGCGCTCTTGGACTCAGGTCAGTAGTCACGAAAACACCTTTAGCAGTTAAACAGGACCCCAAAGGGAGACTGATCTCCTACCCTCTTTAGAAAGGGGCAATACTTCCTTAGTAAGGGCTCAAGTTCGAGAAAAGGGGCTCTGGTGCTTTAGAGAATTTTGGACACAGTACTTGTGTCTTCTGTATGCTGTAAACTATAGTTTATTCTGATAGAGTTGTTTTATACATTTCAAAGCAGTTACTTCTTCGATCTCTCAATACAGTGATTTTTCTCAGAGGAAAAGTGTATTTAACTAAGTATCATCAACCATGGCCCTCTTAAGAAATTAGCTTAGCATATTTTCTTCTTTCTTCCTGGTATTCTCCTGGCACTGCCAAATAAGATGCAAGAACTTTTTTCTGTTCTAGGCCACGAACTACATGCACCATCCCACAGGCAGGGATTTCAGATACGTTCAGAACACCCACGCTCATGAGAACGCGCAGGCCTTTATAACAGAGGGGAATCTCGGGAAACTAAGGCTGGGTGCAGTGGGGGAGTTCCTCCCTGAAAAGGTTGTAAAACAGCAGCTGTTCAGAGCCTCATCCTCAGGAAGGCCTCCCTGGAAATGCACAAGCCCACTCAAACACCATTATAAGCCGTGATGCTTTAAGACGGGGAAATTGCTGGAGCGTACATATACAATTTCCACTAATGGGAAGGAGAAGCAGCAGGTGGCAATTTTAAAACAAAGTAAACCCTACTTCTGCTTTTCCCTCCCTCCCCTCAGACAGCAGGTGGCATTTCTATAGCAAAGTTCAAAATTATCGGAGCTCTCTGAGCCACAAATATCTCCCAAATCACCAAGCGGTTGCTTGTTCCGTAAAATTCACACACCATAGCCTTGCTCTGCCAACATTATTTTCACTAATTAGACCACTGCTGCAGCCCACTTCCACGGGAATCTGGGTGACCAAGCTCCCACCAGTACTCACCACTTAACCCTGGTGAGAGGTGGGGACCACTGCATCATTTCTCTGAGTCTCCACTTGTCATCTGTATCGTCGCTATGACACTGTCACCTCTGCAGCACCATGTGAGGATGTAGTGCCATTCCTATCAGACGCCCTCGGCAGATATTCTTCCTGTCCCTCCCCCTTAGCCGAGGCTGCTGGTCATTGTACACCACTATAATTATTTGTCTACATTTCTTTGTAACCCCACTGAACTGGGCTACTTAATTAAAAGGGGCGTGTCGTATACCATCTTTGCGTCCCAGAGAGTTATCATAACCCTGGTCATGTTATGCAAAAGGCACTGCATGAGTACTGGGGACAGAAACAAAAAACTGTGGCAATGTGGCGAGCCCTGGGCCTCCTCCGTCCATAGAAGTCAAACAGTGCAATTAGGTTATTAGGTTATCAGGTTTCAGAGGGTGATTCAGGCTCATCTGCAACCTCCCAGAGCAGTAAAAGGGTCACATAGAGATGTGTGACTCATAAGTCACCCCCTTAAGTATTTTTAACTGTAATTAACTTCCCATGTTTCCGAGGTAACTCCTCCCGAGCTTGGCTTCCCTGTCTTCTGGCCCAGTTTACAAACACTTGGCTTCTCTTTAGAGCTTGTAAGGTAGCAAAAGGAGTTACCTAGCCTCGGGACTGAGGTTCCCACCCTCCTTGATCTAAGTCCTAGTGCATCTTTAAACCCTCATCTGTGATGAGCAGACAGACAGAACAAAGCAACAGCAAATCCAAAAGCACTTTAGTCTAATGACGTTAACGTAGCATTTAAGATGCATACACACCTGGGACTTCCCATCGAAGTCCATTCATGCTGGGCCATGAATACCCTCCAACCATATTAGTTTCTCTATTAAATAGATTTGAAATCAAACCTGTTAAGTGGCTGAAGGAACAGCTACAAGCCACTGCCTGCTGGACACACCTATAAGAATGGAAGGTTTGCAAACGCAGGCTGTCTCTCCAGCTTCTGGCTGAGTATGCCACTCACACGGGAACTAAAGAACTGGCTTACCGCAGGACTCCAACCTCTCTGAACAATAGGTCATGACGAGCTTCCTTAATGCCAGAGCAAGTGTTTAGAAGTGATTTCTGCTAACTGAAAGAAAGTGTAAAGGGCACATATATTTACTCTGGCTTTGATTCAATACCTCTGACTGTCTCTTGGCGCCAAGAGTCAGAACCCTTTTCCCTCATGGATTCCCAACCTGGGTCCCATTCCACAAATGTGCTTAGAGCCCAGGAATGTCATAAAATTGTGGTATCACACGAAGGGGTAACAAGTTAAGTACCTGTATTGTAACCCACAGTTTACCCCAAGCGTGATGCGGGATGGGAGACTAATATTTAAGGGGATTTCTCAACAGGGAAGAACTCCCCAGACTGCTCATAGGGAGCTCCTGTAAGGAAGGTATTAAGTGATACACAATCTTCACAATGTCAAAAAACCCGAAAACCTGCCTGGTAGGAGTTGGCATCAAAGCAATCAGATCTAAGAAATGGGCTAAAGGGAGCAGGTCTCCAATCTAGGCCTGAATTCTTAAGGAGGTGCCACTGGGCTGGAGAGATGGCTTAGTAGGTTAAAAAAAAAAAAAAAAGCATTGTAGATCTGAGATCAATCCCTGGGACCTACATATTGGAAGGAGAGAAGGGACTCTTGAAAGTTGTCCTCTGCTATGTCCACTCAGAAACACACACACACACACGCCCATGCATGCACACATACTAAACTAATTAACGAAATACTAAATTAATTAAAATTTTTAAAAAGAAAAGCAACATTGTTTTCCGAGCTTAAAATTCTTGATTTCTAAGGCTAATTGCCCAACTTCCATCTACTGAGGAGTAAAGGTACACACTAAAAATGTGGCAGCCGGTGCTTACTAATGTCGTGACCTAAACATCTAACCCCAGACACAGATCCCCCAAAACACACGGAGCATTATGATTCATAAGCACACCAGTTTCTCCCACAGAATCTGTCATGCAAACGTCCACCCAAAGCAGCCTGAACCTCCCTCCATGCCCATCTGCCACTGAGATCTCTCCCCATTCAGGGAACTACTGTAGACAGGAAATGTAAATGCACAACCATTTGTTCAAGATGCCAAGGCAGGTGACACGCAGGTGACTGGCCACCTGCCTGCCCTCTAGAGAAGTACAGCAAAGCTCGTTTGGGGTGAATGAGTTACCTGTTTATGTGGCTGGGCATTAGGATGAAGGGAGGTAAATGGATAATGGATCCCCATGCGAACATCAAATCGACTCCATCTATCATTAACTCTGGTGCCTGGTGATTGGTCTAGGTAACCTATTTGGAAGATCCTTTTGGTTTTTGCATCAAAAGTCTAGAATTTAGCCAAGTCAAAGTAATACTTTTACAGGAATTCTTTCTCAAGGTCCAAGATCAACAAGCCATCAAACTCAGACTTAGGAAACAACATTACATAATAGCCACTTAATGGCTATTGTTTTACAGTACAAAGGGTTCATTTGGCATTTCCTAGAGAGTTTTCCTCACTTGGTAGCTTTTCCCACGACAAACATACTCTCCCTACCCAGCTCTCCATGAATCTATAAAATCAAACATTTATTAACTGTAATTTCCAATGTAGAGACATCCAGCATAGTGCATTCTACAAGAAACACATGTTGAATGCGAATGGGGCATACATATTTTTATGTAAGGTTTAGGTGCAGTGACTTCCTTCAGATTTAACAGCCAAGGAAGTCAGTGGTGGGTAGGTAATCCTCCAAGAGTGACTCTTAAGGAGCCGACACAGTCAATTCTGAGACATCAACCTGTGCCATAACATTTAAAATTAGACAGAATGAAGCATAGCCAAACAAGCTTCTACAGTACTCATCGAGAAAAATGGGCCTGCTGAGCTCAGTTTTCCTCCCTTGAGTCCCATGACCACAGGAGGCTTCAGCCATGTGATCCATCAGGTGAGTGTCACCACCCCGGTGATTTGCCTGGAATCGACTTCATTATTCCAAAAGACACTTGCAATATAAACATCTATGTCAGGTTAGGAACTCCAGAGTCGTGGGGAACTGGTGCTGAGCTCTGAGGAGGTTGAGCTCTTATGTTGAGATGTGCATTTTACCTGACATCACAGTGGACAAAAGACACTACACTAACAAAACCACAGCCACTAATAAACTGAAGACCAAAACAGGACCGGGATGGAGAAATCCCCAGGGTTCTACAATAAAGCAAACAATGGGGTGCTTCAGAGAGGAGATAAACATTAACGCTGCCTACTCCTAGAAATCCATTTTACCGGCAAGGCTGATCAAAGCCTAAACTCTGCTCTAAGTTCTTCTTTTCTTTATGGCGAAACAATATGACTGTTCGGTTTGACATCAGTGTAATTACCTTCTCTAATAAGCATGCCCAATAGCCATTAAGTCTAGCTAAAACTCCCTCAGGTCCTCCTATTCTATAACAAGGATTAAGGTCAACATTTTTACAATTTACAGCTAAGTTCTAAATGGACCGTCCCTACTTTCCAGGCAGATAAAGGAGAAAGAAAACAGAAAGTATCTGAACTACAAATATTAACAGCCCGTGGGAACTTTTATTTAGAAATGGGAACTTTTATTTAGAAATTTCTCTAGTTACAAAATGCACCCATGTACCATGAGAAACACATATTAATATATTGCCGGTTTCTGCTGACAAAGAGTGACGGTTTAATAGGTGGGGTTATTCACCCCATTCTACTTTCATCCTGGTAGCCCCGGGACCTTTCTTAAATATCTTGGCTCTTCTATTTACCTTTCAAAGAGATTATTCAGTTATCATGATGTCATATTCCAATGACTGGATGACATCTAACAGCTAGGTCAGGTTAGAATAGCTCTGTGCATGCTCACACTAGAGCTGGGTGTGCCCAGGACCATGTTAGGGGGTTCAGAGACTCCGAGCTGAATCTTCCTAAGAGATGAGCCACTTCTCTTCTAACCAATACAAAGGTGATGGCTACCCAGAGTTATGCAGCGCCAGCGCAACACCAGGCCTTTTTCTCTATGGATGTCCTCACACAGGGACTCGGGATTTCTTGATGCCAACATCTATCAGCTTTTTAGTCTCTATCTCAAAGTTATGACTCCCCTGCTTTAAAGATACTATTCAAACTCCTGATACCAAGATGGACTTGTAAAGAAAGCAAAGCAAAATCATAAAAGATTCACACATTCGATCCCCACTTTTGACCTGCCTGTATTAATATAGGAATATACTACCTCCCTATCACAGGCTCCTGAGACATAAAACAGCCAGACAGAGAAGCCCAAACACAGTATCCAGCGCTATTCAGTTACAGGATGAAGACTTCACACCTCTCCTCAAAGTACACCTTCACATTCTCATGGTTTGTTTTCAAGAAGTTTCTTTGGAAACCTCCTTGGTCCACTTTTCCACATCCCTCTCTACTGGCGCTGCTCTCCCACTCCTGGCCTTCCTCTCCCCTCACCTGAACGTCCCAGGGCTCCCCAGACAACCTGGGAGCTCCTCTTCTAAGCCAGACTGGCCTTGAGCCCATAGAGATCCACCTGCCTTTGTCTCCTGATTGCTAGGATCTGGTCGACTTTAAGGGGAAGCTCAGAGTCAGTAAAAAACGCCCTGTTCTATGAGGAAGCCTAAGCCCTCAGCACAGCGTATTAAGAACCATAAATGCCAAGGTCTTGGAGAAGCGCCCTCTCTTTCCTGGCTGGAGTGTTCATCGAAAAGGTTGGGCAGGGTGTGGCACTAGGGAGGGGCTACAAGACAGCTCCAGGGCACATTAGCCAAGTTGGAGCTCAGTGTGGATGAGAGAATGGCAGGGCGAGGCCTGCAGCAATAGGCAAGGTAGAATGGAGAACAGGAAGACCTAGGGATGAAAGGAAGCAGTTATGAAACAGGCCTGGGCAAGGCAAGGAGTGGGAGGGAAATGGGCCCAGGGACTCAGGGCTGGGCCGAGCCTGCAGGTCAGGCGTGGAGAGGCAAGGAAGGAGGAGCTACTCGTGGGGCCAGGTTTCAGCCACCTGTGGAACCAGCTACAGGGGAAAGGCCTGCTGCCAGGGCTCAGGAGGGAGCTCCCAGACGGTGAGGGGATTTGGGGATGCCAAGACATAAAGCTTTGTATGGGTGCGTATGTGTATTTGGGGATAGTCTCACTGTTCAGCCCCGGCTAGTCTGAAAGCTCACCGTGCAGACCAAGCCAGCATCACACTTGCAGCAATCCCCCTGCCTCGTCCTCCTGAGGAGGCCACCACACCCAGTTGACTCAAGGCTTTCAAGAGAAACCCCAGCTGTCAGCAGGGGCGGGAAGGGGAGACTCACGGGCTGTGGGAGGAACCTGAGCTTCCAGGGAGAAGAGAAAAAGGAAACTTCTGTCACTGCCAGTTCTGGGGATGAGGCAGCCATGGAGGGAGCAACAGTGAGTCAGGGGAAGTGATTCAAGAAGGCTGCTGGGCTGCCTGGACGTCTAAGACGTGCTATGATGATGTATGACCACTGGATCTAGCTGCCCACAGAAAGTGGTCACCACCCCGTCTGCATTTCCTGGCTTCACTCCATTCCTGCTTGTCAAATGTCTGCTCTGAGCATCATCGGACAGCTGCTGATGCTGTGGGCACTGAGGACCCCACGTGCCATGGACAACACACATGCAGACACCCTTCATCCTTAGGGGACGTTTCCCCCTTGAGAGTCATCTCTTCTGTCCCCAGCCTCATCTCTGCTCACCCCCTCAATGAGGCTCTGTTTCTCTCTCAGATTATGTTAATTTACACCTCCCGGGGTATAAACGATGACTTCCAGGTCAATGCCCTCCCTATACCTAAATTTCAACTTTCTGTCCAGGGACTTTCGTTTTGTCCTGCTTCAGAGCCTTTGATGTTCCCAGACAGTTGCCCCCAGATGTTTCCCACGGCCTTCTGTCTCCCTTTAAACATTACCTTTGCAAAAGACCTTCCCTGGCCAAAGCATTCAAAGCAGCCCCCACTCCACGCCCACAAGGTTACTCTCTCTCTCTCTAAGTTCTTGCTTACAGCTGTCGGAACACTGACCTCAATTTGGCAATGGCTTTTTTAGCTATCTGTTTACTGGTGAGGGTGAGGCACAGTGCCTGATCACCCACTAACGCACGCCTTGCCTCAGCCGGAACTGAAGGCAGGAACAAATTCTCTGTGGTCCTTAGAACACAATCAAAGTCCCCAAATGTGTTTTCCACTGTCCTTGGGATAGAAGGAGCAACTCCAAGTATAGGTTCCCCTCTCTTCTCCCATCCCCCACTGTCACAGGTTTGGTGGTGCCAGAGTGCCACCCACATGGCCCTCAAGCCAGAAACACTTGCCAGAGCCATCATGGAATCCTCAGTTGCCCCCTCAGAGCCAATGGCTCACTGACTCCCATCAACTTTGTATCTTTCACTTCTCTTTGTTTTAAACTTAGAAAAAAAAAAAAAAACGTTTCCGAGAGGCTAATGCAGCGGCTTACTGACCAGAGCTCTGCAGAAGCACCAGACGTCCCCCTTCCTCCACTGGATCATACACTCCCTCAGCTCTCCTCAGCCACATCACAGACTACTCATCCCCGGGCCGGCATGACAGTGGTGATGTCAACAGCGAAGATTTACTTGGAGGTTTTATTCACCAGTAATTGCATTAGGAAAATGAAAGGCTCATTAGCCAAGCTGGAGCTGAGGGGAGATGAGAAGGCAGCAGAGCAGACCCTGGTAGGGATGGAAGGAAACAGTGACGACACTCGCACACATAACCCAATAAGGAAGTCACCTCTCCCTATTTCAAAGACGGAGTAACTCAAGTTCAGGAGCGCACTGGCCCAGCACCACGGGGTCCAGGGTTAAACTCAAGCGCACTAAGTTCAGCTCCGCCCTCTGCATCCGCGCCTTTTCACAGTGCAGCTCGGGCACCGCCCATTCACGCTCTCCATCTTTCTGCTCCAACAAGAATCAGCTGTGAGTCTTCCTCGATGTCTGCATCGCCACAGTCACTAAGCCTTTGTTAACAGCATTTCTGCCCACTTTGAGAGGACCCTATCCTATCTGCGAAATATCAGCTTATCTTTCAGGACCCCCTCTCCTGGCTCCCTGGATCCAAGTCTCGCGTTTGTCCCAGTGTGTCTGCGACTTACTGTGGCCTTGGTTTATAAGGATGTTCTCTGCATGTTTCACAGAAAGCATGCACCGAGCTCTCGGCTTTGAGCCACACCCCCAGGTACGCAGCAGATGCTCAACACCTGTCGACTCACCTGGACTTCCAACCAGAGAGGTGAGCTGGAAGTTTACTGTGGATGCTACCATGGATGTCAGGGCAGAACGAAAATCCATTTTCCATCTTTCTCATATTATGCTTGACCAAAACAAACAGAAAAACCCCAAATCCTACAGATGTTCCTGAAGGGAAGGGGCAGTGTTCACAAAGATTCAATCTGTTTTGACAATTATGAGTTAAAAATCCTTGCACGTGCCTGCTGCTCAGAAAAACCCTAAGTAATGCAAACTCAGAAAATGAGGAAAAAAGCAAAACAAAACAAGAGCAAGAAAACTTGTTTTAGTCCTTGGTTCTTACAAGTTGGAATCCTCAGAAAATATATTTGGAAGATTTGCTCGATGTGATCGAGTGAACTAGAGAAAGTTCGCCTGGAGAAAGGTTTTCTTGATTTGGCCAGGGAGGGGCTGTCATTAGGGTTTGGAGAAAAACACCTAAGCCAATAATGACAACATGTCAGATTAGGGAAACTGACAGTTAAAAATCCCCAGGCAGTAGTGGCACACACCATTAATCCCAGTACTTGGGAGGCAGAGACAGGTGGACCTCCATGAGTTCAAGGCCAGCCTGGTCTACAAAGTGAGTTCTAAGACAGCCAGAACTGTTACACAGAGAAACCCTGACTCAAAAAAAGCAAAAACAGTAACAAATGAGAGAGAGAAAAAGAGAAAGAAAGAAAGAGAGAGAGAGAGAGAGAGAGAGAGAGAGAGAGAGAGAGAGAGAGAGAGAGAGAAAGAGAGAGAGGGAGGGAGAGAGAGGGAGAGAGAGAAAGTTAAAAATCAAGCACCTCCAGGCCCTCTAGAGCATTTCAGGACAAGCAAAGACCAACCCGGAAACCCAGAAGCATGTGACCCAGAGGACACATGGCTGCAGGACACTTTACCTCCTCTTCACCAAGTTTTTAATCCAATGGGAAAAGAAAATGCACCCGAACAGGTGCTGAGATGCCCGCAGCTCCTTTCCATTGTAAGGGATTCTCAATGGATGGCAGGCATATCTACAGATCAATGAAGTTAAAGTCACATGCAGCATTTACTCCGTTCTGAGCTGAGAAGCTGGGAAGAGCCTGTCTATGAAGTTCAGATCTGTGTCTTTCAATGCAATGGAACAGTGGGATTGAGATGGTTTGAGGAAGTGGGGGAAAGAAGGAAGGTGTATGGACAGACAGCTACACAGGAATCATTTCCAAAGGACTCTGGTCTTTAGTCTGCATATACTCAGACAACGCATGCCTCCCGTGGCTGTACCACATTTGGTGTACAAGGATTTCAGTGCCCACCCTAAATATCTATGTGTGAAAGTCAATCTGTGAGTCCCTTTCCCCGGGAACTCCAGGAGTTTCAGGCCAGGCAGGACGCTGAGTTGGTGTGAACGGAGAAATGAACAAGGTCGTGCTATGCTGGACCAGCAGGACAACTGTGATGAAGCAAACCCATGGCTTGCATGGTGACAGCATCTGCCATAGTTGAGGTTTTTATGGTGAGGATGAAGAAGCATCCAATCTTCTGTTTAAGTGGTACATCCTTCCTATCCCAATGAGTTCTATGATGCTCACTGACAGGCTTACAGCTAAATTTCACTCCTAAGAAGTTGGTATTTCCTAAGAGGTTAAGGCAAAGTTCAATGTGAACCAGAAAAAGTAACATCTATCACACAAGTCAGCTAGTGTGCAGTCAGGACAGTAGCCCAGTAGAAAGGACAGCACACTCAGGAATAGAGGGATCCCTTGGAAAGGACAGACTTCCCATATATAGAGAGAGACTTGGAAAAATCAGGATCTGGATCCATTAAGAGACACCCCAGAAAGGGAAGGCCACAGGATAGGCACACATTCCCCACATGCTTGGGGAAAGACACAGCTGACCTGCACAGCCACACACACCACAGGAGGGTCTCTGCCCTTTCAACCTTCCATGTCTACAGACAAGCTGAGCTCCCTCATCTGAGAACTCAAAGTCCAAACTGCCAGAAAAATCATAAACCGAGTACGTTCCTAAATTTTGGGGTTTAGAGTGGGTTCTAATTAGGGATGTTCCACTAGTAACATCTATGCACATATTCCAAACTCCAAAAATACCTGAAATCAAAACTGCATTGTTTCTAAGCATTCTAGATCAGGGACGCTAGATCAGCAAGTACAAAACAAGGCTATCCTGTTGACAGAGAGTAAGTAGATGGGTGACTGCTGAGATGGTCTGCGGGGCACATATGCAAACTCCAGACTCCTAGAAAGGAAGAAGAGAACCCATCTTTCTGTGTTCCTGAACTGAAGACAAAGGTCCATGACTTGGAGAGTGGAAACAGCTCTCCCCAACTCTCCTGGCCCAGGTTACATCAGACTTAATTGGAGTGAGCAGGCTAGACCAGATACTGTCCGAAGACACAGGTCTGTCCAGCCTAAGAATTCCTCACGCAGCAGACTCTTTCCATGGGACCATCAACAGGTGGGCAGGGACGAGGAAAGGTTCCACCTGCTTTTCAGGACCAGACACACAGGTACAATGGCAGGGCCTCTTTATCTGGCTCCAGGTAAGGGCGGAACTGTGGCACAGTCAGGACTGCCCTCCTGGGAAACAAAATGCTCGAACCAAACAGAACAGGTGAGAACCTTGGCATTTAGCATGGCGAGACACAATGGCCCATTCACAGAGATTCTGTATTTCTCCTCAACTTTACTTGTTATGTTGAAAATTTGGGAGCATGGAGGACACAGTGTAAGAGGGTGAGGCAATCCTAAGAGATTATCTGAACCCAGGTATACCATAAAACAAGAAAAACAGCTGGAGAATCCAATGGGATTTAGGGACGTCAGCATTGTTCAAGTTGCATTAACATGATCTTAGAATCTTCCAGATCTCTCTCTCTCTCTCTCTCTCTCTCTCTCTCTCTCTCTCTCTCACACACACACACACACACACACACACACACAGAGAGAGAGAGAGAGAGAGAGAGAGAGAGAGAGAGAGAGATTAGCATAGTATATGATTTGTGGATGTGCATATGTATATGTGTGTGCGTATGTACTCTAAGCTACAAAAATACCTTAAAAATTCAAAAAGAAACATGACTAACTTTTGGATACACGTCACATCACATTAACACTATCCATAGCTACAGGTATTGCGCTCCACCAAAAAAGCTATTTTCTTGTATTTCTCTAAAGAGCAGGGCACAGAGACTGCAGAGTTCCAAATCTGATAGTCGGCATCCTGTTTATTTGGCTGGACCGTTTCAAGCATGTTTGCACGTATATGCCAAACCAAATTTTGATTTTAAAAAAGAATCTGTATTTGCACAATGGAGGGGGTGGGACCCTCTAAAAGAACATCAACGCTACCGGAAATGGGGATGAGACATGCCTCCTTTAAATCATAATCTCACTCCAGCCATCTGCAAACACACTCTGACCTCCCTTTCACTTGCAGAGGGAGTCCCATCTCAACTCTCAACAAACTCTACCCCACCTATAGCCATTCTGTCAAATATATAGTACAAATGAAAGGCCAGCCCTATCTGAGTAATAAATGTCAGCAAGACAGTAAAAAGTCAAAACGCTAAAGTTGTACAGATCTTCTTTAAAAGCACTCAGTGAGAAATAGGATCACTGGGTTATCTCTGCAACACAGATTCACATCTTATAAACGATAGATGGAATATCGGACATAGGGGAGCCCCTGGAAGGCTCTCTATAAGGAATGCCAGTAGGCCCAGGTCTGGGTGAATGAAATGATAAAAATACAAGTAGATAAATGGACAGAGACAAAGCACCCCATTGCAAGGCAATGTCTGATTATCCACACTGCAAAAGAATTCTGAGCAGCGTGCTCACGAAACCCCAGGAAGCCCCGCAGAGGGGAGGAACCACTGAAACAGAGACATTGCCCCCCTCCCCCAAAAGGTACAAACTTTACAAACTGTCACCAACAAACAAAATGCCAGGTGCGGTGAGGACCCGGCAGCCCCCAGCCTCTGGTAGAGAAAGCCTTCCCTACTCCGGGGGAAGATCCCGCGTTTTTTACCTTTGTGTGCGCCGAAGTCTGTTCCCACTCCTCAAATGAGGCAAAGTAAAGTTTGAGAGCACAGTCCAGAAATTGGGGTCAGACATATCCATCGCTTTCTTTCTTCAATTCACTGTGAGTTCAAGGCCATGAGTTCAAAACGGAGATGGGAGGAAAAATAAAGGGGGGGGGGATATCCCAATTATCTACTCGCTCCCTCCAGAGAAAAACGTGCGGTGAACTGTGATCTCAGGAACAACTCAGTGCCTGTCTGAGAATTTCCCGTCCCGTGCTGGCCTTTAATTAGTGCGCAGCCATCTGAAAGGTTCAGGAAACTTATTTCCTCTCGTGTTTGCCCTCTCCTAGGAAGCCTCGGCCAGCTATAAACAGTAATTACAAGAGTTTAGCCTGCGTTCTGCTCAAAATGCTGTCTCGGTGTGATTCAGTCCAAGGTACTTTGTCATCTGTTTGGCAGATACCATTTGCAGCTCCTGGGGGGAGGTGGTGGAAGGACTATTTTAAGTCTATGGTTCCGGGAGGCTGTTGCTTATCAGCAAACCCATTCACATCCGAACATGCCCAGTGCGAAGCTTCCTTTTAGCGTCTACATACAAGGAAAAGAATTTGTACAGCAAAAGCTCCTCCTGCCCTCCCCGTCTGGGAGAAAAAAAAACCCAACACCATGGAAACTTGAACGCACTTTTAGAAGATTGGCCTATGGGAGGACTTGAATCTGACACCTTTACGTAGGGTCCAGCTGGAAGGAGGTTGGCCCGGCTCTGGCTCGGTCCCCAGCTGGGCCTCCTGGGGGGGAAAAAGAGCGGCCCCCTAGTGTACTCTGCCCAGGAGCCAGCACAGGGAGCATCCTCGCAGCTCCCCTATCCCAGAGTCTGAAATGGATCCGTCCCTCAAAATAAATAAATAACTCCAGCTGCTGCGCCGCCCGAACACGAGTGTGTGCTGTACACACCTGAAGGCTTGGGTGAGTCACCATAGGACTTGGCACATTCAGAGGGAAGGCCACAATTGTGCCTGATGACCAGGAGCTGACACTACCTGTTGTCTGGGAGAAACACGCACACGCCAAGCCACTACACTCACCAAAAACCTCAGAGACACAAAATTCACGAGTTTACATCCATTGGACCGACGACCACAGAGCACACCTGTTTGGCCTCATGGACTCGAAAGATGGATCTAGTTCATGTTGGTTATCGCATTAACACATACTACCTGGAACTGATTCAACAACTTCAATTCTTTCCCCTTCCATTAAGTTAGAATTTGAAAGGAACAGAATTAAGGGATGAATCTGATTGTTATTCATTTTGAAGAAACACACAATATTTAAATAATTTCTCAAACCACAAATATTAAAAAGTATATAAAGAAAAAATTTCAATTTAAATTACTTTTAATTTAATATATTATATATTATTAAATCTTGTGGTCTTTTCTCACCCAAAGACTCCAAAATGATAATTTTTGTTTGTTTGTTTGGTTGGTTGGTTGACTTGGTTTTTTGAGAAAGGGTTTCTCTGTGTAGCCCTGGCTGTGTAGACCAGGCTGGCATGAAACTCAAGAGATCTGCCTGCCTCTGCCTCCCAAGCACCAAGATTAAAAGCATGTGCCACCACTATCTGGCTGATTGGAAATCTTATAAAGGACATTCATACCCACAATACCACTTTCTTCTAGAATCTCCACAGATTTTTGCGACTTGAAGGAATAAAAGAAAATCATAGAATCCACTCAATTTTACACACAAGAAACAGATGTTTGAGCAGTTCAGTGACAAGAGACCTATTTTCCAAATTCCTAAGAGCTTTGGCTCAGTGTCTTTGTCATCTCTAAGGTCATCCATCCCTTGTTGGATTTTGAGTGTTTTGAAGTACAGCCACCCTTTTGCAGTGACAGGTTCAAGCGTACTCACAGTGAAAATATGTAGGAATACCCAAGTGTGGTGGTGCACACGTGGAATCCCAGCTCTCAGCGGAGGCTGAGACAAACCCCTGCCTGGGTTCTAGGACAGTCTGCTCTATACAGCAAAATCCTGTCTCAAGAATACAAAGCCAAAGAAATAACAACAACAACAAACCTCGTGAATAAAACTGTATGACTAGTGAACATGCGTGTTTGCATTCCCCAAACAATGTTACAGCAATTATTTACTTAGCTTGCATATTTTATTTTATATTGAACATTATCTAGACAAGACCATATGTGGGAGGATGGGACATTCACATGCAAATATTCAGTCTTATAAAAATTGTTAAAGTTTTTAAATGTTTACTTTATTTGTGTACATGTATGTGTCTGTCGGTCTACATGTGCTCCATGGCACACAGGTATCCGGTAGTGGCCAAAGGAGGGCATCACATCCCCTGGAACTGGGGAAACAAGACACTTGTGAGCCACTAAATGCGCTGAGAATTCAGCGTGCAAGAGCAGCAGGTTTTATAAACTGCTGAGTCATCTCTTTGGCCCCATTTATAGGAGATTTGGGCGTCATTGGTCTCTGGTGTCCTTCAAGATCTCTAGAATTTGGACCCAATGGATACCTACAGGTGACTGACCACTCTAAATGACTATTCAGAGGCAGACATAAAGTAGCTCCCGAGCCACAGGCAGGCTTCTCACTAGTGACAGTGTGCCTGGGCCCTTCTCACTAGTGACACAGTAGCCTGGGCCCTTCTCACTAGTGACAGTGTGCATGGGTCATTCTCACTAGTGGTACTGTAGCCTGGGCATTCTTTGCTTTGGAGGGTTTCCTGTACTTTGGAAACTGTTGGACAGTATCCTGGACTCTTTCGGCTGGATAGCAGAAATGCCCATCAGAAACGTCTGCAGACACTGCCAATGCTGTTTTGTCGGGAGCCACTGTTCTAGACAATGTCTCCCTCTGAGAAAGGTGTCACACTGTCTTTGAATCTGGACTCAACATGTAACGTAACTTTAAGCAAGTTACTCAATCTTTGCCTGTTTTCCCTAATTATAATATAGGTCCCTAACAGGATCAACCTCTGGGAGTTGGCATACATAAAAGAAAATGAGATATGAAGCCCCTCCATGTGATGTCTGGCACATACAGTGAGTCAACACTGATGATATAAAGACTCTAAAAGCAAGCAGTATGGCATGCTCTGTGCTCATCAGGCCCGGAAAGTGGGTCTACCCAGACAGTAGTCACACTGGACTCTGACTGACTGCTGCCGCCGCATCCCCTACAGTATGTGACTTTCTCAAGACTACGACCATGCTTTATTGCTCTCTGTATTTCCAGAAACCAGACAGCTCCTAACTTACACTGACATTTTTAAAGATGCTTTTTGAATACACAGTTCCAATATCCAAGTGTCTACTACATCTATGATACCCAAAAATGACCAGTGTGAACAGATTCATCTGTGCTCTCACAGAACCCCAAATTCTTCACTATCCTACAAGAAGATTGTTACATTCTTAAAACTTTCACCAACTCATTGTTACCAAGAGATGGAAGGATACTAGAGGCAACATTCCTCAGCTCCTAAGCGTGGTACTGGGAAACACCACAGTCTACCACAGGAAAAACTCCTGCCTGAGTACCATCCCCACATTCTACAGGCAAACCAGACTTTCTGAGGTTTCTGATGAAGAGGGGTGACTATATATCATAGGCTGCCATAGGAGAGCAATCAAGAAGGTGAGAGAGGATTTGAAATTGTGCTACAAAAATTGTGAATCCAAGTAATCTCTCTGCTGAAAGCAGACAACATTTGAGGGCTAAGAAGTATCAGACCAGCTGGCCATGAGTGAAAACAGACCCCGTATGGACCTAGGTTTGCATCCACAGAAGAAAAGAAAGAGGGGTGTGGAGTTGGGGGGGGGGGGACGGTCAAGTTTCCTAGAACAGTTTTTAGTCACAAGTTGGAGATATGCATAGAGTGAGAATTCAGCTCTGGATGAACTGAAGACCTGACATCTGTACTTCCCAACTTTCACATCCTCCATGGTCCTTCTAGAAAAGTTCATGTACTTGGCACTGCGTATGAAGATGGCAGCAGCTAAAATGAGGATGCTGATGAAATCTAACCATCTTTCCTCTTCTCTGCCTCTTTTCTCCATTTTGGGGAATATCTCAAACTCTCAGGTACTAGTCACTATTGTTAAGATTTTTTCTTATTATTTTTCTTCTTCTTCTTAAGAGTGGGATGAGCACACATCTGTGCAGGTGCCCAAAGACTCCAGAAGAGGGCACTGGATGCTTCTGATCTAGGGCAATACAACATGGGTTCTGGGAACCAAATTCTGGTCCTCTGCAACAGTCGTCCATGCTCTTGTGTGCCAGGTCATCTCTCCAGCCCCGATGCTAGTCATATTAACTAAATATATTTTAATTTTTTTTTTTTAACTGAAAGCTTCTGGGAAGATTTGGAAAATTTCCACACTGAAAACCTAAGACTAGGTAAAGTACCCACACAGCTAGCGATGAATTACCTAATACAGAGCAAGTTCGTGATGGCTTCCCACACTCACTAATGATAAGAGTAGGTGTGACACTCAGTGGAACCTGTCTTCTAACCTGTTTGACTTGATTCAGGAACCTGTGATTCAGAAGACGAGGCAGTCAGTAAACACGGGATTCAATTTGTCAGAACTACTGACATTTTTCTACAGACAAAATAATTAGAGAGACAGAAAAGGAAGCACAGTTGAATTGCAATTGCGATCAAGCTGTGACTGCAGCACCAAGAAGAAAGTTCTTAAGCAGAGAGCTGGTCTAGGCCTACACAGAGACTCAGGCAAGGGCTCGCTGGACAAGCGGTAAACAGACACAGCGCAGGAGAGTGTTTGGGATGCAGATGCTCACTCATTCATCAGAATGGCACTTTCCGCCCCTGCGTTCCAAGGAGGGGAAATGCGATGGGAGAAACAAGCTTGCCGTCCCACTGGGCAGCTAGCTCCGGAAGACATGGGTATTCAATGAAAGGTCTCCTCCTTCACGATTCACATCCTCCTTCCAGACTTCCTGCTCTCCCTCCAGATCAGTGCCACACAGTGGAGGGTAACAAGGTGGTATCTACAGACTCTTCTCAGCATACTGTGAGGGGACTACGTGCTACTTGGCCTGGGACAAGGTGTTAGGACTGGGATGCTGTGCTCGGGAGAAAGAACACAGAACGCAAGGAAGAACAACAGGTAAAAGAAGAGTCTCCTAGTGTTGTTAAACGTATGGGCGCCCACAATACTCAAATATTAAAAAAATAAATGATAATGAACTGGTAGGGATATATTTGAATGCTGAAAGTCATGGCGGACAAAAATCACATTGTATCATCCTAGAAAAAGTTTTTTTTTTTTTTTTAAGTAGCACCATAAGATGATAAAGTTGTGGGGAAAACAACTGATTAGTAAAGACAGTTGATTTCTTTTTCCTAACAATTTACCAGAGAACCATATAAAAACCTCATTGTTCTCATGAAGGACAAGTTGGAAATGGTGACAGGACAGGATGAAAGAAGGGAAAAATGGGAAGAGGATGCCATGTGTTCCTCGGGCATTCTGATCCCAGGAGAAGCAGAAGTTTGCAAAGGTAGCAGAGAGCCAATAACTTCAATATATCTAAGAGAGAGAGACGGGAAATTAGGACTTTTCTACCCAAAGGAGCTCCTCGACATGTATGCTGGATAAACATGGTGGGTTGACATGTATGATGGCTAAGCATGGTGCGGCAGGCCTGGGGAGCAGACAGGGAAGCACTTCTAGGAAGGAGGCCCTGGCAAGTCTCTGCTCTGTCTAGCAGGGGAAGGCCCTGTGAGAAGGCCACAACTGAGTCAGAGAGAGCGCCCCCCAGAGGAGAGCACGGCATGCTACCAGAAAAGGCCATAGGCAGGAAGTTACTGGGAGATCCATAGCTAAGGAGTGTGCAGATCTGAATGAGAATGGCCTTCATAGGCTCATAGATTTGAATGCTTGGTAACTAGTTGGTAAAACTGGGAAGGATTAGGAAGTGAGGCCTTGAAGGAGATGAGTCACTTGCAGCAGGCGTTGAGGTGCTAGGAGTCCACCTATTCCCACTGAACGCTCTTCCCCCGTCTCTTGATACACGTTCTCTCTAGTGCCCCAACACAATTTGCCTGCCTGCCTGTACTACTTCCTGCAATGACGACTGCAGACTTTAACCCTCTAGAACCGTGAGTTCCCTCATTAAATGCTCCCTTTTATAAGCTGCCTTGGTCATGGTATCTCTTCCCAGCAATAGAACGGTAAGACAAGTGGGCTTCTTGACTCTAAAACAGCTGTCTGGGTACATATCAGCGTTGCGTGATATTTTGATCACACTTTGACAATAGAGTTTGCTTTGAATCAGAGGGCAGAGCTAGCCACTAGCTGACCAAACTTAACCATAGAAGTTTTGGAGGACTGAGGACAGATAGAGAGACAGGAAGTAGTAAGGCAGGCTTAGCGAGAATCTCGGTCCTTTTGGATGGAGGAACAGATGAGATAAGAGGTTATTGGTCACTTCTCTGATAATACAGGTTCTTACCCTGATATCTGACTCCCGATTTTTTTTTTATAAACACTTCATATCAGTAAATCACAGTGACACAGAGCACGGGCCTCTAACAAGGTATCAAAATAATCATGAAACAGAGGGAGAGCAACTTCTAGAAGTCACTGCTCTCTAACATACAGGAAGACCTCACTTACAGAGCAAGACTAGATCTTCCTTGCTTTGAGCTGAACTCTGCAGCTGTTTGGTCTAGGTAGTCTCTGTGTATAAGCATGGCACCCGCAGTGGGTGATACACGTCTCCTGGGTTCTATCATTGGCAGCACCTGCACAATAGAGTTCAGTCCCTATCAATATCCAGATTTGCTTCAGATCAGTTCTCCTCAGAGAAGAGCTCTTTGCAGGCTGGGGCTCTCCTTCCTTCATCTTTAAATACCATCAGTGAGTTGAATGCTAAAACAAAGGAGAAGCAAAGACAGAGAAATGAGCAAGGGGTTGAACAATGAGGGCTGTAGGGGTCAGTGAGGGTAAGAAGAGACTGAGGGTGAGCTTGTTCACAGGTCAAAAATTTAACAGGTTTTTCCTGCCTATTCCTATTTGAGTGTCAGAGATCTGTAAGTCCATTCCATTATTTACATGTGCTGTATCCACTACGAACATCTATTATCTCAGACTCTAAAATGCCACACAATAGGGACCTAGGCACACACACTTAATTATGAGACGGTATAGATATACGATCAGTTAGAGATGAGATGCTAAGTGCTTTTTTTGGTGGCTGCAGTGAGCCCCAGTCAGTATAGAGTACATCTCAGGATGGAGCTAACTTCAAGGACATGGTGCTACTTGATCCAGAAGCCTGGGTCCAAGGTTCATCATTTCTCATTCAGCTTCCGAGCATGAATTACAGCGCAATTATAAGAAGTGACAATTTGGTTGGAGAGAGTCGGTGTGGTTATATTTAGCCCTTTAGAGCGGACACCAAGACCTTTCTGTAATATAAGATTATGGTTAATTTATCAGTTCATCTTTTCTCGAGTATTTTTCCAGGTCAGATAACTATGGTTATAGAAAATTATCCCCATTAAAATGGGAGGAAGGAGTTGCGACAGAAGTACCACAAAGAAGCATGCAGACAGAGGTAGAGACGGTGCTTCTGCATCGAGAAGAATGTTGCTCCATTGTTAAAGCTGATTCAAACTGTCATGAAGCAGGATAACATGATGGGGAGGACATGGAAGTTAGCCAGGCAGTTTCCAAGCAAGGTTCAACTGAGTTTCGTTAAGTCCCATAATTCTGATACCAATAGAAGTTTTTGAAGAAATGTTAATTCATAGGGCCATAAACAAAATGTCAGCCATGAATAGCTATCGGGGAAATATCAGATATAATTTTTACTTGTCAAAGATTAAAACATGATAGTATTCAATGTCAGTGAAGGCATAGGGAGTCAAGTACTCTGTACCAATGTTCTATAATCAATTTGGAGGATGAAAACACACATACGCATACATATACACAAACACATACTGATAAACCAGTCCTGCCTCCATCTTAGGCTTGAAAGCAGTTTTGTAGTAAAGACAAACTAGGTTCATTCTTGATTATGATTAAAGTTCTGCTCTTCAAGGACTGGGCTTTGCCCCACCTATAAAATCACCTATAAACGGTTCGGTACTGCCTGTTCCAGGAAACAGCAACCATGCCTTGGTTTCAAGAAAGTTGTTATGACTACCTTGTTAGAGCCACCTTTTTATGGCCACCTACCTTGTTATGACCGCCTTGCAAATGTGTCTTTGTTTCGCCAGAGGTTGTTATGACCAGCTTGCTATGTTTTGCTTCTGTAACCCTGCCCATTTGCCTGCCAAATCCCCCATTTGGAAACGCCCTTCCCCTGAGCTATAAAAACCCTCATCTTGCCCAGGTCCGAGGCTGACCTCTCGAACCCTGCCTCAGTGGGAGGTAACCTGTATACATAAATCAAAATGTGTGCGCTCATGAATTTAGCCATGATGATTTGGGTTGGCGGTCTTTCTCCTCACATCTTTGGGATTAACAATATTTACAGATGACAAATATATGCGTGGACAATATATAGTACAATACTACACCATATGGAGAAGATTTTCAGGTATGGAAATAAATTCATCACTGCTTATGATTCATAGTAGTGTGTGTGTGTGTGTGTGTGTGTGTGTGTGTGTGTGTGTGTTGGGGAGGGTGGTTCTGAAGGTTTGAAAGAAGAGCAATTCTTCTTCCATCCTGAAACAGGCTAAACTCTCTCGAGAGCCTGTGACGATGGTACCTGCATGGCAAGAGCCATTCTGGGGATGTGATTAATGGAAGGGGTTCCAGGTCACCCACAGTGGCCCTTAGCTGCAATCACCACAGTCTCCCTAAAAGAAGGGCAGAGGGAGATAGGAAGAGAGGTTAAAGCCAGAGGCTAATGCAGTCAGAAAGCAGACAGGGGACAAAAGCCCAGGAATGCAAAGAATGTGGCTGGAGTGGGGGTGGGGGGGAGGAGGACTCCCGCCTAGCCCTTTTAGCTCAGTCCAGGGAAAGTGACTTTGGGCTTCTGACCTCTAAAACTGTGAACATATGAAGCCCCAAGCATTTACTTACTCTGTCTGTCTAGGGGGTTACAGTAGCCGGAGGAAGCTAGAACAGTGTTTTTACAATATGGATAAAATGAGAATTACTTCTGGAATAACTGAAGACCGGAGCTCAGTGATTGTTTAAAACGTTGTATCAAAAATAAAATAAAAATAAAATAAAATAATAAAGCCTTTCGGTGAACATCGGTGTGAGATTATACTTTTATTATTTAAACATTTTACATTTTCATCAATATTATTATTATCTGATCTCATGCAGACTATACACCCAAAGGTGAACTGAGCTTCTGATCCTCCTGCCTCTACCTCCCAAGTGCTGGGATTACAGGCACCAGTCACCATACTTGGTTTACGAGGTCCAGGAGAGCAAACCCAGAAGTTCCTACATAATAACTAAGCACGCTGCCAACTAAGAGGTTCACTAGCTATTTTTAATTTTAAAAAAGTCCAATTTCAATTTCCAAAACCAACACATTGGGCAGTTTCATTCTCATGACTGTGAAGGTTCAAGTTCCTCAGAATGGGACGCAAAGCTCAAGAATTTACAAAATTAAGAAAGAGCACACGCTCAGTGACGTTTTCATAAAACGTGATTGATGTTTTGGCACCTGGAATAAGATGCACGTGTAAAGCTCTATGAGCCTTGAAAGCACAAACTAAAATTGCTTTTAAAAAGCAGTCATTCCTACTCCCAGGACTTATATAATATAAAAAATGAAAAGTCTCACTGTCTTCCAGGCATAAATCTTTACCTGTCTGTGGCAACTGGGCAAATGGGTATTTTTGAAGCAAGTTGGGTTATAAATCTGCACAGCGTTTTGTTTTACATTGAATATATGCATTGGAGCTGTGCATTTCATGCAAACTGTTTTGAATTCGAAGCCTGCTTCTCCATATTATACTGCACACTTTCTTCTTTCATTGCTCATAAATGACAGAAAGCCGCTTTGAAAAGTATACAGGAAAATATACGTGAAACCTGACGGGTCTCATTGGAGCTACTGAATGGCTGTAATCCAGCACACATAACTTTGTTACCTTCTATGAGCCTAAACATTTCCAACTTTACTATCTTTTATTACTTAGGCTGTGATGAAAAAGATAGCACAATTTTTTTGGTACCAAAAACATATATACAATATATCAGATATGTTGTCCTAGATTTTATAAAAGACCTTCATAACAAGCACCAAGGTGATCACGAAATGTTTTCTTTTTTTTTTTTTGGTTTTTTCGAGACAGGGTTTCTCTGCAGCTTTTTTTTTAGAGCCTGTCCTGGAGCTAGCTCTTGTAGACCAGGCTGGCCTCGAACTCAGAGATCCGCCTGCCTCTGCCTCCCAAGTGCTGGGATTAAAGGCGTGCGCCACCACCGCCCGGCTGAAATGGTTTTTAAAGAGATATTTTACTTATTAAGAATTGTAGCAAGAGTCACTAAAAGCAACCAACAAGATAGAAAGCAGACGAAAGCTGAGTATTTAATTACTGTGAAAATAAAGACTGCTCCCATTAGTGACCCTAAGGAGATCAAGTGCATACAAAGTTATAAAGAATAATATACCTTTATAATAATCAAGGGAAAAAGTAGGAAAGCCAGTTGACATGCCCATGGAGGACAATGGAAAACCAAAGAGAAAGCGCCGCTTAAAAGTAGCAGGAAAGGGGAAATAGGTTTTCATAACACAGAAATGATAAAGGAACAAAGTTTTTTTTTTTTTTTTAATTTTTGCTTTTTCGAGACAGGGTTTCTCCGTGTAGTTCTGGCTGTCCTGGAACTTACTCTGTAGACAGGCTAGCCTCAAACTCAGAGATCTGCCTGCCTCTGCATCCCAAGTAAAACAGAACATTGCCTCTGGGCTCTCCCCAGGTGATGGCCGTCATTTCTGACCTGGATGAAGTCAGTGCCCCTCCTGCTCCTCAGCCTCCCTACCACCACTGTGAAGTTCTGCCTCCCACCCCATCCAGCCCTCACATCTGCCTGTGGTCCTGTCACTTACCCCAGAAACAACATTCAACAGCTCATCATTGCTGCCCAAAGACACTTCTTCAGGTGGTCTCTCAACACTGACTCATTTCAGACTGAGTAGGAAATGCAGATTCCTGGCCTCTTCTTGAACCAAATGCTTTGATAGAGCATCCCAGCACGTCAGGTGACTTCTGTAGACTTTGAGAGACACATCTCAAGAAAATTAAGATGTCTTCCGATGGGGTATTCTATTATGTTATCTGTCACTATCTCTCTCGCTTAGTCCCTGGATGTGGGCCATCTCACGGTTTATGCTTCAATAATAAAATACGTACTTGTCCAACATACCACATTACTTTTGGCTCCTCAGACACAGTGAGCCCTGCCACACATTTAGCACGTTCTGGTCCCTGTTTCTAGCATTTCCCCCTCCTTTGCTTGGGAACCTTTGTCTTCAAGTGAGAGCTGGAAGGTCACCCTCCAGCAAAGTTTGTTTGACTTTCTCCTGCACACGTAAGTTGTTCTGCTGCAGGCTCCCCGATGCATTTATGCATTGCATGCCTCCTGTACAGCGATCACTCTTCTGCAGCATGATGATGTGTTTACAGGTCTAATTCCCCACCAGGCTTTGAGCTCTCCAAGTACAAGGACAGATTCTATTCACCAGCGTGTGCCTCAAGTACAAAGTAGACACTCAGGATGAATGGATATACACATATTATTTTCTAAGCTTCTGGGAAAGAAAAAAGCCAAACCTATTAATTTTCTCCTAATTCTCCAACTGCTACACACACGCCACGAGGAGGCATTTCCAAACCTATGGTGCCTTTTGTCACTTGGCTAGCTGGTTTGTAAATAATAATAATAATAATAATAATAATAATAATAATAATAATCAAACAATAATATAAAAGTTTTGGTTGAGATAGGGTTTCTCGGTGTAGCCCAGGCTGCCCTTGAACTTACTCTGTTGATCAGGCTATCCTCAAACTCATAAAGATCTCCCTAGCTCTGCCTCCTGAGTGCTGGGATTGAAGGCAGGCACCACCATGCCTGGCTTGATTCGTTTTTATTTTTTAAAGTATAACTTTGAAAAAATATTTTCTCCAGCACTCGGGAGGCAGAGGCAGGCGGATCTCTGTGAGTTCGAGGCCAGCCTAGTCTACAAGAGCTAGTTCCAGGACAGGCTCTAAAGCTGCAGAGAAACCCTGTCTCGAAAAACCAAAAAAAAAAAAAAAAAAAAAAAAAAAAAAAAAAAAGAAAAAATATTTTCTATGTGTAGGGGTGTCTGTATAAATATGTCAGTATATCACATGTATGCCTAATTCCTGAGGACGTCAGGAGAGGGTGCCTGGTAACTGTGAACTGGATAGTCGTGAGAGACTACAAGGGTGGAAGGGATTGAACCTGGGTCCTCTGAAAGAGTAGCCAGTACTCTGAACTGATCCACCTCTCTACCCTTAGTTTAATTTTTTTTGAGTGCTTGAATGTACAGACATACATCATACACATGCAGTACCTACGGAAGCCAGAAGAGGGCACTGGATCCCCTGGAACTAGAGTTAAAGATGGTGTGAGACACTATGTGGGTGGTAGGAATCAAACCCAGGTCCTCTGCAAGAGCAGCCAGTGCTCTTAGCCACTAAGCCATCTCTCTGGCCCTCAGATAATTTTCTCTTAAGTACTATTATTATAAACAGTCTTCATAATGAGAACAAAAATAGCAATACAAATTTAAGTCCATGACACTTAGGTAGATATTAATGCTTTATTAAATGTATGAACTCCAAATTTGTATTAGCATCTTAACGCTCCCCTACAATAAGAATGGCTGAAGTACAGTTTTGTTTTGTTTCCTGAAAGGATGGCTAAAAACAAGAGCCTGGGCAGCATGACCTTTTTCCAAGGTTGGAAACTCAATCTTTCTGGGAGCACAATCAACACACACAACTCCAGAAGAGAACAGATGAGAAATCAAGGTGCCACATCAACATTGCTCAAGGTTACAACCTGCTGGCTGCTACCTCACAGCCCACACCTTCCGGCTCACGCAGGTCAGTTTCCATTATAAATTCTTCCACCCCTAACTGGAGAAGCTGCAAAGGCAGGCGGTCTAGCTGCCTGACCTGAGTGCACTCTGGCACTCAGGTACTTTTGTGGGCACCCTCTCCTGTCACACGGCCTCCTCCAGTGAATTGCTACATTTTCTTGGTTTTCCTCTGAAATTAGCCATCTTTACCTATCGCTTTAACTAAGAAAACATTTTGGTTAATTATGGTGAAGATGTGAACCATTCCCTGGAGTTGCATTTTAGAGTTGGGGGTTTGAGAGACCAGCGCGAGATGCCGGTCATAAGGAAAGTCTGCTCATCACGGCAGAATCTGAATTCAGTGAGAAATGCTTCAAGCACCTACAGGGCAGCTTCCCAGCAGGCGATGGCCTCCCCTTCATCTCCCCAACCCTCCTCTCTGGAGCAGAGACATACAGAGCACTTAGAGGCTCCTTGCCACGGATGTGAGGGAAGGTGACCTATCTGCTACCTATGCAGACACCAAAATAAACGACTCCTGTGAACCGGTACCGCAGCATGGCAATCTGTCCACAGAAAACCCAACAGAAAAGGACTATGTTACGCTTGTAATGCTAATCCTATGGATACACAGGAAAAGACCTGTGGGATTCACAGAAAACTAGTAAATTTAATTATTTTATTCTTAATATGGTTTTCCCAGGTCTTAAAACATTCTTTAAGAAGTTGTTTCCTAGCTGGGCATGGTGGCACATGCTTTTAATCTTGTCACTCAGGAGGGAGAGGCAGGTGGATCTCTATGAGTTCAAGGCCAGCCTGGTCTACATAGTAGGTCTACACAGATAGCCAGGGCTGATAGTTAGACTGCTCTATAAAAGTCATAATCAGACTATTTAAAAAAAAAAAAAAAGCTGATTTCTGGTGTTTAGCAAGTGATGTCATCAGTCAGCCTGAACACCAGCTCAACTTTCTGGAATCAACTCCGACGACATTCAAATAATACTGCTTGACAAAAACCAAGTGGGTCCAGGCTCTCTCCAGGTGTGTGTGGGCAACCTTCACCTGTCCCAGGAGCGAGGCTTATGAAAGCTAATCATCATCTACTATGTTGAATGGTATTAGATACGACGGTCAAACTCTTTTCTGTCCATTCCCAAATAACACTTTCATTTGTTTACACTACTAAGCGTCTAGTAGAGGAGCTTCAAAAAACGCCACTGCAGAACACCTGGCTTCAAAAGATCAAGCTGGTAATTATCACAGAAAAGGCCTTGAGCTACTTCTGTGAGCAGCCAGGAACCTGCAGAACACTGTATCAGTCCATTTTCTGTTGCTATAATCAAGCACCGAAGAGCAGACACTCGATGAAGAAGAGAGGTCAGACTGGCTCACAGTTCTGGAGGCTAAAGAGCATGGGAAGCATCATTAGCTTTCCCTCAGTTCTGGTGATGTAAGTGTTCAGTTGGAACCTCCTGCCCAGTCTGAGAAGCCCCTTTCCTCTCTCCAAACCCCACCAACTCCGAACAAATGGAAGGCACTAAAATGTCCACTTCAGCATTCTTGGTGGCTATGGCAACTTCCTCCCCTGAAATTGCCAGCCCCCCTCCCCAAGTCCTTGCCTAAAGTGTTCAGCTTTTGACCATACTTGGGCACAAACCCACTTCTTGCCTACAACCTATATAAAGCTTTTAGTATAATGCTTTTAGTCTGGGTGTGCGGCTTCTCTGGCCTTGATCTCTGGGACTGGAGGACCTGGCTGGGTCCCACCATCTCTTGGCATTACCACTATGAGTCCCAAGCTTCCAACATGTGAATCTTTGGGGACAAACTCAAAAGGAACCACTATAAACCTAAAAGGAGGGACTATTTGCTAATTTTAGTTTTGCTAGAGAGTGAGACAAGGAGTGTGTAACAGAGGCCTGTTCCTGTCCCCAAACCAGAAAATCTCACAGACTTGTTTCCAAGACAAGGGAATTTCTGAAGGATCTGACTACCCATCCATCTGCATGCCACCAAAGGGTTGCACCCATCACTTCATAAATATGCAAATAAGGACACCTCTGAAAAGGGTGAAAGCAGGTTTCATGGCATTGTATAAATATAAACTATGCCATAGATTCCTGACTTTTTTCAACATGGTATACTCAAGGAAAGCGAACAACAACAAAAAGGGTCACAATGAACTCATGAACAAAGAGTACCCAAGTCAAGAAAGGACAGCTAGTTTTGTCTTTTTCTCCTTAAAAGAATTAATTGTAATTATGTGTGTACAGAAGTCTATAGGTGGGTTTGTGCAAGTGAGGGCAGATGCCCTCCGAGGCCAGAAGAGAGTGTTGGATCCCCTGTGGCTGGAGTGGTTTAAGCTCCTTGGCATGTCTTAAAGTTGGTTGTGGGCTGTCTGGATGGATGCTGGAAACCAAAGCAGGATTCTCTACAAGAGCAGCAGGGCTCTTACTCACGGAACCACTTCTACACTCCCAATGGATTTTCAGTTAACTACACAATATGCACAGAAGACTGTGCTGGTCCCGAGGTCTCAGTAACAGCCATTCTCCTAAACCTCAGGTAATTAGGGAAAAACCCAGGCCACAGTCACTTGAGCAGGGAAGCAAATTCAGCCCCTGCATCTCACAGCCACACTGTGCTGTCAGTGAACAAATCTAAACCTTGCTGCTTTTCCTTTTTTATCCGAAGGAGCAACACTTCAGGATGGAACTAAATTCATAAAATGCTATTCTCTTTCCCAAATGTCATCTAATCAACTTACTAGATATCAAAAACAAACAAACAAACAAAACCATCCTGGAATGCATTCCCATCGAGAAGTCTCCAAGACTAGCCTAGTGACTTGTGAGAAAGTTTCACAGAGAGACGCATCCAGTATGTGGGGAAGGGGGCTTAGCAGTAAGGAACATGTTCTTGAGTGGATCCAGGTTCCATTTCCAGCACCCACATGTGACTACAACCATTCTTGGCATGCACATGGTGCACATAAAATACAGGCCGAGAAAACACACACACACACCCCAGGTATCTTTTTAAAAAAAATAGCGTAAGAATGGTCAGTCACATTTATCATCAACTGGGATATAGAGTAGCCATATGGCTATTGAAATCTAAATATGAAACTGGCATAATAAACAGAAATAAACAAACTTTAAAAAAAACTTGCTATCTTTTAAGGACATAGATGATTGTTTTAAAAGGGTCATTATTTTATTTCTTTGATCAAAGAGAATAAGTAAAGTTTGAATAAAAATCCACCCATCAACCATTAATTTCAGTTTATGAAACAATCTTAACCCTGGCCACATGAAATTCTCCAAAAGGTTGTCAACCATCAGCAAATTTTGAATCTCAATTTTGCTTTCTGCGACAGGGCTTACTGTAGCAAGAATCAGGACTACAAAGGCAAAACTCTTAGCTGGTTCACGTGTGTGTGGTCGCCAGATATCCTGGCACACATCAAAGATTTCTTTTTCAATTTACAAAAATAAGAAATAAAAAATATTTAAAATAGAGATTTAAGAGAGTCTAGAAATAAAATATTTCCTTATTAAAAAATGTGTTTGGTCCCTTGGCTTAAAAAAATTGGTTTAGTGTTTTTTAGTGTATACTTGGGAAGTTCCTGAAGAAGCTTATCAAAAACTGAATTACTTTTATTAAGGAAACTGCTTTCAGAAGGTTGTAAGGAAAGCAAGTCATGCTTCGCCCTATGAAACAAAGATGTTCTCAGGACCAGACCTATGTACTGATGGGGATTTTGATCAAATCCTACTTCTGCACTGAGGTTGCACATCCAATCCCAGATACCACAGACTATGACATCAGTGTTGAGATTGTGTATCTGGTCCCACATAGCACAGGCTCCCCAATTGTTGACATACACCTGGGCTGCCACACCTATCAGTTAAGTAGTGAGACCTCCGACTGAGCAGTGTCAAGCGGGTCTCCCACATGCTCAACACTTCTCTAGGTTTGAAGATGAGAGCTCATGTCCGACAAGGACAATACGGAGCAGGGAGCTGGGAGGAGAGGTAGATACAGAATGTTCCAGAGACTCAGAGAGAAGGCATAGCATGAGACCATTTAAATACACTGAGGTCCTACGGTTCCAGCCTCTGGCAGCTTGGCCTGACATTCTGTCAAACACCTCACAGTATTCCCGCATCCTACATCAAACAGTTCTTTTCAACCCATATAGCATGTTATGCTTAGTATTTCTGCTTTAAATCTCAGCAGTCCTCACACATACTTAGAAGACGGCAAAGATGTTGATGAAAACAGTTTGCAAATGTAACGTTTCTGTGGCTGTTAATGTATCTTCGCGCTTGAGGAGAGGCAGTGTTCAGTCTTATCACAGTGGAGGACACAGAAGCTGAACCCTTGCCTGGGTTCATAACAACAGACAGGCAGGAGCAGACTGCAGGAATGCAGTGACCTTGGGGAAGTTGCTTAGCCCTTAAGTACCCTACCTCACAGGCTGCAAATAGGGTTATGTTAACGGCTTGGGCATTTAGAATAGTGATTAATGCCCTAAAGTTGGAGTCATGACCCACCTAGCGGACAAAAGGATTCCCAGCAAGGGTTGCTGTGAGTTTTGCATGAGAATGACCCCCACAGATTCATATATTTGAATGCTTGGGCCACAGCCAGTAGAACTGTTTGGGAAGGACTAGGAGGTGTGGTCTCGTTGGAAGAGGCGTGTCACTGGGGGAGCAGGCTTTGAGGACTCAAAAGCCCACCTCATTCCTAGTTAGCGGGCACCTTTCCTGCTTCTGATTCCTATTTTCAGAAAATGATGCGCACTCTTGGCTACTACTGCAGCACCAGGCCTGCCTGCCTGCCTGCTGTAATGCACCCGACTAATAGTCACAGACTCTAACCGTCTGGAAGCACAAGCCCCAATAAACTCTTGCTTTTGTAAGTTGCCTTGGTCATGGTGTCTTAGCACAGGGGAAAAAAAAAACAAACAAAGAAAAGAAAGAAAAGCAAAGAGCCCATTAGTAGGAGCTGTTTTGAGGGAAATGGATGAGCATTTAATTTCATATCCAAGAGAAACATCTTTAATTCTACCCCTTCTGCCTCCTGATTCTCCTCAGGAGAGAAGCAGAGATGCCAAGGCCAAGGACAAGCTCTTCAAAGAGGAGGGACAGGGTCAGAGCTACTTATATCCTGCCCCAGAATAAACACTAGAGTCACTTCCCTCTAGTGGCAGAGGTGTGCAATTACATCGCCACCAGCCTTCCGCTTCTTCCTATCCGCAGTAATGGAAAAACCTCAGAGGACAGTAAACTTAGATGAAAGCCAATGTCAAGCCGGTGGAGCAAGGCAAAGAAAAACAAAGCCTTGAGCTTTTGGAAAATAAAGCAGTATTAAACATTTCCATAGTGTCACGTATTATGAACCTCGGCGTCACAGAGAGAGCAAACCTTAATTAAATGCGACCTCATTGCAAGTGCTTAATACTGACTTCAGTGTCCTCAGAGCCCAGGCAAAGCAGTCCACATGATAAATAGCTTTTTGCTTCCCTAAGTTTTTGTAATGGATGAGGCTCATTAGTTTACATAATCACCCCAAAAGTAGGACAGCGCTCCTACTGTCACTGCGGTAAAATATTAATCCTACCAAGCCAAATATTTGACGTGATCTGCTGGGCTTGAGAATTTTCCTTCAACCATTAACTTCTTAGAGGTAGGAGGTGGCAGAAAAGAATGAAAAAATAAACTCGCGTATTCCACTACAGCTTCGTTGTGTAAGGGATTTATCACAAAGTAGTTGGGTTTTCTTTGAGAGTTACTGAAATTATCGTTAGCAGTTTATGTCCTACACCATTTCAGCCATGCCAGTGGCTTTCCCCTCTGAAAGACCCTGATTTGAAAGGCACATTGTACATGGCTTGTCAGGGTACATTGTATGCTACCCAAGGAGGAAGGAAGGGAGGGCTACCAGAGCCACTGTAAATGGACGACTCACTGACCACTCACACGATCAGTCACACAAAGGTAACACATGCCACCGAGAAAAAGATCATCCTAAACAAGGCTCTCCTGCTTCTTTCACACAAACATAGCTGCACCCTTTCCTTTTAGAAAGGGCAACGCCCCAAATTTCTGAGCTAAAATGTGCCCATTAAAGAGACTATTTTATTCCCCCCATTGCTCTCACATAGTGCCATGAAAAATATAGAACTCCATATTATTTCATACTCACTGAAGACCCTGTGATGTATGAGACAGTAACCATATGTGCAAGTGTATTTTGGTGAAACAAAATACAGACAGTATTGGAGAGGGGAGAATACGAGTTCAAGAAGCAATTTATTTGATGTGGTAACAATTCACGTCAGGGACAAGGAATTTCAGCATCTGGGCACACAGAGGAAAAATTAAATAGAAAAGTCAGACTGATCTGAAAGGTTCTACTCTTCCTTCAACAACAGAGATCAATTATGTTCCCATCTAAAGCCCAGGGTTCTCCACTGCCTGCAACGTAAAGTCCCACCCAGTCTGTCTCCCTCTCTAGCCTAAGCCAGAAGCACATCCTCACCCCACCACGTGCTCCCAAGAGCACTGCCTTCCTAGGCTGTACCCACAGCTGTGCTCACATCTGTCCTTGCTCTGCCCTCTGCTTCCCCTCTAGTACGTCTTTTCTTCCTGACCGGCAGCTTTCATCCCCTTCTAACACCCTGTGGAAGTGGAATCCAATGGAAATCATTCTCCTGTCCTGAGCTGTTATTATATTAGAGCTAACTGCTTTCCTCTGTGTCTTCCCCGAGGGAAGACCACGGCAGCCCAGGCTCTTCTGCTGGGTCATTATTGACAATCAGTAAGTATTGGTAGGATGTACTTATGCGATGTATGTCTACAGGCGGGTGACTTCAGATCTTTTTCAGAAGTAGGGAGAATACAAGAACTAAAGGAGGCTGAGGCTTTCACCTGCTGTGTTATGTACTGTAACTATTTACTACTTAGAGCTTTTGCTTTCAAACTTGAACTTGTGGCTGATATTTTTTCCTCCTCAATAATATATAAGAAAAGTGGCTCTGCATTTAGAAACAAATTCTGCCTTGGTGACACCATCTCCCCACACCCTAATCTCTTATTCCACACATTACTGTCTTATTTCACCGTCCACATAGGAACCCAGTTGGACCTGCTCTCTTGCCTATTCGAAAGGCCCCTACAACTGCATAGACATGATATGCAGGGTGACTATAAGACAAAGGCAAAGAAACAAACTGCAAAGCCATTCCAGGCCTACCACTCACCTAAGGCTGGCACAGAAGACTAGTTGGTGAAGTGTCTTGGATGGGAAAACAAGAACAGACCTCGGGGATCTTCAATGGACAGGAGCACTTCCATTTTTCCAGGGAGGAATTACTGTCCCTCCAGGATGTTGATGTCACAAGGCCCACTGCCCTTCTTAAATTATTATCATTATTTAATTTAATTTTTTAAAAAGAAAACAAACTATCTTTTTTTGTCATTTTACATACAAATCCCAGTTACCACTTCCTCCCCTCCTCCCCCACCCCACTCCCATCCACTCCTCAGAGAGGGTAAGGCACACTGCTTTGTGGAAGGTCCAAGGCCCTCCCTACTATATTTAGGCTGAGCAAGGTCTGCATCCAAAGAGATTAGGTTCCAAAAAGCCAGTATAAGCAGTAGGGATGAATCCCAGTGCAGTCTTCCCCAGCCACACAACTGTCAGCCACATTCAGAGGGTCTGGTTTGATCCTATGCTGGTTCCTTCCCTGTCCAGGGGGAGTCGGTGAGCTCCTATTAGCTTAGGGAAACTGCTGCAGAGGCCCACTGCCCTTCTATGAAACTCTTTCTCTTCACATTTTCACAATTTCCCTCTCTACTCTGCCCTCTAAAAGGTCCCCAAATACAAGCAGCTTATGTGCGGAATGGCGTCCATCAGCCTTCAGCGGCTGTACATTTGAGTTCTATGACACTACGCTCACGTTCTTTGGGCTCTGAATCCATTTGCCTGGTCTTCCTTCCAGTCCCCGGTAGGTCTTTTCCAACTACTTTGTAGGATATTTCCAAATGCAGAGTCTCAGAACTCTGTCCCGGAGGCACTTCAGTCAGCCCCCTGGCCTAGAAGCTCCAAGTTCACTTCTCTAGCCCCACCCTTTCCCAGGAATCCAAGCTCACGACGGTGATGTTCCCAAAGCTCGCACTTAATACCAACAAAGTCGTGCCCCAGTTTCCTTCCGTGAGGCTCCACACCAGATGTCCTGACCACTGCAAGAGTTCTCTATCAGACAAGCTGGGAAATAGCCTTCATTTTGCTCATTTACTCAGCGCCCTCCTCCGACACCAAGTGGGTGAGTCCTTCAATTCTCTTTACAGATGAGCCCATTGGCATCTCCCACTTCGTCTAAGCAGTGTGCCCTCTCTTCGGCATCGCAGGAAGAGGAAACTTCCCAAAGGCAAGGCTAAGCTATTATCCCCTGCCTATGAAAGTCAAGCGCTTCCTACCTAACTTAAGGGAAAACTCAACTCCACTGGCTTTCTCAGACTGACCTTACAGGAATGTCTGCTCCACCCTCCCAGCAAGCTGCACCAACAGTGCCTTTCTCTGGGTTGCTTATACCACACAGCTCTCTGTTAGTCTTCCTGTCAATTATTCTAGCTCACGTCTCTCCTTCCC
This sequence comes from Arvicola amphibius, assembly GCF_903992535.2. Classification (NCBI taxonomy): domain Eukaryota; kingdom Metazoa; phylum Chordata; class Mammalia; order Rodentia; family Cricetidae; genus Arvicola; species Arvicola amphibius. The sequence goes on along the minus strand of NC_052049.1, from coordinate 45,067,124 downwards.
AGAAAGAGAAATCCCCTCTCTAGTGTCTATCTGCAATCTTTCTCAGCTCACTAATATATTTATGGTATAAGCATGTAGGTATATCTCTGTGCCTACTAAGATGTAAGTTCCAGGAAAGCAGAGACCTTCTCCATTCCACTGGATCCTTCATTGATAGTCGATGATCAAAATCACTTCTTGAAGGTTTGTGCCACTGCCACTGCTTCTTTGTGTCATTCTCCAATGCATCTAACAAAAAGCTGAAAGATGTGTGGACCAGGGCTCCTCTCCTGCTTCTCTGTACACACACACACACACACACACACACACGCATGGACACTATTTTACATTGTAATATAATCTCCATTAGCTGATATTATAGGTGATACCTTGGACCACCTTGTATTTCCCTGAAATCTCCATCTTGAGTATATTTCATAATAGTCATGCGATAAAAATATCCCTTCTGCCATGAAATCACAATACGATATAAGAGAAACAGCAGAAACCGCCCCTGACCTTTCCATGAGCATTATAGCAACTGCTTACTCATCTTCTCTGCCCCTGACACTTACTCTCTGTTAAACTGATACAAATATTGGGGCTCAAGGCCAGGTGAGATGGCTTAGAAGGTGAAGACACTTTGCCACCCAGTTTGAGTCAATCCCAGGGACACACAGGGTGAAGAGAGAGAAGTTGTTTGTGTGTGCACGCACGTGCACACACACACACACACACTGAACAGAGAATGAAGAGAGCTGACTTTTGCAAATTGTTCACATACACACATTGAAAAAAACAGGACTCAGAGGAATTATGGAAATGGATTCAAGCCTCTTAAAATAAATAATAAAGCAGCAAGTAACCAACCCACATGTGCGGAAGAAACAGACATGATGCTGGGATGGGCTGAAGCCAGGGGACGCTGCATCCTTGCACCTTACGTTTATGTCCCCCCAATGCTACCACTGTGGGAAAAAGAAAGACTAAAGGTGATGCCAAGGTGCAGGAGAAGCTTCTTTAAAGATCTGCAGGGTTGTTTGGTAACCGTGCTCCCCCAAAGCCAAAGCCCAGGCCTAAAAAGGCCCCAGCTAAGAAGAGAGAGAGGGTACCAAAGGCAAAGGAGGAAAACTGATGCTGTCAAGAAGAGGACCAACCCTGGAGAAAACAGTGGTGCTAGGGTTGGGACAATGATGCAGCAGTTAAGAGCTCTGGCTGCTCTTCCAGAGGACCCAGGTTCGATTCCCAGCACCAGTGTGGTGGCTCATGTGCTGGTCTGTACTTCTGGTTCTGGGAGATCTACTGTTCTCATCTCCTTGGGCACTTTGTGGTACCCAGATATACACCCAGGCAAGATAGCCATACATGTAAAATAAAAATAAATTTTAAAAGGAAATAGCAATAACAGACGAGTCACAGAGAATCGAAGGAATGGAAGAAACTGTGGAAGTGTGCATTTTAATGACTGTTGGTGGCTGGGGTATGTAGAGGTTAAATTACCAATTTTAATCAAGTTTCATCAAAAATGTACATTTTTCTTTTACTTTAATGTTACATTGTTAGTACATATAATACTTCAGTGTTCTTTAGGAAGGGATATATATCACTAACAGAGTATCTCTCAAGCTGGATGGATATGAGAAAAACACCTTTTCCCCCCTTACTCCCAGGGAAGAATGCCTTGAAGCTGACACACAGGCCACCCTGGTACAAAACGCCTTGTATGTGAGGAAAGGCAAGCTTCGTTTTCACGCCATCTTCTCCCTCTACCATCAACACAGACATTCCTCCCTTAAAGCTCCAGAGACCTACTGCTATTCACTCCCCTGGAACTGATACTGTGGGTGTGTCAGGGATCTGGTGGTCTTTACAGTGATATGCCTGAGATGGTGTCCCTCAAAAGAACAGTGGCTCTTTTCTAAAAGACCATGGGTCTTCAAATTGGTTATTCTGCGATTTTCATTTCATCTCTTGCAAGGCAGGGTTGGCTTGAGGAAAGCTGTTTAACAACATTCTCAATGTGACATACCAGCCCTCGCTCTAAACATCCCGTGTTCAACGACATTCTCAATGTCACATACCAGCCCTTGCTCTAAACATCCCATGTTCTCAACGTGACATATCAGCCTTCGCTCTAAACATCCCGTGTTCAACAACATTCTCAATGTGACAATATCAGCCCTTGCTCTACACATCCCGTGTTCAACGACATTCTCAATGTCACATATCAGCCCTCGCTCTAAATATCCCATTTCCAGAGCACTGCACACAGATGTTACTGGGTTTCATAGTAGCTTTTTGATTTTGGTAGACCATATAAGGGAGCGTGAAAGTCAATGACTGGCTGCTGCCCGTGTCCTGTCCTGTCTGAGGATCAATGATTATGATGAAAAGAATCTTTAAGAAACCTGGATACAGACGGGAAAAAAACGTTTCTTGTAAAGGGAAAGTTATTCAAAAGGTCTGAGTGAGGAGGAATGGGTTGCTGAATGACCTTCAAATCACCTCTAAGACAGCCTCTTAAATTCCAGCTGCTGTCAAAGCCAGGACAACAAGATCCAGTCACATATGGCTGTCTGAAAACATGGAGAAACTGACACTGAATAATGACTCCTAGGCAAAATTTACAGTTTATGTTTTTGTTTGTTAGTTTGGTTGATTTGTTTTGTTTTTGTTTTTTCTCTTCTTTTTTTTAAAAACCAGGGATCTTTTATCCACAAGATGTTATCCACAGACATCTTCCAAAGCCTTTTACTGAAGAAGCTACCTGCAGTTATGTAGAACACATGCAGTTATGTAGAACACTGTTCGCTAAAGGATTGGGTTACTGGACTGTGTATCCTTCCTCATGCAATGATCCCAGTCTCATGGTCAAAGCAAAACTCACCACGGAGCATATTAGAGAAAACTGCTATATAAGTGTTGTGTGCTAAATAAAAGCCATACGCCTCTGATGAATGGGATAGCATTCCTCAACACATATTTTACTGGACTCCAGATTGACATTAAAATGAAATCTAACTCGACAGTGAGCTCAGTGCCGCTTGGGCAAATTAATCGCCAGCGAAAGGGCACAGGGCCCCTACAGTGGTTGCAGACAGGCAACCGCCTTTGAACAAATTGCAGATAGGCGCTGTAATGAGGGAGAAAATATGAGCTAACATAACTGTAGTCAAATCAGTTCCTACAGGAGGCAAAGCGCATTAACTGATGTGATGATATCTGCTGCCAAAATACCAGCCAGGGAGAACAAGAGGCCGTCAGAGAAAGGCGCTGCTTCTTTGCCAAGACAGCCCAGGGACAGGCTTCTCTGCAATACGGCATTCTCAAGGGGAGCGCAGGTTTTCTTTCTAAATGTCAGCTCTTTAAGTGATTTTTATTGATGTCATTTTTTTTTAAAGGACTCACTAGTTATCCCTGACTACCAACAGGAGATTCCACCTGCTTGTCATGATGGCTTCAGCTGCACTCACCTTGATAAATAATAGAAATTTCCTGTCACCCTCAACTACTCTCTCATGACCACGGGATACAGGCAACAGTGTCCAGATCAATCCATATCACTCAAGTGCATGGCTAAGCGATCTTTCAGGCAAGGGAGCTACTTCACTAAGTCTTCGGTAGAATCAGCTTAGGACCTCCAGGCAGAAGAGAAGATGGAGATGTTGAAGGACAGCCAGCACAGGCTTCCCCAAAAATACACCCATAGTCCAGAATGGGATATGGCTGTTGGAGAAAGAATGTTCCACCAACCAAAGCTAGACATGCAAGGTCACAGGAGAAGAGATCAGACCCTGCAGGGCCTTGCCACATGCCCATTTAGGAAACTCTTCACAAGTTATCTCCTCCTTGTAAAGCCTTACCCTCCCCCCCCTTACCTTTATGATGGAGGTACCACCACCACGTAGTCTACCCATTCCGTCCTCTCAAAGTTGAGACCTCAAATCACTCTGGGGCTGCTCAAACATTACAAACAAAGGATTGGGCAAAGTTCAAATGATCAGAGGTAAGAAAGTTAAGAAAGCCTTATTGGGCTTTCACGGGGTTTTCAGGAGGAGAGCTAGAACGTGGGAAGCGTCTCTCTCTGCTCTAGAGAGTGCTTCACAATTATGGAGCCAAATTGATTCTGGCAGAGCCTTGGAGTGCTTCATGCATCTCTGGGAGCCCAGCCACCCGGCAGTCCTCAGAACCTAAGTGGGTCAGAGAGTCTCCCTGGGGAACCGAAACCCCACATTTCACTGGGTGGGGGGGAATCAGCCTGGCTCTACTCTGCATTTCCTCTTAACCACAGAAATTAATTCGTGGGATGATGGACATATGCCTTTTATGCATAGCGAAGTGAGAATGATTTCTAGAGCATCCTCTGGGTAGCTATGAAAACACAGTGGGACTTTTGTCACTGATGCAATCCCTCAGGTTCTGCACAGGCATCTCCGTCCTGATTTGGGACGACAGTCTACAGAGTGGGTGCTGCACACTGTGGGTAAAGAGCCATCCTCTCCCGTCCATCATCACAGTAAGAACTGGCGAGTGAAAAAACCAAGTTTTTAGGCACTGAGTCCAAAATAGAGCCTCAGAACCCTGCTCAACACACAATTCGCCATGGGTCCATCAACACGGTAATCAAAAGGAAACATCTAGCGTCGGCAGTCCTTAGAATAATAAGTCATTTATCCATTCATCTGTATTCATTATGCATGATTCAAGTGTCTTTTCAAAAACTTTTTTCTACTTTCAGAGGATGAAGGCACTACTAGCACATAATTTTATTTTTCAAATCAATATATTCCATTGTTCTCTTATATATGTAATTGGCATTAAGAAGCTTAAAAATAAACAGTGCTTATCCAAGTCACACATTGTATAGGGCACATGGGAATGGCAATGGAGTCCAACATTTGGCCTGAAGAAACCACATATTTATAACCAACTAAGCTCCCCCACGCTCATGCACACTGATCTTGGAGGGTCACCCCAGTGCTATTTACTGAAGTCTCTCATTTCTTGAGAAAACACAAAGCAGTAACAACAAACCCACAGCCTGGTCAAAAGACACCTTGTGGTCTGCCTCCTTGTATGAGAAACCCTCCTATCTGCTAGAATTCCTTCGGTTGCTCCTAATATCAACAGCAGAGGTTTCTTCTCAACTCACCTGAACAGATCAGTGTAGGACTGCCAGAGCCTTTGTTCTGGGACTGTGGGCTACTTAAAGCTTGAAAGAGCAGCCAAGAAGCGTGAGATGTGGGAGGCGAGGCCAGGCATGATGTCACAGAATTCTCTACATTCCAGCCCTCTATTAGGTCACTGGTGAAAAGCAATGTGTTTAGACAGGAATCTAGAACCTACACTTTTCAATGTGCCACCATAACAAGGGCTACATTATATGGTGCTGTCATGTTTTTTGACGACTGGCTAAGGCCATCAACCATTAACTTAAACATTTCTTATAAACTTCAAACCAAGAAAAGACATAGACAGTCTGGTGTGGTGATTAATGCCTTTAATCCTAGTACTTGGGGGACAGAGGCAGAAGAAGTCAAAGACCAGCCTGGGCTACATAGTGAGTTCTAGGCCATCTAGAGCTACAAACAGGAACCCTATCTTTAAACAGAGAAAATAACAGGGTTCCAAAACCAAAATGTTTTCTTTCAAAGAAAGATCAACTGCGTTTCACTGTGCCCCTGAGTATCAGAGATTCTCGGTGAAATACTGACATTAGGAACCTTACTCAAGGGTCAAATGTAAAAACATCCTAGATAAAATGTGAGCTCTTGCTCAACTTTCTTTTAACAAAGCTGATACGATACTTATATTTTTTTGGTTATATGTTCTGTGGGTCTAAGTTTTAAATATAACTCAGTCATCCACTGTTGTACTGAGCTGGCTACAGCTACCAGGCCAGCCTTGGCACACAGGGCACTGACCTCTGCCAGATGTGAATATCCAAAGTGCTGTCAAAGCTAATCATTTACATCTGGCTCCCCAGATGTGATTCTGAAGTGACGAAACAGGTTTTTTTTGTATCTAAATAGAATTTAGTGCCCAGCCAAGTATCTTGAAGTTGGAGAGGCAGTTTTCTCCTCAAATGACTCTTCTCTCTCTCCATACACACACACACACACACATACACACACAAACATGCACACACACATACACAAACATGCACACACACACACACACACAAACACACACACACAAATCTAGCATCACAGTGCATAACAATGACTTAGACATGAGAAACTAAAGAGGACAACACTCCAAAGTATGCTGAACGATGCATAACAACTGCCTATATTCATAATCTGCAGGCTGTCCCAAACTGAAAACAGTCTAAATATATACAGCTTTACACTCTTAATGGCTTCGCACTCTGCCAGGCTAGTTGAGTTTTAACAACTGGTTCTTACAATGCCCAAAGACATTCTTTAGCACTGTCTACAGAACACCCACCGATTAAATTATTGCCAGGAAGTCAACCTGATGTGGTTAACGACCCTCCAACCCACATGACCCATGATAGGTTCCATAGTTCATTCTTAGTAGTAGAAAATCAAAATAATTATGTCCTTACACCCACAACCAGGGCCCTTCTCTAGCTAGGGGATCGAGAAAGTAGAGGCGCCAGTTGGAGCTATGACCATCTGAATGCTTCTCTAGGTCAGAGCTCTGGGTTTACTTCCTTGTGGCTGGATTCATGAATTCTTAGTGCAAGCTGCAACTGAACACACGTGTTGATCTTCCAGCTAATACCTATTGTTCCTGACTCCCAATCTAAACTGTGGAACAGTGGAGTAGCACAGGTTTAGCAGAGCGCCTGCCTCCTGACTCCCAATTAGAAATGGGCCGGCAGATCTCTGCTGATGCCTCCCTACCTCTTTTCATCTTAGAACACCATCCCCAGCTCAGGCTATGTATGGACATCCCTACTTGGTTGGCCACCGCGAGCAGGACTGACATCACTCAACACAAAACAATTATCTAGCTACACAACTGATTTTTCTCTCTTCTATGTGTATGTCACAATTCTCCTTGGCTATCTATCTTCCAGTGGGTCCCATTAGCTCTTTCTAACCCTCTCCATGGTTCCCTTCCTCTTCTCACGCCGCCTTTCTTTTTCTGTTCTCTGGGCTTTTCTGTGTATCCCTTCTTCTACTGCACTCATCTCCAGCTTCTCCAGCGTAAAAGTCCTGGCGAGCTACCATGTTCACCACTCCATTTTTCAGAATAAAGCCCTCCAGGCCCTTCCTAAAGCTAAAAAAGCAAATAAGGTAAACCCCACATCCCTCAGGACTGGCATATGAGAGTATACAGTCTAATCCTAACCCCCCTCTTCCATGAAGCCCCCTCTCTGCTCCTGTAGCATTATACAAGCTCCTCAGGATGTGACTCGTTCTCATCCCTGAACATGCCACCAGCAGTCCTTTCATGTCTGTCCCTCTGTTCCTCTTAAAGGATGCTCTCTCCTCCTCTCTACGTACTCCCTAGACATCCATCCTTCACAGTCAGGTTCAAGTCCTGATCCTGCACGTGATATCCTCCGGTGACACCATTCATGTGACAATCCTAACACAACTCAGTGGCTGCAAGTTTTCCACACTAAGAACATCCTTCAATAAGTTTTCTGGCCAAATGACTAATATACTTCAGTTTACAAAGTTTTACAAAGAATTCCAAAGCCACAATTTCGCCTGCTAGAAAGGCAATTTTAGGGCTAACTTTTTTTAGTAGACATGAGACTCCCCCCTTCTACAACTCCCATGAGGGCTTCCTAACCTTGTATATGCTTAAGCAACTGTGTGACTTCTATAGAGAGGAAGAGAATAGAAGGGTTCATTCTATTTAACTAGAAATATTATTTCTGCTTCTAGTACTATGTTAAAAGGATCACAGTAACGTCAAGACATTTTCATTTATAATCAAACTTACAAAATGGTGTGAGGTGAGAGTCCCCTCTGTGTGCTGTGATTACTGTTAATGAATAAAGAAACTGCCTTGGCCTGCTGATAAGGCACAACTTAGGTGGGCAGGGGTGGGGAACTGGACTGAATTCTGGGAGAAGGAAGGCAGTCAGAGAGACACTATGGAGCTGCCGCTGGAGATAGACATGCTGAAACTTTGCTGGTAGGCCACAACCTCATGGTGATGCACAGATTAATGGAGATGGGTTAAATTAAGATGTAAGAGATAGCCAATAAGAAGCTAGAGCTAAGCGGGGCGGTGGTGGCGCACACCTTTAATCCCAGCACTCAGGAGGCAGAGGCAGACGGATCTCTGTGAGTTCGAGGCCAGCCTGGTCTACAAGAGCTAGTTCCAGGACATGCTCCAAAAAGCCACAGAGAAACTCTGTCTCGAAAAACCAAAAAAAAAAAAAAAAAAAAAAAAAAAAAAGAAGAAGAAGCTAGAGCTAATGGCCCAAGCAGTGATTTAATTAATACAGTTTCTGTGTGATTATTTTGGTTTTGGGCAGCTGGGACGAACAAGCGGCTCCTTGCAACAGTGGTGGAGTAAAACCTCAAAATAAGCAAGCAATGTAAAAATTTATAGACATGTGTGTAGTGGTATTTCATTTGTATTTTAATAAATAAAGCTTGCCTGGAGTTGAGAGAGAAAAACAGTGCCAGCGGTCTGCCTTACAGGCTAGGCAGTGGTGACACACACCTTTAATCCCAGTAGTCACACTACCTTGCCCTAGAAACCAGAACTAGTTGCACACACCTTTAATCCCAGTGCTAGAGAGGAATATAAGACCGGAGGATACAGCTCTCAGGTAGTCTCATTCTGAGACTCCTGGAGGCAGGATCACCATTTTGGACTGAGGTACAGGTAAGAGCCAGTGGCTGGCAGTTTTGCTTTCCTTACCTTCAGGTTGAACCCCAATTTCTGTCACTGGGTTTTTATTAATCATGCTATACATGTGATTTTAGAAACGCATTACACTAGGTGATTATATCCTGACAACATGACCAAAAACTACATTGAAACTTCCAAAGGGCAGAAAATGGAAACTGCCTCTGGAAACAGGAACCAGAAAGGGTTCTGAGTTCTGAGTTCAAATGCAGTCACTGCTATCTCTCAAGATACCCAGGGAGAAATCAGTTCAATGAATTAAACACCATGTTCTCTTCTCCCACTCTGCAGGCACGGGCACAGCATGTGACTGTCATTGCCACACATGCCTCTCACACTTCAACTGTGCTAACTCTCTGGCTATTTCCCAGACACATCTGAGAACTCCCTGAGGGAGACATCGGATCCTTCCAATGGTCTCCTCCCTGGGACTGTTCCTAGCTCTCAGAAGCAGAGGGACTGCTGAGTAAATTGGGAAACACGAAGGGCCCACGAGTGGGGTAAGAAGTTGGCGGCAGCAGCCCAGGTAGCCAATGCCATGATGCTGACAGCACAGGCCTGCAGAGGAGAGGGCTGGGGGGCCGCGTTACCTCATCCATGTACTCTTTTGCACGTAACACGTCAGGCAGCCACTGCACGTGGAAACCATGACCACTTGAGAGAAGCACCAACGTACTGTCCTTGAGATAGGAAGGGTTGCATTTCTCCATGCAGATAGACAAATCTAAAGTCTAGAACAGGATCTAAAGTCTAGAAATTATAAAAGCCCAATATGAAAATAGGGCAAAATCCCCCTGGCACACTGGTCATGTTCTCATTCTTTAACAATCTATCCTTTTCTCCAAAGCATCCACAGTTCCTACCACATGTTGTGCCTGAGCCACAGTGGTCTGTGAAGCATCCCTGAACCATCTTGTGCTGGGCTCATCTTTCTAGAAGAAGGCTGGGTGATCTAGTGAAAGGAGATCCAGGCCAAGAATAGGAAAGCTGGTCCATGCCCCATGGTCAAAGGACTCCTGATGGAGCCATTGCTCTTGATCGCACTACACTATGCTGCCTTCACTGGGCCCACTTGATGATCACAGTCAGAGAAAAGGTCCAGCCACCAGCACACCTGCTTCCTGGGGCTGCTCTAACACATCACTGCCAACTCAGGAGATTGGGGGAAAAAAAGGAAATCTACTTTTGCAAGTTTTGGAGGCCAGAACGCAGTATCAAGAAAGCCCAAATCAAGGTAACAACAGGCCATGGTCAATGAAGGCTCTGAGACAGACTCTGTCCTTGCTTCTTCTAGCTTCTCTATGTGGTAAATTTGCCTCTCTTACTGAACATGTGGATGCATGCATACACAAATGTGTGACTGTTGCGTGTCAATGTTGGATGTTCCTTCAACTGAACTCTATCTATTTATTTACTTACTGACTTCGAGACAGGTCTCTGACTGTATCTGGAGCTCCCTGAGTCTACCAGACAAGCAAGCCCTTGGGATTCTCGTCAGTCTCTCCAGCCCTGGGATTATACAGCTGCCACATTCAGCTTTTTACATCACTGTGAGGAATTCAGCCTTAGGTCCTCATGCTTGTACACCTAAAGCTTTACCAGCGGAGGGGTCTCCCCACCACCTCCTTGCTCCCTCGGAAGAACTCTGAGATTGAACTGAAGGACTACAGGATAACGTAGGAGAAATCTTGTCCTTCCAAGATCCTTACAGTAACCACATCGGCTAAGGCTCTCTTTTCTTCATGTCAGGTATAGTTCCATCAGTTAGGATCTGGTATCTTCGGGGCCACCATTCAACTGTGACACAAAATCACCTACAGTAAGTGGGCTATGTGACTCCTGCCCCTCATCCTTCTCTTAATTCTTAGCATCTCAGTAGGATAGAAATTCTCTCAAGACACATTATGCACATTAAAAGTCCCATTAAGGCTTTTATTACATTAAGTATAGAACACCACCACCCCAGTTTAGAAGGCCCTCATTGTACTCAATTTTTAGTTACCAACATTAGATCTCATGCAAAAAATTTCTAACATCGTCAAGTGTTACATTCTTTTTTTCCCCCTTTTAAATTCTAAAATAGCCAGACCTTCTGTTCGGAGAGGCTGGAGAGGAAGAACTACATCATTAATGCTCTACTGTCAACTGCCAAGTGCTGGAATGAGTGGCATTTGTAATGTATGGTTGGTAACAGCTCTGAGTAACCCCAAAGACAAAGTCACGGAACTGCTCAAAATTGCAGTGGGCCCCTCACAAATGGCCACAAGCCGCTTGCAGTCTGTCTGATTCATCTCGTCAACAGATAATCAGGAAGAATTTGATGTGTGCTGGCCATACAGATCAACTCACTCATCTCCCCAGCGAGCCTCTGTTAAGGGTGCAGCATGCACCGCACACTAGGGACCAGATGGCAAACAAAACGGGCCAGTCCCGGCTAACCTGGAGGTCTCATTTGGGTCAGAAACAATTGATGCCAAGAACAGCCAACGATGTCTGTCAGGCGAGAACGTTCACTGCAGGAAGTGTCATGAAGCAGCGGAAAGGGGGTCACGATGAGGTGTTCGGGCTGCTCTGCTGCAGTAACATTTAGTACAGATGGACAGCAGGGGCGAGAAGCACCGGGGCCCTGTGTGGGTGTCCTGCAGCTGTTCTGGACAGCCAGAACATCTTGCTGTGCTAGGGAGCGAGGACACACTTGAAGACTAACGGGGCCATGTCAGAAGGACCCAGAAGCAGCTTCAAAGGCTCCCCACCCATGGATCATAGGACAACATGACGGCCCAAAGGAGGCATGATGGTGGTGAATCATTATATACCAAACAGGTACTTGTTTCCTATTTACTGGTTGAAAGCTATATGAGTTAATGGGAAGATGCCTAAGATTGATGGGAAAGGAAGGAGAGAAAGTTCCTTAGCTGATGAATTAGAGACAGATTTGGAAAACTGTTACAGATTTCAGTACCAAAACCTCAGCCAAATAAGGTCATCAATGAATGTCAAAACCAGGGCAGGTAACTTTTTTTTTTGTAAAAAAATACTCACAGGAACTTAAAATGTCTCCCTAGTAGTGTTTAGGAAAGTAGAAGGGACATGAATGGGGGGAACCTTAGGCACAGAGCTTTAGGCCTCCTGACAAGGCCAGGTAAGACCATCCCTGCCTGTTCTTGCCAGGTATTGGACTTCCAGCTTCCTGGAATACTTCCCCCAGTCTCACCAAGTATCTTGAACCTGGGTCTGAACAGGAGGGGACCACTGCACAGCAGAGCTTGTGGCTAGGTTAGCCATTCACTACAGAGTGGGGACACACATCCTCAGGAAAGCAGGGAATGGGGAAAGAATAAGTTTATTGGCTAAAAGAGGTAAAGGCATGTGACAATTCAAGGGAATTTTTGAGTTTTAATTGGATTCTGAAGTAAAACAAAACAAAACAAAAGCAACTTTTAGGCCTTAATGCCAGAACATTTACCTAGCATGCACAACACTCCAAATTTGATGCCTAGTATGACTCAGAATAAAAACAAATACAAATAAAACTTTTATAGATGGCTGTGCCTCCTCCCCCACCAAAAGGCCCAAATAAAGACCCTTGATATCACCACTGTTACAATGCTTGGTTTGGGGGTAAATAATCACCCTAAGGTTAGGAAGGAAAACACACTTCTTCCTAGGAAATGTGTGCTAAAATAGTCAAAGGTTATGTTTGAGACGTCTGAAAACAACTGAAATATATACAGGAGACGAAAGGGAAGGAAGGAAGGGGGCAGCAGACAAGCGTGGTGACAGCTAGCTGGAGAATCAAGGCAGTTGACTACAATACTCTTCTAAAGTTTTGGAGACTTGAATTCTTGTTTTTTAATCAAAGAAATAAAAGGACATTCCAGGAGTAGAAATCCATTATGCTTCAACACTGAAACCTGCTTAGAATAGTCAAGAGCAACCAGTGTGACCTGTGAAGATGAATGAGGCAAGCTGGGAAACAGGACGTGAGCCAAGGTGGGAAGTCACTAGAAGGTTCTGAGCAGAAGCCTGCTCGGCACTCCCAAAAGAGCTGGAGAGACAAACAGAGGACACAGGCTGACTAAGCAGGAGGTCCTGTGGAGGCTATTACAAACACCTATGGCTGAGTGACAGTAACCAGACTAAGTTTGTCTTCCACTCCCTCCCTTCCCTTCCAACTCCTCTATGCATTTGAGAGTAATTCTCAGACATCCAAATGCATAGCCTTTGAACACTTTGACATGTATTTCCTATGAAAGAGTGTGTTTTCCTTCCTAACCATAAGAGAAGGGGCATGAAGTCCATAACAGAGGAGGGCGCACTGTGTTCGTTTCCCATTTTGTGTTAATCTACCCCAAAAGCAACTTATGGGGGAAAGGGCTTATCTGATTCACAATTCCTGTTAGAGTCCATCACTGAAGGGAGGCCAAGGCTTTAAGAACCTGAAGAAGATGGTCATATAACCACAGTCAAGAAGAACCAAAGGGCAATGGGAAACTGAAGAAGCTGCTCATATCATATGCACAGTCAAGAAGGAACAGAGTATGATGAACTAACGCACGCATGCTGGTGCGGAGATCACTTTCTCCATTTGTATACCGTCCAGGAGCCCTGCCCAGGAAAAGGTGCTAGCCACAGTGGGCTAACATGTGAGCCTCCCACCAATCAAGATGATTCTCCCACAGTCACACACAAGTTCAACTTAACTACATATATCCCAGCTGAGTCTAGATTGTGCCATGTTGACAAAGCTAACCACGACATACTGTTAACAGGACTTCCCAATCATTGTCCGACATACAGACCCCACTGATACGCATGTGCACACTAAAAAAAAATTTCAAAGGCAGGACATTAAAGATGACTTGTAAGCCAGGCCCAGGGCCAAGAGAATTACTGTGAGTTCAAGGCTAGCCTAGTCTATATAGTGAGTACTAGGCCAGCCAAAGCTATATATATAGTAAGACCCTGTTTCAAAAAACAAAACAGAAACCCAAAATAAACTGATAAAAGTAATGAGTTTAGGACTCAGAACCTGGTCTAAGGTGGGTTCAGGGAAATCTGTATTTTACTTAAAGAGCAGTGAAAAATAAATTTCTAATCTATAGTGAGAAAATAAACGCGCCTGTCACTTTGAGGTATCTCTATAATGTCTTCTTGCCTGTAACCAGTGATGGTTCAGTTGAGTAAATGCCAAGGAAAAGAACGTGGAAAAGTAGAATTCCATGAGCTGTAGCTCATCTCCCTTTCTACTTGGGGCCATCAGCAAAACCATCCATGCCCATCAAGCCTCATCATTCTCTGTCACATGCAATTAGAATCTGCAACATTTTGGTAGCAAGGTTGGACTTCGCCACTCATCTGGAATGCTGGGTTTCCAAGAACATTATGAAGCAGAGAATATTAAAACAGAGCACTCATCTGGGAACAGTTCACAAATGTTCCCTAATTAATTCTCACAACACCCCCAAGAGGTATTATTATCCAAGCTACTGCGGGGGAACCTGAGAGCTTTCTCCCCCTTCAATTTTGCATTTGTATGACTCCTCGAGCTGAGATGCCTCTGTGCTTGACTATATCACCATCTTATGCTTTCACAGAAAAGCACAACTTCATTCTCTCATCAGCACGGTGGGTGTTAATGGCTGTATCCACATTTCTTAAATATAGGAAACAGGTTTTTTTTTAAATGATGTAGAATGCCATTTTTTTCTAGTCACAAAGTGGAACATGGGACAGAGCCTTGAGCTCAACACACAGAGAAATGCACAGACACAGATGCACACAGACACAGATTCGCGTGCGCGCGTACACACACACACACACACACACACACTTGGTTGGATGGACACACACACATTTGATAAGGTAGATATTATTTTATTTTTCTTCTTTTATTTAATTCACTTACCATAAGAACAACCAGGAAGAGATAACGAAGAGATAATGGTGATAGCTGCATATGTTACTTTAAATATAAACCCAAATTCAAAGAGTGAGTTCAATGGAGTAGTCAGAATATTTGGGCCATGAAAGGGGTCAATAATGGACAGAGCTGCCAGGGCCCTTTGCAAATGGAATGGCATACTTTTCTTTGGTCATGAAGAGGACACTCTCCTAATAGGGCTCAGAGGACCCGCCAAAGGTCACAGCAGTGGTGAGGCCATATTGCTACCCCAGGCAGCAGAAGGCTGGCCCAGCTAAGGGAGCTCACTGGCTCCATCCTGTTCACCTTGCAGCAGCACAGATCTTGGGAGCTTCTGGGACCCATAGCCTGGCTGCCAAATGAACCCAATCTGACCCACATTACAGCATCTACACTCTCTAAAAATAATCCTAAGAGGTGAAGGGGGCAGAGGATGGAATAATGCATGCAGAACCAAGCAGCGGTTTCCCAGAATGACAAAATCCCTCTCTCTAAATGGAGTATTATATTCTGAAGGTATAATTGCAGTGACTGCAAGTGGCGGCTGGAGGGAAAGGGTGACACAGCATGCGTATGCTATGGAAGAACAACGAGGCTCTGCAGCCAGGTGCTGAGGCGAGGATCACAGCAGAACATTCCACACACTGGGAAATCAGGAAGGATCTGGAGTTTTAATCTAGGGGGTGCCAAAGTGCAAGAGGCACGCTATAAAGGCAAACATGATCTGGAACTGGGCAAAGTGGGAAATCCAATCTACAGACAAGTTCTCTCCAGGCATCAAAGGCCTCAAATGTCAAACAAATACAGTTTCCCCCCTCCTAGGCACAGTGCCCATGTGAGAAACACCAAGAGTACCACCAGACACAAGGCGTGCTCTCTCTACTAATGCTGGAAATTGAGCCACTGCACACGCAAACACCTAGATTGCTGATTTTGGTGTTTAACCCATGTCAGTAAGCAGAAAGGCGAATGTAAAAATGTAAGTAAGTGACAGGCAAACACAGTCACTAGGACAAGTGACTGGCTGCTGCTCCTAGGGTCAGTGACACAAGCATACACAAAGGGTCTGCAAGGACTGATATACTCCTGAGACTCCATTGTCCTCAAGGCCTTGCTTGCAATCTAATCTTGTAAGACATTTTCCCCTAATTAGATTGTGTTTCTGTACAGCAAATAAGCTTATGAGGTTATGATGTCCATTAAAACATAATACATAAATATGTGCATATATACATACATAGTTAAGCTAGGTGTGGTGGCACACATCTTTAATCAGGACACTGAAGGGTAAGATTTCAAGTTCAAGGGCAACATGGACTCTATAACAAGAACAACTATGTTCCAGAAAAAACAAAGGAAACCATGACTGTTTTACGCATGCTCATCCATTGTACATGCCACGTGAAATCCCCACACTCATCCCTTCTTGGGAACCACAGAGATGCATTCCTCCTTTGCATCCTTACAAAAAACAGCTGTCTCCCAAAGGTGACGCCTATTACAAACGTGGCAAGGATGGGACGGCTGAAATGCAAACAGGCTTGTCCACATTGCCCTTGCCACCTTTTCAGTGACGTCTGAGGCTATCTTCCTTCCTATCTTTGCTTGAGCCACGCCCACAAGGTCGGCACAGCATGTACCGACATCATCTCTGGCTGGCAGAGCCACTCTCCATACACAGACTGCATTACATCAACTTAGTGCTACAGAGTAATTCAGAAATAAATCTCAGGAACGTATAAGGCAATTTATTACATCATCACATTCACAAAAGCACAGTAACTAGCATTGTAGAGTTTAGAGACACTACCATCTGCTGCCAGCTTTTTCAGATTTGTGCAATGTCCTCTCCGAAGCGAAAAGGGGAGGGCAAGCTCAAAAGACAAGTGGCTGCATTCATCCTAACAGCAAACGCCAACGGGAAGGGTGCAGTGGCTCTGTAGTCAGGTGACACTCGAGTGAGCAGAGGACACAGTGAGGTTCCCTGTGAGAAGGAGACACAGAAGCAGAACATACTGCTGTACGCTTGGTAAACACTATGTCTGCCCCTCACCATGGCAACAAGTGAAGGGAAGGGATCCAGGCAGCCGTGGGTACCGAGCAACATTTCCAGCAGCAAGACAAATGCTCTCGGAAGGATTGCATTAGCTGACATTGTTCTGAACGCCCTCCCTGCTAAGGCACTGCCTGCCTTTGTTGTCCACCTCTCCTAGAAACACCACGTGCTGCCACAATTTACACCCAAAGCTGAGATGCTACTGTTCTTAAGTTGGCACCGAGGTCGGTAATTCATAGATGGAGACTACACATACAGGTCCAAGAAGTTCACAATGGACTCAAGGTCTCAAAGCTTGCAGGCTTTGGGATGCTGACCAAGACTCGAGCATTGTCCTGTGTTTCCATTCAAAAACTCAAATGCCTCAGGACCAGGGAGCTGACATGAATGAGTGAAAGAATGAAATGGTATCAGCTAAGGACTAGAGAAAAGGAACCCACAGACCAAGGGCAGCGTGATGCACACAGAGATAAGATACTGCCAGGGCAAACACAGACTCACCGAAGGGCTTCGGTTTCTTACAAGTAACTCCAGATCCCTCCAATAACAGCTCTCTATTCTTTTTCTTTTTGTGCATATTTGTATATGCATGCAATTGTGTGTGTGTGTGTGTGTGTGTGTGTGAATATGTGTACACATGTGTAGAGGTCAGAGGTGTATGGTGCATGTGTAGGGGTCAAAGGACAACCTCAGGTGTCAATCTTTGATTTCCACCTTGTCTGGGACAGGGTCTTTGTGTTGATTTTCTACATTTTTTTTAACCACACTATCTGGTTGGCGAGCTTCCAGGGACTCTGCCCTCTCGCATCCCCTTATAAGGCTGCTGGGATTATAGACGCTTGTACAGCATGACCAGTTCTTATATGGGGTTTGAGCATTCAAACCCAGGCCTCATACTTCCATGGCATATACCCACTGAGTTATCTCTCAGGCCCTTCTTTACTTTCTTAAAACCACAATTAACAACAAGGCCTTTATTTAGTATCTAGTATTGATGCCCCTCAGCTTATAATGAGGCACTGTCCTAATAAAAACCATAATAAATGGCCAGAACCAACTATCTTCGTGGCCTAGCAACAGCATCAGTTTGGCTTTTTCCCTTCTTGATCACAATGCTGGCTGGGAGATACCACTCACTACTGCTGGCCAGCACAACAGACAAGATTCTACCACACACCGCTAGCCTGGGAAAAGAACAATATTCAAAACTTGAAGTACGGTTCCCACTGACACATTCACTTTTGTGCCACTGAAAAGTCACCATACCACTAAGTGGAGCCATTGTAAATTGGAGACTCTCAGGACATGCGAGGTGCTGTTGTGGGTACCAGAGAGATGGCAGAAAGTGAGGCCTGCTGGTCCTTCCCTCCAGAGAGTATAATTCAGTTCTCTTCCTCAGTACATCATGCCTTGATTTCTAGAACCCTTTTTCTGCCCCTCACCCTAGTCAAGCACAGTCTCCAGCATATGCTGGGGTGCACCTTTCATCAGCTGTACATCTTTAATTTACCCTCTCCGTACTGGTAACTGCTGCTCCCTGGTCCGTGTTCACGTTTTGACAGCCTCTGATAGCCAGCACTTACAATTTATGGGAGAATCACAATTCAAACTCTCTATTTCAAGGTTTCAGGACCACTCTCAGACACACCTGGTACAGAACCGCATGTCATGTCCAGAGCACAGACTCAAATCCTAGGAAATAATACCACAGCCACTCACTCGGCCGATACCTGTTAATGGAGCCTCTCCTGTATATGTGAGAACTGTTGAGGACTGATGAATGTGTGTGCTCTCCTGGTACAGTTCACAACACAATGACGCGGATTTTCTCAGGAACAAGCACTACATTACTCAGGAAATACAGCTGAGAGAGATGAGGGAAATGGGATGAGCAAGAAGGAACAGAATCCGTAAGCACAGGTAGCATGGGAATTTCTGAATAGCCACGGCTGTCTCAGAAGTGGAGAGGGCAGGCATGTACCGAGGACACTTAAGGTCCTCAAGGTGCTTTCTGTCACACTGGCAACTGATAAACTGATGTTCAGAATTAAATTCATACCTTACTTGTTTAGGAACTAAGGGATATGTTAGTATCACCTCTTTTCTCAGGATGGCTGGAAGACTACAAAACAAACAATTCAGAATGTGAGACCAGAAGGGCCTATGGACTATCGCCTCATGATCTGTTAGTGCAGAGCCACCCTTGGCTGCCTCTGGGCTACGTGGGTATCTAGCCTCCCCAAAACTGACGGTTGGGGGTGGGGAAGCCCATCATATCTTCAGAAATCTTTCTGGGAAATTTTTCCTCTCACACGGGGCCCAAAGTTGTGTTGCTGGCATCTGGGCCCACACTGCCAGGCCTCGTTTCCCATAGAGCAAGTTTGCTCAGCAAGAGAGCCGTCTCGGAGCTTGCAGCTCACATTTCTGGCCAGCCGCCTGGAAGGCTGACCTGGAGAAGCCCACAGGGACCTGCTGGAGAAGGAGAGCTGACTCAGTCGTCAGTACAGCCTGCCTCCGGGGCTTTACCATGAAAGGAGCAGACTCTTCCACCACCATATTTAGAAAGTGTATGTCAGCACCTCAAAGGGCACAACTGTCAGTCTCCCCTGCACCTCAACACTCACAAGAAGGGCACAGGGGAGAAATCTGACCCACGGCAGCCCGAGGGAGAAGAGAGTCATTCGTGGTGTTATAGATACACTGGTTTTCAATGTCATAAACACATTTATATTCCTACAATTTATAATAGCAGACCATCATCTTAGAGCAGACACTTTAGAGGGCACTATCAGAAAACGTGTGTCCAAGCTGCCAATCCTATTACTCCTTCTAGAACAATCTTTATGTATTCTGGGGCAGACTCATCACTAGGTCCTGTCTCCCAAACTCTCTTTGGTTCTGGTCCAGCTATCCATGCCAGAAACCTCAGCTTCTATCAGCCATTGAAAATTACCTACTGAATACCTACAGTCTACACCTCTCTTTGATCAGCTTCTCTGACAAAGACTGCCATTTGCCAAACCTGTTTGCTCCTTTCCCTAAAATCCAGGTGAGCCCTATCTCATTAGGTGTGACCAGAACACCACGTTCCTCGTGATGGAGTGTGCACCAGCATCAACTACGTGCCATTTTCTATAAACTTCCAATCTGCCAGTGAGGGTTTTTGCCCAAGGCAGCCTTGAAGGCATGTGTTACAGACACTATTGGTCCCTGAATAAAGTGGATCCTTTCCAAAATCCTAGGCTGGTGAGTGACGAACACAATTGTTCGTATGGAAGCTGGTCTACTTTCACTGGATGGTGGATTTCTCAGCAGCACACAAGCTGATACATCTCCAGCTCTTATTCATTCATCTATTCTTTAATAAACCTTTCTCAAATGTTTACTGCATTCCATTTGCTGAGCAAGGCTCTTGGGAAATAAAAGTCTAAATGAAGGTCACGAGGTCTACCTAAACCAGATAATTAAAATTCTGTTTAAATGATTTCATAGCAGTGTGGATGTCTGAAGTCACCGACTGTGGAGCCATGTTGAGACTTCAGCTTGAGTCTACGCTATTAAGCCTCTCTCGGGGTTAGCATCCCTATCTGTAAACAGAGGCAACCCCTCTTTGGGGCTGGCAGTAGTAGATGGAAGTGAGAGAAGAGCTGTCGTTTAGTAGATGAGGACCTACATAACATGGTCCCAAATCAAATTAATCATATTATTGTTTGTTTCATTTTTGAGACGGTCTCATGTATCCCTAGCCTCAAGCTTGCTATGGAGCTGAGAACATCACTGAATTTCTGATCCCCCGTCTCTACTACCAGAGTGCAGGGATTACAGGTTGCACCATCAGGCCCAGCACTATGTAGTACTGGGGATCAGATCCAAGGCTTCGTGCATGCTGCTAATTAAGCATGCTACCGCCTGCTACATCCTCAGTAAACTAGTAATCTCTCCAGTAACAACCCTATGTTTCTTCTACTCCACCCCCTAATAGTCCTATCAGCTCATGATTTTAAAAAATCATTTTAAAAATGCTATTGCATTTGTTTGTGTGTGTCTATGTCTGTGTAAGAGTGCATATGTGTTCATGAGAGGGTGTGTGTGTGTGTGTGTGTGTCCCCGTCCGTACAGGCAAGCCATAGCATACATGTGGAGATCAAAGGACAACTCGTAAGAGTTGATTCTAGCACATGTGTCCTGGGGACCAAATTCAGGTCACCGGGCTTGACGACAAGCATCTTTATCTGCTGACCTATTTCCTCAGCCCAGTACTGACACAATGTTTCTCAAACACACATTCCTATCTCCTAGATTGACTAGATTGGCTCTTTTCTGTGTTTTGTTTTGTCCCCCATCCCACATCTGTAACGCTAAACTCCTGGGATAGGCCAGCTAAAACACTCTAGTTCATAAAATGTTTCTTCACAACACTTCAGAAGCTTGCCTCCCTCTGCTACCACACCATCCTGCCTGCTTGCATTCTGAACAGCATCCTGTCTTAGGAAAGACACAGAGAAGCATAAATACTTAGAAGAAACTTCAGCATCTCGTGCTTTGATCACTACACGTCGACAAATTACAAGAGCAAAGGAATTCTCCAGAAAGAGAAAAACATTTTCCTATGTTTTAGGGTCTATTACATTTAGATGGTGCTTTATAAAAATTATTACATATGACTTTCAAGTTAAAATTTACTTTTACATTAATAAATATAATGCTACCAATAGAAAACTAGAACCAAAGTTCAAAGTCATTAATTCATTTCCCTAATCAACTTTCCCACACATTCCCATTTAGTCTTACCTTATAAATAAGACAGAAGCAAATATGTAAAACTATGTGAATACCATGCAAATATTATAATATAGTATTTCCAAAGCACTTGTTATGAGTGGCAAATGTATTCATTTGCTTATACAAAATAGAGTACTTATCAGTGTAAGGTTATCTTTCCCAATTGAAAGTCAACTTCAACCAAAAGACTGGTTCTATGTTCTTCCTTAAGACTGAAAAGGAATAGCTACATTGAGTTCTCGGGGTAAATATTCTGATAAGACACACGGAAGTTCAAAGATACTAAATTCAAGAAGAATATATATATATACATACATGTATATATGTGTATATATATATTATAATACACACATATTTTATAATACAGCAGTTATATTTTCTATCATGCAACCTCATAATAAGCAGTCAAAACACCCCCAACATGTACGTATTGAGTTGTGTCAACTGCTGATGGCACTATAGGGTGATGGGAAGTCGGAGGTGGGGCCTAGCTGATGGAAGGGGAAGGCACACTGGGTTCCCGCCTCTTCCTGTCTGTTTCCTTGCTGTCAGGCATGAACAGCTTAGCCTTCCCACCATCATATTTTTGCCTCATCCACAGGTTTACCAGGTAAGACACTCATCTCTCATGCTAAATGTCACTTCCATGAAAATAAGTATAATCCTATCAGTTGAAATGCACCAAAGTTCAAAGCCATCCATTAACCTTCACAGGTAATGAATTCTTTCTCTCAGATTCCACAGTAAGAGCCTGAAACCAGGAGACAAAATGCGTATTTCCTTCAAGTGGTTTACCTCAGGAATCTCACAGTGACAGAGATCACAAACATGGGGTTCTTTAGTAGTTTTCTCTGGTGAACAGAGGAGAAAGAACTGAAATCAGTCTATGAGTAAAGGGTATTTAAGTCAAAGTCTGAGAAATGATTAAAAAGGCAAACCCTTTAAATTAATACTTGATCCTATAAGTCATAGTGAATCAAATAGTTTGTGGGAACAGATAGTATGATACGGTAACATAAGTTAGGAAGTAATAAATTATATCATCCTAAGAAACAGATCAAAACTTAAAAAATAATCAAAATCATTTCCTTTCTTTAAGAATACAATTCTTTGAGGATTTCATACTATGTACTCTGGTCACATCCATGGCCTACTCTTCGCCCTGACTCCTCAAGTCATTTCCTATGAAAATCTAGCAGACACAGAGAAGTGGCAATAACCCAAGACCATGTGATGTCCCGAAGTTGCAGTAGAGGGGATGAGCAAAGCTCTCAGTGGTTTCCCTGTAACCCAGTAGGCAAGGTCCACCAGTTCCCTCACTGCATATGGTACCAGGCAGGCACCAATTCCGAAGCAGGTCCCCCATGTGCTGGGTGAGGCAGTCTGTTCCAGGACTGGGTGGTCCCTAGGAATCAGAGAAAGCAGTCCTGGCAGGCCCTGGGTGTACTTGCTTACCTCCAGAAGCGAAAGGCTGAGAGAGGACTAGAAGGGCTTCCCGGGCTGGATGGGGTCGGACTCAGGCTCCTCGGAGTGAGACTGCAAGTTAAAATAACATCATTCCGAGTGGGAGAAATGATTGCAGTACAAATAGCACGGCTCGCTGGAGGGACCCGGCTCCCCTTGGGCCCGAATCACCAGGGCCTGATTACCAATAACGCCAGGTAATCATCCAATCACTTGCCCTTTTCAAGCTCTAGAATACAGAACAAGGTGGCAGCTTTTCTGTGGAAAATTACGTTTTAAAAACTGCAGCTGCCATTTGTATTTGAGCCTTTTCTTTGTCACAGAGCGACCTGCCTGATTTTTTCGCCATAGCGAATTTTGCATCAAGGGCAATCGGACGTTATTTTATATGGAATATACATTGAGGAGAAATCTTTTCTAGATTGAGACTCACTGGTGAATCTAGACCAGGATTGGAGGGAAGTGGCAATCAGACAATGCAGACAAACAATCAGGTTAAATCCAGAAGCTTTAAGATATCAGATAAGAACGTTTTCATGTAAGACAGAAGTATTCTTAAGTACTCAGAGAAAAGCAAATCTTCCTCATGGCAATGACCCAGTATTGGTTTTTTTTTCTAAGCCCCAAGGACAATGATAATAAGGCTTCTCATGCATATATATTTGTAAAAATCTTTAAAAAATTTCACATGTATCTTTGGACTATTTTATACATCAGAGACGTTTTTCTTTTCTTTTTGCCAATGCAACAATCACTGGGCCATTGTGGTACTTGCTCCCCAAACTCAACCAAAACCACCAAACATTTCCAGCAGCCAACTCTCAAATATGCATCACAAGGTGGTCCAAAAGATCCATTTACCCTTTGTGATTTGAGCTCCATGCCTGTTCACTGGTAGAGAGGTAGAAACATATACTATACTATTTTTTTTCTTGTGTGTGTATGTGTATGCATGTGTGTGCACTGATGTGTGTATATGTGTATGCAGGTATGTTTGCCCATGTGGGTGCACATATGGAAGCTAGAAGCTGTCTTCAGGATGTATTCCTCCACACCTCTGCACTGTATTTCTGTGAGTCAGTTGCTCTTACTGAACCTAGCCATTTCATCCCTTGGGGCCGGTTCACTTCTTTAAACCCCCACAGTTTGGGATTATAGACATATACTTCAAGGCTTGACTTTTATCGGGTATTGGGAGACAGAATTCAGGTCCTCATGCTTATACAGCAAACACTATGTCTCCCTGGTCCTGAATACTATACATTAATGATTTTACTGATAGATCTTATTTTAAAAAAATGGAGCTGATCCTTATCAATTCCCATTTTTTTTTTGTTTTGTTTTTCGCGACAGGGTTTCTCTGGCTTTGGAGCCTGTCCTGGAACTAGCTCTTGTAGACCAGGCTGGTCTCGAACTCACAGAGATCCACCTGCCTCTGCCTCCCGAGTGCTGGGATTAAAGGCATGCGCCACCACCGCCCGGCTTCAATTCCCATTTTTTTAATGTGGCAAAAATTAGACAGAACATTAGCAATACAGCTACTAACTCTTAGGAAGAAGTGAGCCGCAGTGACGCCTGTTCTACCACCATGTACTTCTTAAAGGACTGACTGACTGCCTCTCTGCTGATGGGCGATGGTCCTACATCATATCATATGTTCTTACCTTAGAGAAAAGGGTCTAGGAATGAAGTGGCAAAATGGATGTTTCATTTCAAGCCCACTGCATCCTTCATTGGGTGGCATGGATAATTGGAAACGGTAGCCAAAATAAAGTTTGCGTTTATTATTATTGGGACATTTCTAATACCATCTTGTTTTCCTGCTGTGTGTATAATTGAGAGTTGGCTTCACGTGTCACAAACTGAAGTGTGATACTGGCAAAACACCTCCATTTATTTCCTAAGGCATTCCAACGAAGGGGAATGGTTCTGAAAACCACCATCCATGTTGGTGCCAGGACCCAGGAAACTAAGGAGTTGGACTCCTTCTGCCCTCAGAGCACAATAGAAGCTGCTGTTCTGAACTGTGCTGTACTTGAACTTAGCAGCTCATTGGAAACCTCTCGGGAATGCTCACAGATACACCACGCATTCTTATCTGTGTCCCACGGAGTCTTATCTGTGATGTCCTGTCCTAAAATAGCCATGCACAGGCCCTGACGCCATACTGTCTCCCGACAGAAACATGGATGATGGGTGCTGTGAAGGATTATGAAGCAGATGTTAGTTACCCTTATAAAAACTAAATGACTTTAAAGGGAGTAGAAAGTTGCCACAAATTTCTGCAAAAACTGACAACTGGTTAATTTCTACAATATCTGTTTATTTAATATCTTACTTCTAGAACATACAGTGAAGAAATAGGAATCGGAAACTGGCCCTGTGTTACTGGAAGATGCTGGGCTGTATCTACAGGGCACAGAGGATGTTCATGTACTATTCGAGAGCTGCAGTGCCTAGGGAACAAAGTCTCCTGAAAGGAAGTCTGATTGTGTCAGGAGATAGCGTTCCAAAGCTCTGCTAGGTTTATTTGGTTTGTGAGTTGAGACCTTGCCATGTGGTCTCTAAATAATTACATTATACACATTATGTATGCTTTTTTAACAGTATCAGGGGGAAGGCTTTTTTCTAATATTTCTAATATTTCTCTATAGTGCTCAGAAGCTGAATTTACTCAAAGATTGGTTTTCTCCATGAATGAATGCAAAGCTAGCTACGTATATTATGATCTTATATCCCAAGGTAAACAAAATAAACGACATGAGACTACTTCAATGGCATGTAAGCACAAACCTGTATTCTGCCATCTACGGTCCTCAGGTGGCTGCAGCAATCTAGAGGCACAGTCACATTTGCCACCCAGAGACCAGATCAAAAAGGAGCCACCTGATAGCCAATCAAAACCCAGGGAACCCCATACTCAGCTGACTCTATCCTATGTCATTATGAGCAACTTCATAAACACTGGGACAACCTCTCAGCCTTTCAAGGATAAAATGAAACATATGTAACAATCCATTTTAGTTTTTAACGTTATTTTTAAATGTCTTTTTGTATTATGGACAAGATGTTTCAAAACAAAATAAGACAAGAAAATGTTTAACATGAAATGAGATTTACTTCTTTTCCTTTTTTTGAAACCCAAAGAGAGTAAGGGTGCCTGACTCAAAACCAGAGGTACTTCTCACAGAAGGGCAGTACTCCTGGGTCCTACACCTGCAGCCGTGGGCAGGGGAGGGAGGGAAAGGCAGAAGGATGCAAACGTTTCACTAAAACATTCCAACAAAAATAAAGAGCTTAACACTACTGTGGTGGGGTGGTCATGTGGGAAGACGACCATGGCAATGGGCAAATCGTATCCGTGTGCCCCTTATGACAAAATGCCAAATCTGGCAAGAAGCTTGGGAGAGCAAGCCAACTTTTTAATAAGTGAGTATTTCATTTGAATAAAATAAGCACAGATTTTTAAAGGGAGGGCTGGTTTAAAAAGCATTCACTAGGATGTTGTACATCCAATGATGTGTTAATTTGGAAGATAATTTCTCTTGCATGGCGCACCTACAGAACTCCAAGGGAATGATGGACGCTCAAGGGGCGGACCTAGTCCAGTATGATGTTATGGGGATATACAGATCACACAAAAATATAACCCCCTATCTGTGCCGTAAATGACAGAGATATTTATATTTTTCTACCCAATTCCTGTTTTACTGTTTATTCTTTGAAGTGTGTCAGCGCAGACTCGCTCGCAGGCGTCTGCAGCTTTGACTAACAGATTTAAAATAAAAATTTGCTGACACGTCCTGCATCACAGATGTCTAACTTCTGCGCCACAAATTTGATGTGGACATTTTCACGTCGTCGCATCAAATCAGAAGACAGTAAGATGTGTTAATGGGTTAAAAAAATGAAGAAGAAAAGGAGGAAGAAAAAAAAACTAGCTAAGCAAACACTGACCCCAACTAGGTAAATGCATTGCATGCCATGGTTGGAGAATGCAGAGAGGATGCTAAATGTTCTTCAGTTCGTTAATATTCTGCTGCACTGATGAAATATGGATCATATCTAATGACTGTCGCAAATAACCCTTCTCCTGCACGTTCATCCATCTGATGTTTTCTATTATTCAATGAAGACAGGGGCCTTTCTTCAGAGACAGGCATCATGAGCATAAACAAACAGAGGAGAGGGGGAAAAAAGCCAGATATACCATGGCCTACTGATGCATTCTTTCACAATGAGCTGCTAAGATGTTTCCAGAACTGGGGCTCAGCAACTTTAAATATGCGGCGGCACCTTCCCTCCGACTGCAATGCAAAACGCTGGGTCTGGGTTTGCACATCGGCTGGAACCAAATGCCATGCATTTAAAACATGTTCCTCTACCTCACCCTGCAGTGCTCTGAGGCTGCCAGTGCAAACAGATGCTAAATAGCTATTGGTTCCCCGGAAAGGGAGAGCGAGTGCCATGCAGAAAGCATTAAAATATTAAAGACAGACAATACTTACTCCAAGGTCAGCCCCGGAATCTGCAGCCTTTCCCGCTGGGCTTTCATGGTTGTTATATGTTACCACGCTCTATTGTAACCATGACACGCACTCTCTGCCAGCGTCCCGGTGATGACAGAGAGCCAAAAGGAACCTCTCTAAAGGACTGGACTAACAACCTCTCAGGGGGGAGGGGGATCCGGTAAGTTTGGGTCCTTCCACCTCCAGCGGAATCAAGAGCTGTCAGCGGCTTTCCTCAGGTTAACTGTGGTGCGCACTGCACTGATTTCGTTAAAGGAACGAGGCTCGCAGCTCTGCATATCAAGTAATTGGTTTCTGATTTTTTTTTTTTTTTAAAGAAAGTCGCTTCACTCAGAGACCCACTTTTTACCTCAGTGAAATGAAGAGTCCCTTTCCCAGTGCAGACTGGGGGAAAAATATATAACAACAGTATCATACGTACAAGAGTTCATCTAAGCAAGATGTCAACTACCCCTCCCCACACAGCAACCCTGTGAAATTCAGGATCTCAATCTGCCACCCTGAGGAAGCTGTGCTTACCCCTTCCTTGGAGTCAGGAGCATCACTCATAGTCCACAGGAGATGAGGGACGGCGCCTGGTGAAAATAATTGGGTCTTTTTCTCTATATATGGCAATCATCAGAAAGAGGAATAAACTAGCCGTGCTAATCTGGGGGAAGTTGAACTCTGTTTTCCAGCAGAGACTTCTGTGAACAGGCACAAGGCTGTGGTGGGGAAGTACCAACGAGGAATGTGAGAGACAGGAGCGAGAATTCTTAGTTGTGAAAAGCTGATTCTTGAGAACACTACAACAGCAATCTAATAGGAGTTAGGAAGGAAAGAGACAGCATATATTTTACGAGCCAGCAAGTTTCGTCCTGTATTTATTCAAGAACACGGTTTTCACAGTATTCAAAACTTGGCACTAACTGTACTTCCATTGTCGTGTATGAAGAACACATCTGAATCACTTCCCCTGATGCATTTTAAAATGTTTTAAAGTTTGGCAGCTACTGGTTGGTTGAAAAGAAACACCAGAAAAAAAAAAAGCATAACTTTCTTTCATCAATTTTTCTAAGTACTACAAGGTCACACACAAACATGCACACAGACACACGCACACACACACCACCCCAGGTGATATGGCATCTTCACACAGCTACATCCCAAGACTGCAGCCATGCTCCATATTGATGCAGATGCAGGAGCAGCAGCTAAGGCACACAGGCAGTGGTAGTGTTCAGCCCAGACACTGGTGTCTTTACTCTTGCCATGGTACTGTGGTGCAGACCGGGTCCCAAAAAAAGGGCCAAGAAGGGAAGCAAGGGCTGGATGCTCCCCCATTACATGTGACTACATCTGGCTTCTCGCCAGTCTTCACACCTCTCCTTGTATTTCCTTTTGCAGCAACTGTAGCTCTCCAGAGCTGAGACCCCGGGAGCAGAGATTTATGTAGAGACCCAGGACCACACTGAAGCCCTTACTTGCCAACTTTCTCTGTGAAAATTGCTGATTTTTAACTAGTCACCAACTTAGCCAACCATCTTTTAGAAGCATCAAATCCAAGCTGGAAGTACACCCACTGGATCACCATTGTCTCTATAGGGGGTGCAATAGAGGGGTATAAAGAGGCTATAATTTAGTAAAAGAAAAAATATGAAGAAATAATCAAGAATTATATACCACAAAGAGAGCAATTTTACTTACAAAAGCTGATTTAAAATTATCAGTGTTGTGAGTTTTTAAAAAGATTTTTAAAACTCAGTTACCTATAGCAAAAAGAGTAAGTTCTGAAATTCTTTAATTTTCATGGAAATTTTCATTTTAGAAAATATTTTCTAATCTAATTCAATAAACTTCTATACACAGATCTTCTCAAGTGACTTTTAGTTAGATATGCCAATGGGTTACCGGCCATTCCCACTTGCATTTCCTTTTAGTACTTCTTACTTAATATATTCAAAATTGGAGCCACTAGCAAAACTGCCAAACCCCAGGGAAGCCTCCTTCTGATGTCTGATGTGTAGTTTCTCATGATTCTTCTGAAACCACCCATATCGAAGGCACATGGTTACTTAGCTGGATTAATTTCTTCAACTGATTTCTTCAGCGTTTTTCCTAGGTACCTTCTTTGTTGTAGGGAGCACAGAAAATCCAAAATGGTCCTTTCTGGAATTGGTCACCTCTCCGAGCAAAATCTCCAACAACTTCCCTCTCATTCTTTCTAAGAGCCAAACACCAAGATACTTGGATCCAGATAAGATAGTCAAGCATCAATAGAAACAACAACATAACAAGTGTCTGAGGTCAGAAGCATAAGAAAGGAGGCAGAGGAAGAGGGAAAGAAGCGGGGATGCCAGAGAATGACCCCTCGGTGTTTTGAAAAGGGAGAAGAATCAAGCACCTCCCTTTTCCTATGTACTGTGCCCCTAGATAGGGAAATGACTCTTTCATACTGCATTCCCATCTGACAAAGAAGAGATGGTAGGCCCAGAACAATGCTGTTTTCCAAGCCCTCATGAATCAGTAGATCCAGGCTTCGAGCACTGGTGACTGTTGACACCCGGAGAGATTTACACTGGACATTATATGTCTCCTGAGGCAACAATGAGATGTAGTCTTACCAAAAATATCACAGAGCCCAGGAGAAAACCAAGCTTTTATATCAAAATATCAATGTGCAGGAAGTAAATAATGTTAAATACTGTCAGAGAGTGACCAGCCAAAGCTAGAGGTAAAAGTCAAAGGAAGGTTTCCTAAAATAAAAAAATTGTTCTATGCAAGTATTTCATGTAATTATTTATATAATTATTTTTAATAGTAAAGAAACAAATTTATGTAATTATTTATATAGTTATTTTTGATAATAGAGAAACAAATTTAAAGTTGAACATAGAAGTCTAAAAAATTCTTATGATACATAGCAGCCAGCTATAACCCATAAACCTTTTATGGGTCCTGACATCAAAGTCTATAAGCAGTTAATCAGACATTTCAAAACTAATCAATATGACATAAATATTATACACACATATTAAACATGGAATATTTGTATCAATGTGCAGATGCACTTTAGCTGCTTTTCGGTTTTTGTGGCAGAGCACCCTGACACAAGCAACTTCTTGAAGCAGAAACAGTTTATTAAGATGCCCACTTCAAGACTAAGGTCCATCATGGCCGAGAAGTTCAGATGGAAAGAGCCTGACGCAGCTGGTTCTACCACACCAGCAATCAGAAAGAAGAGACCTATAAATCCATGCTGCTGTTCCGCTGCCTTTCTCTACTTACACTAGCCAGGGAATGGCGCCACCCACAGTGGGCAGGTCGCTCACCCCTCTCCCCTGTCAACAAACACAACCAAGATAATCCCCCACTGGCACGCAGCCCAGAAACTCAGCTCCTACATGATTTGAGAATCTACCAAGTTGCCAGTGAACATCGGAGTATGTAAATATGTGTAGACGAAAACAAATACGCACAGAGTGGACCTCTGGGGAAAGACAATTACTTTGCATTGTCATATCTCATGATCATCTTTAAGTCCTTATTTTTCCAAGATGTACAAAATATAGTCACACGTGAAATAACAAACATGAGGGTTTGGTTCCAAATTTTAAAAAAAAAAAAGGAGAATATAGAATTAGCTATGGTTTACTAAGGCTTTTTAAGCCTGGGTGATTGAATAGATAAGGGTTCATGTAAGATGAGCTGGTATCCAAAGATCCACATCCCTGCCCCTCCCTCGCCCTCCTTACAATCCCTCCCCATGCTTTCCTCCCCCCTCCCACAGGTCACCATTTGTCACTGATGCCTGGTTCACATCTACCTCATTCCCTTTGGACTTATTCTTCTCTTACTATTTGGATCTAAAAGGTAACCCCGTGCCTGTTAGTCCCCTATCTGTGGTACTACTTGAGATGGGGTGGAACCTTTGAGGTTAAGCCTAGTGGAAAGGAATTAGGGCACAGGCTACATGGTCTTGAAGATAACAATGATACCCTGGCTCTTTCCCCTGCTTTGCTTCCCTGGATGCTATGAGATTACAGGCTTTGTTGGGCCATGATGAGAGCCTCTGTACACGCACAGAACATCAAATCTGGATTACTGTGCTCTGGATACTGATATCTCTGAAACAATAAATAAAACAAATCCTTCCTCATTTTCAGGTTATTTCCTCATGGAAAAAAAAAATGATGAACCCGTACCTCGCTACCTGGATTCTGACCTTTCTTCACACCCTGCCTGCCTGATCTAGCTGGAGACGCGACACTCCTGTGCCTAGTGCTTCCTTCTCCTCCTCTTGACACATTTTTCTCTTTGGCACTTGTCACCACTTAGTCTCTTCTGCATTTGGTTGTCTACCTGCATGACTGGAGACTCCTAGAACAAAACTGATATTTGTTATGGCTGTGTATACCTCCAGTGCCAAGGATAGCCGCCCAGTGCTCCCCCCAGAACAAGCTAAAAAAGAAAACATGGAAGAATGGCTTTCTCTGTGTGGTAAAGCCATAGATTAGAGAAGTTCACTCGAGAGCAGTGTGACATGATTCTCATGGGATAAAGGTAGAGGATGCTGTTTTACACTGCTTTTAGGGAACTTTGGGGACATACAACAGGAGCCTTCTTTTGTTATAGGAACAGCACATCCTTGCCTGATGTATCCCTCTGTATGCTGTGATTACCATTAATGAATAAAGAAACTTCCTTGGCCTGTTGATAAGGCAGAACTTAGGTAGGCAGAGAATACAGAACTGAATGCTGGGAGGAAGAAGGCAGAGTCGGAGAGATGCCATGGAGTCACCAGAGATAGACATGCTGAAACTTTGCTGGTAGGCCTCATGGTGATATACAGATTAATAAAAATGGGTTAAATTAAGATGTAAGAGTTAGCCATTAAAGCCGGGCGGTGGTGGCGCATGCCTTTAATCCCAGCACTCGGGAGGCAGAGGCAGACGGATCTCTGTGAGTTAGAGGCCAGCCTGGTCTACAAGAGCTAGTTCCAGGACAGGCTCCAAAGCCACAGAGAAACTCTGTCTTGAAAAACCAAAAAAAAAGAGTTAGCCATTAAGAAGCTGGAGCTAATGGGCCAAGCAGTGATTTAATATGGTTTTTTGTGTGATTCTTTTGGTTCTAAGCTAGCTGGGTGGCCTGGAACAAAGTGACCCTCTCCTCTTAGACTTGACATTATGCATTTTTAATGAATTCAGTGCCATGGCTTATGTTTGGATCTTTCTGCAAGATACCTTGAATGACATCTGTAAATAAAGTTTTGCAATGTCTGGGGACAATTCTGGGTTGGCATTCTGGGATATGCAGGAGGACCTGCTGCTACTGACATCTAAGTAGGTGGAGGCCAGGATGCTGCTGAGACAGTCTACAAAAAAGAGATGACAGCACCCCCGCAGCAAAGAACTACCCATCCCCCAAACAACCAAACAACAGTGCCCCTCTGGAAATTCTGAAGAAGAGATGGGGGCATCCAAGATGCTTAGCATCAATGACCTGTTTTCAGCATTTAGATTCTAATTTAATGTCCCTCAGTGCAGGAAGAGGTAGGGGTGATCATCTTATTTTTCACACTCATTTTGCATTTCGGATTCTCAGCAACCTAACTAACCTCAAAGTGTATGGAGACTTTTGTCCTGTTCAAGGGGAATGGCTTTTTATAGCCTGAGCCCCAGAAGTACTTCTGAGTCACAGAAACCTAATTACCAAGGAATCCATGCCATCCCCAAACAGCAACCCAGATAAGAAACTCAGCTGAACAAGAGGACCCAATACCGCGTAAAATGGGCTCCACAGCTGCTCAGAGGGCAAAGTTTCAGAAGCTCACCTAAGTGATCCCCAAAACACAGACCTGAGGTGCATGGACAAGAGGTGTTCAACCCAAGTAATTTGGCTCCTCCAGGGAAATTTATGAGACAGATCTCTGAAATTAAATTGTTTTTATTCTCTCCTCCTGAGTTGTGGGATTCTACAAGGCACATACAAGATGCAAAGCCAAGAGTGAAAAGGACAAGCACTCTTGACGAATGTTCAACTATCTGTAGATTCTTCCAAGGAGAACACGGTTGAAGAAAACTTTAAAAGAAGGCATAATATAGCAGGCTCTTTCCCTTTAACAGCCACACAGTACAGTAAGGGTTAGAAAGGTATCAACATGAACTCTCAATAGCTAGTACCATCATTCATTTAATAAACTTCTATTCAACTGTGTCTGCTCCAGATGCAAGAGATGCAACAACGGATGAGAGCAAAAGAGTTGTCTATAGGGTCACTAATCAGGGAAGCTTAATAAGGACATACACAAGATGGTTTCTGATAGCTGTGGGCTACTGACATCTCGGATGACAGCCAAGGGCTAGATGGTGTCTTGGCTCAGGGAATCAGGGACTCACTGATGTGTAAAGGTCACTGGCAGGTTAACTTGTCAACTCTCAAATACTGAGAAAGAATGGTACAGCAGGGTGGGGGCATCTGCAGCAGGGGTTCTGGACGCTGAACCAAGACTGGCTCATTTGATGATTATGAAGAAGCCCTGCCTACAAAAGGGGCAGGCAAGGGCTTCATGGGGGATGCAAAGATAAACAGTGCAAACCTACAGGTCCTGAGGGTTGCTATCAGCTGGAGAAGCAGGAGGAAGTAGAGAGGAAATATTAATGCTTGATACTCTCCATGACTAGGCTGTCAAACAGGTTTTATGGAGGAAGGTACAGCTCTTATGGGTAATAGTTGGAGTGAACCCTTCAAAGAGACCCTTTATAGGACTCTCTACAGCTACATTGGGCAACTAACGTGAGGTTGAGTATGTGTGGCATCTGAGAAGGACACTGATTAAATGTTTCATGTGTGTGAAGACGTTAGAGAAACACCATCCCTAAGCTCCATGCCAGACAGCTCAGGAGAGAGCATCCAGCTCTTGAGGCCTTTCTTCCAGTCAGGCAAAGCTTGTTCTTGCTGTATACACCACTGAATAAAGAGACATTAAGGAATCTAAGGTAAAGGATTAACTATCAATGTATCTCTTCTCTAGAAGCGCGGAGGACGTTCTGAACAATGATGTAAACCATTCAGGAGAAATACATGAGAGCAAGGAAAAGGCAGCATGCAGAGAAAGGCAAAGGAATCCCCAGGATGCTGACAATGACCACCAAAAGGAAATTCCCACAGGAAGTTGCTGATGTCCCAAGAACATAGAAGGTGACTTGGTCCAAAGAGTGGAGAACCTAGAAAGCAGCTTAAATATAAAACACAGTGACAGTTTATCTGATGCCATTCAGACTGCAGAAAGCACATAGAAAGGTTTCATATCTCTGTAGAATATGGAAAGTATTCATGATAGCTAAATAAAATCCAGGCAGAGGAAAAACAGCCCAATGATCACCTCCAAAAAAAGTCATAAAGGAAAATAGAAATATGATTAGCGTGGTGATGCATAACGCATTATGCACAGAATATTGGCCCTCTGAAGATGCTGTTACTATGTCAACCTGTGAATAAATCATCTTTTGTTCTTTTTGTTCTTCAGTTTCAGGTTGCTGAGGCAAGAGGACGATCTTGCACTTTTGGCGTGCATTCAGCATAAACGCCAGAGTCCTTACAATGCAGAAAAGCGAGGTGTTAGAGTTGGACACATGGCAGAAGCAGATATTCAGATGATACCACCAAGGCTAAGGAATTCTAGAAGCTTCTAAATGGAAGGGACTGATTCTAGAAGGAAGACAGCCCTTGACTCTACCCGATAAGGCCCATTTCAGAGTTCTGGTCCCTAGAACTGTAAGATGACAACTTTGTGCTATTTTAAGACCAAGTTTAAAGTAATTTGTCACTATAGCAATAAGAAACCAACATGAGCATACCTGGGGTAACATACTGAAAGCTGATTTAACAAGAACAGCAGAAAACCTCACCCTAACAGTGCTGCTTTTAGATGGGAAACTGGAGCAGAGAAAAACAAAACCAAACACAAGGTGATGCGGGATGAGGGAGCAGAATGGTGCCTGCCTGTATCCTAAATGGAGTCAATACCTAAAGACTGAATCTAAGCGATACTAGGAGCATCCTAAATACATTCCTGAGACATGTGGAGAGTATTATTAGAGAGCTCCTGGGAGGGGGTAGGACAGGAAGGTGGGGACGGGTGAGACACGGACTCTATTTTTCATAAAGTTAGTACCATTATTTAATTTTTAAAATTCTCGCTATACATTGTATTTTGATAAGAATAAAATTAATGTTAAAAAGAGATTAGCTGCCAGAGAGGCTAGTAACTCCCAGCCGTATCTCTGCATTCTACTGTACTTGCTTTTATTGAAACATCATCTAATTTCCTTACAGTTTTTATCTACCATATTCAGCCAGACACAATGGTATTTTTAAAATGGGAGGAAATGCAAACCTTTTCCAACCCTAAGATTTAGTAATTTTTCTCCCTCACAACAGTATCTCTTTCATAATCAATGCGAATAAGAGCCTTTGTAAACAGAAGGAGAACTAAGGCAAGCAAATAAAATGCAAAGCAGAACTCAGAATCAAAGGGAAATTAATGCCCTCAATACTCAGCATTGACAACAGTGGTTCACACCTGGAACCCCAGCATTTGGAAGGCTGCTGCAGGAAGATTGTAAGTTTAAGGCCAGCAAGAACTAGAGTAAGATTCAGTCTTATAATATCAAAAGACGGAGATGTGGAACCCCTGTCTCGCGTGTTCAAGGCCGCACCAAACCTCCAAACAGAACAAAATCCCATGCCCTTCTTCATGTGACAAAAACCACCAAGATGCTTGACACAGTAGCATAATCTTTAGTGCTAGCACTGAGGAGGGAGAGGCAGACGGATCTCTGTGAGTTCTAAGACAGTGTGGTCTACTTATTGAGTTCCAGGACAGCTTGGCTACACAAAACAAAAAGGAATGTGCTAAGACATGATATCTCAAAGTGGGAAATTATAGCTCTCTGGAGCAAGCAAGTGTGCTTTTTACCTGAAGTGTCCACCTGTCTTTAGGATGCTGTGAGTTTAACTTTTATTCTGCAGTAAGACTACAGCAGTCCACTGGAGCTACACCTAGGCGTATTTATTTTTTATTTTTCTGCCAGCTGCAGACTAACAACAGTCCAGCAGCCATGCATCCTACTGAGCCATGCTCCTACACCCTCAACTCCAATGTGTGGTGCTTTCTCTTCATTCTTGTGGCAACTGTATTCTAAGTTAGTTTGGGAGATCCCCTGGCTCTCTCCATCCCACCGGCTTTGGCTCTGGTAAACACTCTATGTGCAAATTGCAGGCTCCTCCAGGCATGTACATGATTCAAGTTAGGTTAGGGACAAAAGATGAGAGATTATTTTCCTGCTATGTGTCAAGATGGGAAGTTAAATGCCGTCGTCTGTCTTGCGACCATGAATCTGGTATCCACAACAGCTAGGCAGAATGAACAGAGACAGGAGCAGAGTTAGGTGTCAATTAGTCAGGAATCAAGTCCTGCCTGAAGCCTGTGCACCCAAACTTTCTGACTCTGTGATACAATTTCCCTTAGGCAAATGTTGCCAGGCTAGATTGTTACCTGGCACACCAAGATTACCAAATGAAGCAATCAGAAAGCTTTGTGAGCAGATAACTACCTTCATTTTAAGATATTTTTAAAAAGCTATAGAAAGGTAATATCTAATGATAAAGACTTAATATGATTAAAAGTGTGATTTGATAAAGCCCTAAACTAGAATTCACATAGATGCCAATCAATAGTAAAATGGCTAAATACACAGAGACATGGTACAGAAAAGAATGCGCTACAGTGGCATGTAACACAGTCAACACAATTACTGTTGGACGTGAAATGTTCCCCACAGGAACCCCAGTGGCTGGGGTTGAGTTGAGAGGTTGGATGAATTTAGGAGGTAGGGTTTAGCTGGAGGAAGTGGGTTGCCAGAAGGCAGACCTTGACAGTTATACCCCAGCCCAGCCCAGCTCCTGGCTCTTGTCTCTCTGTTGCATGACCTGCTGAGATTGAGCTGTAAGCCCCCATGAGCTGCATCATGCCTTCCCCACCATGGCGGTCTGAATTTCAAAATCCTGAGTGAAAATAAATTCATCCCCCTCTAGTTCACTTCTTTCAGATATGATGTCAATAAGAAAAATAACTACTAGGAAAAATATCCTATGGTAAAATAAAATAGTACTGCCACTACAAAAATGCTAAAGTGATTCCTCAAAAACAAACACAGAAATACCTGTCAGCAACCTATCCCACTGCTGGGTGGGTACATACCTCAAAGAAATGAAAACGGGACCCCGAGTATTGCCGTCTGATATGAAATGACTCCTACCATTTATCGGAGGTGTCCAGAGCCATCAGATTCATAGGAAAAGAAAAGGAAATGAATGGTCACTGCTAAAGGCCAGCAGTAAGGATGATTCATTAGGGTTAAGAGTCACAGCTGGAGACCATGAGAATGGTCTAGAAATGGGCAATGCTGATCGTTGTACAACGGGGTGAATGTAAATAACACAGAATTACATAGTTAGAAATACATGGATCAAATGGAAATTTCATGCTGCACATATTTTACCACAGTTTAAAAAATACCCAAGGAAAAAGAAAGTGTAGCTGTCTATCATTCTCTTGGACTTGTAAGTCAGGACTGACAGTGAGGGTTAAGGTGGAGAGGGAGAAATAATGGCAGAAGCCATGGATCTACACTGTATCTTTTTTTTTTTTTTTTTTTTTTGGTTTTTCGAGACAGGGTTTCTCTGTGGCTTTGGAGCCTGTCCTGGAACTAGCTCTTGTAGACCAGGCTGGTCTCGAACTCACAGAGATCTGCCTGCCTCTGCCTCCCGAGTGCTGGATCTTACTTTGTTTTCCTTCTAAGTGCTGGCTGCATGGGCATACTCCATTTGTGAAATCCCCCAGGCTTGTGAATCTGGGGATTCCTAAAGTCTCAAGCTCCTCCTCTCCTAAGAGCAAATTATCTATGTGTGAGGGTTCTGAGTCTCTAGGCTCCCCTTACATACCTCTCTCTTTATATTTTTATATTCAATGTTATCCTGTCCACAACCAGGTGTGATATAGAAACATACACGTATCTACTAAGAAACTATTTGTTAAATCAACTTAAGAAACAACATAGGAAGTGGAAGTAAATTAACACCAAACAAAACGAAAACTGAAAGACAACCCAGGGAGAAAACACAAAACTAGATATATAGAAAACACAGATGCCCAAAGTGGTACACTGAATGAGCTGTCTGGCCAACATAAGAATAGTTGCCAACACCACATCATGAGTGCATGAACCTGAACTTGGAATGAGATTTTCTCACATTAAATGCTGCAATCTTCCTACTAAAAGCTGCACTTTTCCAGATTGCAGTGTGGACATGTCATGTTTGACAAAATGACTCCAGGAGAATTACTGTAGATAATACATGCAATGTATTTAAGTCAAGGCAAGATGTTTATTTTTAGTAACACTTAGCATTGTATGGTGTCAAGTATGGACTAGATACATGATCCTAAATCAATAAGTTGTTTTTGAAGAGCTATAGATGTTGCATGAAATCAAAAGACATGGGACTTGGTGCACGCCTTTAATCCAAGCATTCGGGAGGAAGAGGCAGGAGGATCTCTGTGAGTTCAAGGCTAGCCTGGTCTACAGACCGAGTTCAAGGACAGGCTCCAAAGCTACAGAGAAACCCTGTCTCAAAAAGCAAAAAGACATGGGACTTCTAAAAGCCTTCAAAAAATACCAACCACCTTTGAGGTCAGACCTGATAAAAAGTGCTTCTGCTCCATACTTCATAACATAATGGCCAACTCCTGTTGTGACAGATTAGCAGAGCTACGGTGGATGCTTTCCGCTCTTGTTGACTGCCTCGTTACAGGCAGTTCCATCCACTTTAAACCGCAGAGTGGCTGTTAATAGATTATCTCCATAACATCTGTCAATTATTTTATGTTTTCGGAGTTGAATCACACAGGGGCATGTGTATGTCTGATAGTCAGTGAGAGTTTGTCAAAATAACTACAAACCTGCCCAGTATCTAGGGCTCTGGTTGAGTGCCAAAGGCAGAGTGGCATTCCTCCCTTGCCACCCCACCGTGTCCTCCAAGCGTGCCATGACTGTTCTTCATGGTTAAGGCACATTCTGAATGTTTCACTTAGGAACACGCACAGAAGTGATTTAGCAATGAGAAGGAATAGCCATACAACAATGTCAAACTACTGAGGAAATGTCGTCTGAAATCTTTAGGGACACTGGATTTTGAAAGCTGGGGAAGAGAGCATGGGAAAAGGGACATCGCCACCGAAAAGCTGCACTGTAAAAGTCACCTTTCTGAATTCTTCTCCTTTAATAGTCTACATAATTACAAATTAACTGCAGCTTTTCAACTATAAACACCACAGTGACCTGACAACCTATATTAAGTAACATATCTGTGTGTGTTTTTGTTTGAAGCCATGGGAATAAAAAATGCCAGATTTCTCTGACTAGATTCCATCCGTGCCATGGAGACTAGCAAAGCAATGGAAAAATACATTTTTTTAATATGGAATGCTGGCTAACCGTTATTCCTTTAGCAAAGACTGTGGGTACCACTATATGCCAACCACTAAAACAATAAGCTTAGTGTTCCCTAGTTTAAAAAGGTCTTATTTTCTATATCCTGGGGAAAGGCAAGGGGAAGGGGAGAAAGCGAAGGGAAAGTTGGCCCACACTCCTTTGCCTTAAGAACATTTTTTTGGTGATACCTTTGTCATTTTCTTCCAAGTTCTACTGGACAGATTAATCAGAAGACAGGAACGATTAATGCTTAGACTTTAAGTACTCTGTGATAGCAACAGAACAAATAATGCTGTATTCAGACAACAGCCAGGCAGTACAACACAGTGGCATGCTATTCTACATCTGCCATTTTCACACCTTTGTCTGCATACATTTTAAAGTCTTTGAGAAGAATATGCCGTTTTCTTCTCCATCTTCCTGATAAGTCAAACAGGCTGCAACGGCTGCCTTGCAAGTATAGAGACAAGCTGGGCCCGTCTGGCACCACAAACTGGAAGAAAGCAGGTCGGGAAGAAAACACAGATACAAATACTACTTACTTTCTAATAAGTGGACAATTGCTCAATTCCCACTTCTCCAGGAAAAGCAAAACAAAATTATAAACTCCCCATGCAAGCAGCCCACCTACTTGGAGACAGCAGGAAACAGGGAAATAATCATCCTGCCGAGCCTACAGGAAGGGGATGTCACCAGCTATCAACTCATCCCTGAGGCAGACACAGGAATGGAAGATTGAGATGCTGAAAATACATGTTTATCAATTTCTCCGAGTATCAAATAGTATTATAGTACATGGGAGGTTTGTTAACTTCTAATTACATTTTAAAATATTTTAAATCAAAATTTATTCAGAAAAATGTTACTTCTATATTTGTGTTTTGTAGAGTCTATCTTAACATCTATAATTTCTAAGAATGTGCTAGAATGAGCCCTCCCTTTAGCTCTTATAGCTCAGCTTCAGGGACTCCAACCCACCATCATTATCTCTTTTTTAAAGATGAAGAAATGATAGACAACTAGGGATTTATGTGTCTAAGGGAGTCAACCAGGAGGAGGGTGTTTGTTGTTGTTGGGTTTGTTGCTATTGTTTGAGTCACGGTCTCATGGATCCCAGGCTGCATAAGATGACCTTGAACTTCTGATTTTCTTGCCTCTTAAATGCTGGGGTTACAGGTATCACCACACTGGTTTACAGATGAGAACTTTTAGAAGCATGCTTGCGTGCCAACATTCCTGGGGGAATGACACTTCAGGGATCTTACCCTTCTCACCCACTTACATCTATGCCTTTGTAATATTCTTTACCATCAGTAACAGACTGGAGGAGTATGCCTTGGGCAGATTATTGAAATTGCTTTCTGTAGTCTAGGAGAGGGCTAACTGATGAATCGTCTCAAGCATGGAAGGCGAGGTAGGAAAGCATCGCCTCCTTCTGCCGTGTATCACATTATGGAAAGATCTGCTCACATCCATGGCTTTGTTACTTCTGTTCTGAACAGCACACTTGTGGGGATCTGACGACACATCCACTCACGTCCTAGTACATTTTCCTAACACAGAAGACTCATTCTAACACTGAGAATCTGAATTCAGATATTATTGTTCTCACTCAGAAACACCTTCATTCTTTGGGGGGGGGACATTTGTTACCAAGCCCTTTCATTTCCTTCTTCAATTATCTGACCATAAGACTTACTGATAACCCTCAATGCTCTTCCCTTTGTCATGGACTATGACCTACAAACAAACATTTGATTCGTTAATAGTGGATGTTTGATCAGGTATACATTAAGGATCATAAATACCACATATAACATGTATATGTTAAATACCAATAACTTGAAACACTTTGTGATCAAAGACTCCCTAAATTTTATCTTAGAAAAGAATGCCTTGCCCTCCTTCATCATATTACTTCAGTGTGATATTCACTTGCTTAAACATGTTTTCCTTGACCCAATCTAAGCCAGAGACACACATCTTCTTTCACTACAGCAGCCTTCAATTTTCCCTTCAGAATACCCATCAAAATTAGGAGCAATTTAAAGTAATAAATAGGATGACAAAATTCAATGGGGTGCGAGACCAAATACTTCATCACTATTTTACAGTAAGTGTTTTAACATAGGACATATAGAGTAGATAAAACTTAATTTGTCAAAGTGAAGAGTTAACTAAGTATTAAAGATTGCAAAAAATGTTTAGTCAGTTTGGGGAAGGTTTGCCCTCTATTAGGAGACTATTTTAAGAAAATTCTGTTACTCCTTTTGACTACAGAAAGCAGAGGCCAGAATTACTCTTGATTACCTTGTGAAGTCCAACTTGCCTTCCAGGCTAGTGATGGACGGGATTCTAAAGTCAGTGGGCATCCTTTGTGAGTGCCAACAATGGCAGGCCAGCTCATTAAGTGCTGGAGAAGAAGGATGCCCTGTCTTAAGAAGGGCAGGAATACTTTGCTGTTACTGTGGGCATGAAGGAAAGGCAGAGAGGCAGAATTATAAAACATAGATTTAGATGCCTGCATAGCCAAATCTCAAAACGATCTGGGTTCATTATCCAGAATTTGCATGTGTTGACAGAAATCCTCTCCTCTTTCTCAGATCCCCTCAAACTTGAAATCAGATCATATATCTTCACACGATCCAATACAACTCAGGCTTTGGTCCTGTAACAGGGAATCCACTTTAGAGCAAGGCTCGGAAAGTTCAAGAAGTCATTCCTGAGCTTGCTTATTACATGTTATGGGCCATCAGGCTCCTTCATTACCCAATGCCTTCTTTACCAATAGAACGTGGGTGGAACAGGGTCTATGGCACTTGGCTATTGCTTAGAGGAATGGCCTTCTCTGCATGAGAACCTTGTTATTTTGATGCTGTATTTTCTTTGCCTTTTAGATGGGAGATACATTAGAGCTGAGAAAGTTTCTAGATTACATGAGAGAGTTGGATAAGTATGAAGATGCATTCTAACCAAATTTACATGTTGCATCCTCACATCACACCTTGCACACTACTTGATCTAAATAAGAATTCCTAAGCTGTATTGGAATTTTCTAAATAGCTGAGGCTAGTATTGAACTCTTGATCCTTCTGTTTCAAACTGTCATGTGCAAGGATTACAGACACACATTCTGGAGATCTAACATTAAACTGAAACCTATCCATGAGCTAAAAAAAAATCTAAATTCCACCTGGACATCTTTCCGATAGAGTCTAGGCATACAAACCATTCATTTGCTTTCTTTTGCTCTAAGAAACAGCATGGCCAAAAGCAATTTGGAGAGAAAATGGTTTATTACTGTTACTGAAGGAAGTCAGGACAGGAACTTGAAGCACAAACTATGGAGTAATTCTGCTCACTGGCTTGCTCCGACACTCGCCTTCAGCTATCACTCTGTTACAGAGTTCTTCATTCCTACATCCTACATAGGGATGGTACTGCCCATGGTGGACGGGGCCCTCCCACACCAATTAGCAAGCAAAAACATGTCCCTAAAATATGTCCAGAGGACAATCTAATAGAGGCAATTTTTCACTTGAGGTTCCCTCTTCCCCATGGTAAGTTGACAGCCACCATCAGCTGTCATGTTGTCAACTAGGATTTTGTCATGCCTATCACACATAAAGGGTTATTCTACCTTTTGGTACAAGAAATGCCTTGCAGGCTGAGCAAGGATTACAGCCTGAACTATGGAGAATAATAGCAATTCTAGAAAGAAGATTCAGCGGGGCCACAGAGCGCCAAGTAGTAACACTGAGATGGAAGCTAACTTTCCTTGTGTGGACAACAAAGCAAAATCGAATCACTTGAACTCTAACTAGTAAAAAAATACTGTTAACTCATTGCATTGTGATTGCTGTCAAAGATCAGGGACTGGGAATCCAACCGGCTTTCTAAGAAAGAAAAGGGGGGAGATGTAGACATGTTTTCCTTTGTGAGCAGACAGATACGTTACACAAAGAAAACAGAATAGCAGGACTCCTATCTTTCCATGTTCCGCTGGGTCTGATCTGAACGCTATAGAGACCATAAACACCATCTAGAATATATATATGTGTGTGTATACACACACACACACACACACACACACACACACACACACACACACATATTCGTTTTCTAGAGTCCTACTTCTTCTGGGGCAGAAACAACAATAAAGCATCTAGAGGTAAAAAGAATTAGTGCATCATAAAAAATAGAAAAGAAAAAAAAACCCATTCTGCATTGACTGCCCCTAAGAGAATTTACTCACACACTTAAATTTATGCAGCGAGTTACCAGAAGCCTCATAAATACTGGACCCATAATCAAGCTGTAATCATTCATTTTATTTACATTTCATTAGGGGGCACTAAGGTAATGATCTCCAAAAGATTTCACGGTAGCCAATGAAAAACTGAGTGGACCTCCAAAGGGGTGGGCATAAAAAGAGAATGTCGTTTTTGTCCCAAAGGCACAGAATTATTAAAAACAATCTGTTTTAAAAGTTACTGTGTGCTTTTTTTTATGCATCCTCGACTAGTAATTGCATTCTA
Source organism: Arvicola amphibius (assembly GCF_903992535.2). NCBI lineage: Eukaryota > Metazoa > Chordata > Mammalia > Rodentia > Cricetidae > Arvicola > Arvicola amphibius. Next base: position 45,022,470 of record NC_052049.1, on the reverse strand, counting down.
AATTATTTTCACTTTCCACATTATACGTGAGGTAAGACCCGAATCTCTGACTAAAGAATTTAGGCTGGACTTTGCAGCCTTACGTGGGAAACCAACCTGCATGAAATAGAGCCTGCAACAGAAATTTCCAGTACACCTCGAGCATCCACCATAGAGTAGCACTTGTCATTTCCTGCTGGCAAAATCCATGACAGCCTCCCAGGCTCTTCCACGGCAATTTGAATAGCCACACAAAAGGACAGCACACAGATACACTGAATAAAACATCCGGCGCCTACATTACTCCTTTGAAGGCTGCCAGCCATACATTTTGAATCACCTGAAATGAAGATCAAAAGGGAAGCCAACTTATTTATTTATTTTACCAGAGGCAGTGGATGAGGGGGGGAAAAGTGAAATTTAGGACTGGAGGGAGAGAGAAAAGGTCTAAATTTAAACAAATATAAACAGCTTCTTCATAAGGTCCATAAAGAAATCTAACAGCTGAATCACGAAGTAGACGGGAGCAGTGGTTACAGGTCAAGGGTAATAAAGGCAGGCAGCAACTCCTCTGCCCCATGGTTGCCCTTCACCTGCCCTTCTACAAACCCAGCTCCTCCTGTATGCAGGGCAGAAGCAGAAGGAGGACTCTCATTTCTTTCTTTCTTTTTTAATCTTTAATTTTTTTGATACAATATATTTTGATCAGACCACTTACCCCCTCTGACTCCTCCTAGTATCTCCTCACCTCCCTACTCACCCAACTTTATGTTCATCCTGTCTCTCTGTCTCTCTCTCAAACAAACACAAGAAGAAACAAAACACATAAATGAATATAAAAACGACAGACAAGATTTCCCCTTTCCTGGCAACTATCAATTGCAAATAGCTTCCTGGTTGGGGATGGGATGGGGGGCTTTCATTTGTGGTTGAGAGCTACACTTTTGGTGAGTACTCTCTCTGAGTTGATTCAGCTTCTCCCTCTTTCTCCAGGAACATTTTAAAGATGGGAAGAACGTGACACAACTCAAGACAATAAGCAGAGAAAAACAGAGTGAACCATCTTGACACTCTCCCGCCTCAAATGTAGATGGGATTTGACAGGTGCCGCCTAAGCAATATGCTGGAGGAAGTATTTCAAGGGACCTGAAGGAGAGCCATGTGAGCCCAGTAGGGCAGCATATAACCCATGCACAGGGATATCACATATGACTGGAAAGCATTCTACAAGCAGATAACAATATGCTCAGTGTAGTACAGCTACAAGTAATGAGCTAAACTTAATGATTCCCGGGCTCGGTGCAGAAATGCTTCGCTACTCAATCCGGCATGGGAACTGAAAGGTGTGGGCAGCACCTGCTTTGACCACTCCCCTGGTAAGCAAAGCCTTGCGATTTCCCCCTCCTAGGAGTTGTTCTTCAGGAGGTGGCCATATGTGTCCTTTATCTCCACGGGGATTAAGTGCCCAAAGTTAGGTTTGTTCAAGAGCATGGGAATCTAATCTATCTTGTGTTACCTAGCTTCTATGGGGAAATGAATTCACAGATTTTCTAGAACCACTTGAATTGGGAACGGCTTTAAAAGAACTCATTGGAAATCTGTAAGTGTCCATGAAAAACAAACAAGCCTAAACTAAAAAAAGAGAGGCTTACTTAATTGATGGATTTTGTCCCTATTATTTTTTACTTGACTTTTTATGTCCGTGAGACTTTAGGGCATTAAGTCTGAGACAAAACCTTTATGCATCTAACCTTCATTCATTTGTTATATTTTAGAAATACTTTATTTTTAAATTTTACGTGCATGGGTATTTTTCCTGTATCCATATCTGTGCAGCATGTGCGGGCAGTGCCCAGAGAGGCTGGAAGAGGGCATCAGATCCTATGGAACTGGAGTTAGAAGCAGGTGGAAACTGCCCATTGGGTGCTGGGAACCAAACTCAGGGCCTCTGGAGGAGCAGCCAATGCTCTTTATTACAGAGCCATATCTCCAACCCGACCTTTATTCCTCTATAAAGTAAACGTTTATAACATCACCAACAGCAAATAATCAACAGACAATGTATTTATTTTATTTTGAAAGTCAAGGGTTTGGCAGGCGGAATTCTCAGAAGACCTCTACTGCCCAGCATTCTGGGATCAGACTGCCGGTTGGTCCCGAGTCCTGCGGACAGAACCTGTGAAACAAAAATGTAAGGTACAGCATCCAGGAAGAAGTTATGGACCTGTAAACACCCACTTGACCCCAATGCAGCTGCTCTCCGGTGGATCCTTCCAGTCGATACAAAGCATCAGGAACCTGCCTCTGTCTGCCTTAAGGGCAAGGCAAGCTCCACACTCAAAAGAGACTGAATTCTGCCAGCTACTGGGAGAGCTTGGGAGGGGATCCCGCTGAGAGAACCTGTCCAGACTTCTGCTGGGCAAAGCCATGAGACTAGAAGCGGCTGCTATTTTAAGCCCTGAGATATAGGATAATTTGCTACACTGTGAAATGAAATACTAATGCAGACTACGGCATATATTTATGTGCTCATACAACCAACCTCGGGGATGCGCGATCTCAGAAGACACTCAGAATACAGGCACTAGCAAGAGAAAGAAAGGGGAGGAGGCAGAGATGAGGTTTTATTGCATGAGATACTGTGGTAGCAGCTTGCCAAATAGTATCTGTTATGAGGGAAACTTAAAGTAGTAGCTCTAAGTTCCAGGACAGGCTCTAGAAACTACAGGGAAACCCTGTCTCGAAAAACCAAATAAATAAATAAATAAATAAATAAATAAATAAAGTAGTAGCTCTATTGCAGAATTCCAATTGATTTAAATAATCAGTTTACAGGTTTCACATCCTTTCATGGAATTTGAACTTCCTTAGCATGACAGGACTCCTGTAATGAGCAGAAGAACAGTGTCCAACGCCGGCCTCGAAGACTTTCATGTTAAAAGCACGACCAGCAAAGGGTACGGAATTGTGATGTTGAAGGAACTACACAAATTTGTTGGTTTGTCACACGGGGCATTCAGGACCAGTTTTCCCTACTGGAGAGAAAAATGTATGCATTATTCTACAAACACATGCCACATAATTCATGTCGCATCGAAGAAAGCATTAGCAACACCAAAGATATTCAGAAGAAATGTGAACAGTGAGCTAGTTAAAAAAATGCAAAATCGGGAACTTGAAAAAAAAAGCAGTTGTATGTTGTACATATAAACTTTAAAAAGTCAATAAAGCATGGCCAGGCAGTGGTGGTGGCACATACCTTTAATCTCAGAACTCAGGAGGCAGAGGCAGGCAGATCTCTGAATTCAAGGCCAGTCTGGTCTACAGAGCGAGTTCTAGGACAGGCTCCAAAGCCACACAGAGAAACGCTGTCTGAAAGAACGAACGAACAACTAACTAACTATTAATAAAGCAAAAACTAAGGGGACTCCCTAAAATCTAAAACTCTTGACCTCAACATAAGACCCACTAGCTCTACAGAAACCCCCGGCGGTCCCCAAAAGCTGGCCTTGACTTTTCAGGGAAGATCAATGAGTGCAAGACACACACTGCTATTTCAAAATTATCTCATCATTTCTACCATTTATCACATTCCATTCTAACTTGGTTCTTTAACATCTGCCATGTATGCCAGTCATTGCCTCAAAACATTTGAGAACACGGCTACAGGGGAAATAAATCCCTATGTCCCACACGAACACGTTTCGTAGCAGTGCAACGGACAGCCCAGCATTCCTGGGGACAGAATGAAAATATTCAAATACATGCTACAAAGTTTTAATTCTGCTTTAATAATTCCCGCTTAAAGACAGGAGTGGAGGAAAGGCACTTGTCATGTAATTTCATGAAATAAATGAACCTCTTGGGATGGGCTCGTATCATAATTGGATGGAATCATTTCATCTGTCTTGCTATAGATAACAGGATAGATAACAAGCACTATTTGGCACCTGAAACTTCCCTTGGGTATATGTTGAGTTTCAAAAAATAAAAAATAAACACAAGCAAGATCCTTTAACTAGGCCGGGCGGTGGTGGCGCACGCCTTTAACCCCAGCACTCGGGAGGCAGAGGCAGGCGGATCTCTGTGAGTTCGAGGCCAGCCTGGTCTACAAGAGCTAGTTCCAGGACAGGCTCTAAAGCTGCAGAGAAACCCTGTCTCGAAAACCCCCCAAAAAAAAAAAAAAAAAAAAGATCCTTAAGATCCTTTATTCTTTCAGATCAGAGTCTGTGCTGTGTCTGGTATCCAGCACGCTATCCCCAGACAGAGCAGATGACGTCCTTTCTAGAAGAGCCAGCTCCAGCTCCCTTGTTCTAACTAGCACCCCATACACTCATTTAATCTCGTTGAGTGGATGCTATCACCAACCTCATTTCACTGGAAATGAAATTAGAACCCAGAGAGCTTATTTAACTTGTCTAAAGTTAAGCGGGGACACAAGTGACGGAAGCGGGATGGTCAGCACCATGGACGGACTGCTGATGTCCTGCTGAAATTCCTATGACAAAACCTGACACGGGGTTTTCCCATTACCAATGGTAAATACTATGTACATGTACATACGCACTTGTATCCACGTGTCCGGAGTACTGGAAATGACTACGGGGCTGGGGAGTAGCTTGAAGTAAAACGCACTGGCTGCTCTTCCAGAAGACTTAAGTGTGATCCCCAGTACCTACGTGGTATGTCACAACCAACTGAAACTCCAGTTTCATGGAGAACCAACACCCTCTCCTGGCCTCCATAGGTACTGCATGTATGTGCAGCCCAAACACTTAACACACACAAAATAAAATAAAATCTCTTCTAAAAAGAAAAGAACTTTACATTTATGAACGGGGTTTAGAATATGAAAGCCAACTCTTTCCTTTATGTATTCCTTCAGTGCAATTTCAGCATACAAATAGGCCAAGACATTTTCACTATAAAATAAAAATGCCATTAATATTTTATATACATCTAGAAAATACACTTATAATAGAAATGATAAAAGGTTATTGTGATATATATGAATATACACACATATATATATACATATATATATAATTTTTACAAGTGGATATGGAAAAATACAAATGACTCCAGGAAATACTGTGACAAATATATATACGTGTGTGTGTGTGTGTGTGTGTGTGTGTGTGTGTGTGTGTGTGTAGGGGATTATGTAATTCTCAGAAAGAACATCTAAGGAAAAAGCTGTAAGGTTCTACAATGTTTTGATAGAATGAAATAAAATTTATGTTAATCATGAGACATCATTCTACCCTGAAAACAGTCACATCACAAGCATTTCTAAAGCACCTGTTTGGGGCAGGGATCTAAGAAGCTGCTAGTGCAACGCAGCCACGTGCCTTTCTTCTGCACATCCACATGGCTGCTTTCTCCAGTCCATGCTCTAGCTTACTAGGCCTGTCTTCTGCTGCAACTCCCCAAAGTTCCTCGTCTACCCAGCTGTTACACGTGTCCACAGAGTTCCTCATCTACCCAGATGACACACGTGTCCAGAGTTCCTCATCTACCCAGGTGACACACGTGTCCAGAGTTCCTCATCTACCCAGCTGTTACACGTGTCCACAGAGTTCCTCATCTACCCAGATGACACACGTGTCCACAGAGTTCATCTAGCCAGCTGTTTCATGTGTCCACAGAGTTCTTCATGTATAAAGGTTAATATTTTCTTTTTATTTTTGGAAGACCCAACTCACTGAGGAGATGTTTCTAGTTTTCGATCTATTCATCTTTAACATATTACACACTCGACTTCTAAGCTGAATGTTCTATTTCTGAAGCAAACTATAAGCCACCTCATCCTATGATCCTGTTTCTTAGCACGCTCCATTATCTCTGTGTGTGTGTGTGAGAGAGAGAATGCATATGGAGCTCAGAGGTAAACATCAGATGCCTTTCTCAGTCACCTCCATGTTATTTTTATGAAAAACTGTAGTTACTCACAGTGCTGTGGGACAATGGTCTGTACCCTGTCACTTATATTTTAAATAAGTGCTGATTGGCCAGTAGCCAGGCAGGAAGTATAGGCAGGGTGACCAGGCAGGAAGAAGAGGTAGGGCAATGAGAATTCTGGGAAGAGGGAAGCACATTCTGCAGTCATGACCCAGCCACAGAGGAAGCAAGATGTGACTGTCTCGCCAAAAAAGGTACCGAGTCACGTGACTAACTCAGACAAGAATTATGGGCTAATGTAAGTTATAGGAACTAGCTAATAAGAAGCCTGAGCTAATGGGCCAATCAGTTTATAACTAATGAAGACCTCTGTGTAATTTCTTTCGGACTTAACGACTGTGGGAACCAGGGAGAACAGAAACCTCAGTCAATACTCACACTGACATTCTCTCTGGTGAGAATTTACTCACTTTCTTTCTAAATTCAGTACTAGAACATGGCCACTTATCTTCTCATTGAATAACCAACCAGGACAGTAGTCTAATGATGGAAAGAGGCTGGTTCCGTCAAATCAGGCAATTTGGAAGAAATTTTCTTTTTTCTAAATAGCAAACAACTAAATAAGAATGAGGAACTATGTGAAAAATTAGTATATAATTTTAAAAACTATTCAGTTATATGGGTTGTCAAAATATTTCTTACAGTGAATGAGTACATTTTATACCAATAGATTACACTCACCTAACCTGGACACCAGAAGCGTTCTAGTTGTTACCTCCCAGCTTCATTCGGAGTGGCGCCCTGAGGATGGCCTTCAGCATGACATGACATACTGGGAAGGTCAATGGGAAGAAATAGTAGAAAACAAAAATCATCCTTATTTGCACATTATGTAATTTTATATTTGGAAAGTCAATTGGAGCCAACCAAAAATTGATTGTTGAAATTGATGTGTGAACTATCCATTACATATGTAATGCTAAAGAGATTTGCTACCAGTGACAAAAGATGTGTTAATAATAAGACCATCTTTACGTGAAGACAAAGATAAAACACGTGGGAAAACTTTAAGCAAAACTTCTAGCAGTGTAATTTATTGTTCAAAGTGGTAGATTTCATACGACTTTTTTCCTATAAGTCTATCGTGTACTTTTAGCATGTTTGCTTTCATGTTATATGTATGATCATTCTATAACCTAGGTTCCATATATGAAAGGAAAATGTTATATTTTTTGGAGGGGGTTTCTGGCTTATTTTGCTTGATATACTATGGTAAAATCTTAACAAGGAATGGGTGTTATCTACAAGAGGCGAAAGAAAAAAAATATCTGTCAAAGAAAACCTAAAATCAGTATCAGTAAAGTAAATGCAAAGAATTCACAGACAGAAACAGTGGCTACCACAGGATGAAACTCTTCTTCCTAATGCAATAAACATGTTGGTTTGTTTACAAGTAGGAACTGACGCAGGGACTTACATCCACCAAGCAAGCATGCTACCCCTGAGCTATGTCCACAGACACATACATTAATGTCACAGGGATATGCAGCATGGTGGGAACCCCAGCTATGATTGCTTCATTTATCTGGGGAAAACAGTCTTAGGTAAATCTGAAAACCAGGAGCAATTACGAAAGCAGAAGTCTAGAGTCATACAAAACAGGGAAGCACATGTTAATGAAAATATGGATCACAAAATGGGTCACATCTTAAATGTAATGAGACAAAATGAAACAGTGGCTAAAGGAGTATCATCTGGAACGGGGAAATAAAAGCAACTAGTTAACAAAATGAAAAGAAAAGTTCATTCAATTATTCACTGACATAAATTACAAATGTATTAGACTACATTTGTTTTGTGCTTACAGGGTACCAGACTCCATTAGGTATCACAGAATCAACTACGAAAATTAGTATATAATAAATCAAGTAGTACATAGGAGAGAACACAGAAGCACACACTCAACCCTGTCAGTAAATGATGCTGTGGTCTGTAAGAATGAAGGAACTCTAGAGAATTTAGAAAGGGCTGTGTGGGTCCAGTTCACTGTGCCTCTTTAATGCCTTCACACAAAAATGTAAAGCACCTGCTAGCCAGAAGAAACTCCACTTATAACAAATTGCAGTAAGAATTTCAAAATAACATGACTGTTGTCTTTCCTGTTCACAAAGGCTGGGCACTTGCCTTTCCACCTCCAGTGAGTGCAAAGTCCCTACGACCTGTCATTTGCGGGACTAAGGATAGAGTAAGCATGAGGACGTGCTCATCCCAGAAGGACTGAAGTGAGGAGAAGGGAGGCTGCAGGCAGTGACTGGACAGTCAAGAAATGGACAGAGGAGGGAGACGGTGCAGACACACAACTGAGTAGTCAGAGAACGGCATGAGTGCTTCCTCTAAGTAGCAAGGACTGAGGGCATAATACTAAGGATCCAAACATGTCTGTGTTGTGACTTTCTGAAAGCAAGGACTGGCAGTCAGGATCTCCGTGTGGAAAACATCCTAACAAAAACCTTATTTCCAAGAAAAGAAATAGAGACTTGTTTTACCATTGCCTTATAGTTTACAGTCAGCTTGTTCTATTTGTTTAATAAACCACAAAGCTTCACACATACCAGGGAGAGCTCGAGAAACGTCTACAGCTGTGTTTCATCTATCTTCGTCAAATCCCATGAGTCAAGCATCATGACTACCTGTGCAGGGAAAGCACGCTGTGAAGAGGTGGCTTTAAACCCAGGTTGGTACAGATGTCCGTTGGTCATTTCCCTTCGTCCCAAGCATCATTCCCCTCCCCAAATAAACATCTTCTACTCTGAAACCTCAATAGGAGAAGGATAAGACAAGGGGACCCAGGAGTGATCAAGATGGAAATTTGAATCCTTTCTTTCAGTGACGAACCGTGAGACACAGAGCTAAGTTTACTGACACTCCTGGTTTCCACTCTGCAGAGATAATGCACTCGAGCCTCAGAGCTCCAGGAAAGTGTGCAGAAGGAGAAGCACCTAGCATCTGCGGAATGTAGAGGCTAGAACTTCAGGGCATCAGCTCGCGAGCTGGCGAAGCTCAACCTGGGAAATCCACAACACAAACAGAAGAAAAGGCCAACTAAGAAGATGGCTTGGAGACTTTGAAGGATATGAAGGACAGGTAGGTCAAAAAAGGGCAAAAGTGCAGATTCCAGGGGGTTGTAATGAAGCTACAGGATTACAGTATAATTGGCTTCCACCAGCAACTTGGAAGATGGTAATATGCCTCATAAAAGAGTCGGTAACAGGAGTGCACCAACTTGCATGGTACAGACATCATGCCACATAGCATCAAAATCTAATGACTAATGACAAGCTGAGAAATGGGGCTGGCTGCGTCAGACAGGTGTGTGGCCTCTCTGCATATAAAATGAATCGAGAGGCTAATGATTGCGAATGTTTTCCTTGCAATTCCAGCAGCCCACACTCGCTGGCACCCAGTATGTGCCATGCGCAATGCACAGCGACCACACCACTGCTCGTGACTCACAGTGACTTCTGTCATTCTCATTTCAGCAGACAGGAAGTCACACAGCAGCCAAGCGGCAGGACCGGACTGAAAGAAAAAAAGGATGTGCTCTCACAAATATGGAGTCTCCTGGAAACATGTAGAGACAGACTGGAATCTGTGAGTCAAGAGCACTGCATGTCCACTACCTAGAGACCCTCCCCCCATTTACTCCTCCTGGGGCAGGGTGGTTCTGGACTCCCCAGTGCAGCCCTTGGATTTCACCTTTGCTTCCAGGGTAATTGACTTGCAGCAGACGACAAAGGTCTAGGCAAGGCTAATTTCCTAACAGGAAACCAAAAAATTCTGAATACCAATAAAAAATGTACAGCTTTGATTCAAATAACTGTTTCAATAAAGAGCAAGAAGACAAATATTAATCAAGTACAGGCTAACTGACTTAAAGTATAAATATTAAACAGCCTGTGTGTAAGTCACATTACACCCAATTAACCTGTTAAGAGTAAATTTACAGCAAGTCTGGTCCATAGTTTATTACATTCCAGTTTTCTTCAAACCAGAGTCTGAAGGGAATTTTGACAGGACTATGAAGAGCATCAGCCTAACAAATTTTGTTTCCATTTCTCTATAAGTCTTTCCAAATAGGAACCATGTGATCACTACCCTTTAATTTCAGGCGGCCCCATAATCTCCTCGTGGCACTTCCATACGTACTAACGGGCAAGCTGGTCAAGTGTGACTATTTCAATTGCCCTGAGCTAATGAGAAAAGACCAGAGGCCTAATACATCATGAAGACTGAAAGACACCACGGGGCACGGTGGAGTCATCACCCATGGCTTTCCATCAGCAATGCTACAAGAGGAACGAGCCTCACACTGAGTAGGAGAGGGGTACCCACTAAAAGCAACAAGCAGCCAACAGCACACCCATGCTGTGATTCTTTCAGCGAAGCAGCGTTAATAAGGAATCCTAAGTTGGCATTGTTTTAAATTCAGCTCTTTTAAAAACTGTTACCCTTGTTTTAATCTGTTTTCATTGTACGCAGTTAGCCACGGAAGTTTATGCCTGGCCTTTTTCTTTGTATGTAAGTTAGTAGTAAAATATACTATGTCAGTATTGGGGGGGGGGCAGTAAGAAGAAGTCTTTCTTTTAGAGTTTTTAAAATTTATGCACTATTCAAACTTGAGGAGCAACCTCTTAAGTCTTAGGATTTAGACAGCAAACATGACGACTTGCTCGGTTTGGCAAGCACGGACTCCAGCCAGCTGTTGGCAGATATCATCATCAGCTGTTTGAACGTTAGAATGCGGAAATGCAAGAAACAAAGCAAACAAACAAAATAAACAACAACAAAAATCCTTAAAGCAAAACAGAAAAGGGAAGAAATCCACGTATCAGCTTAGATATCCTACAATTGACGAATGGATACAGAAAATGTTATATGATCTATAGTATTATTCAGTCATAAAGAGAGAAACTGTGCCGTTTTTAGAAACGGGGATAATCCTGGAGACCACCAAGCTAAGCAAAATAGTGAAGATATACAAAGAAAAATGTCACATTTCTATGTGGAATCTAGGTTTAAAGTGGGCAAGCTAAACGGATGAGGAAGGCCATCAGTGGAAACAGTGCCGAGAAGGGAGGGGAGGAGCAAAGGTCGTGAACACGGACAAAGGGCGTGATGATGTATGTGTGAGGCTGTCACCAGAAATTCGCCCTTTGCACAACTAATACATGCTAATTTTAAAAGTCCAAGTGTAAGCCAGGGTTGAACCCCAAGGGACTTAAAATCCAGGCAAAGAAAAAAGATTCACAAGAGGGAAACTCAAGGATCCTTAACTGCCTACACCCAAGGACACGGGTTTATGTGAAAGCTACAGAAAGAAAGACACACTATCCAGACTCTAGAATGCGGTCCGCCAAGTCCAGGAAGAAAACACCTGAGCAATGAGAGAATCCAAACAGTGGCATGAAGTGGGTTATTTTAGTCAATTAATACATAGAGAAGAGATGGTGGCATACAACCGAGAAAAACACCAGCTGGGTCAAACCATTGAAAACAGCATTCTGCAGTGGGTGGGGGGAATGACTCAAGAACAAAGGCTGAGGAAAATTTAAACACCCAACTTGAAGCCTTTGGATCCTACTGAACCAAATTAAACCAATTCCTCATCATCCAGGAATTTATTATTATTATTATTTTAACACAGGGTCTCGCTTAGCCCCGGCTGTCTTTGAACTCTCTATAGAAGATGCCAGCCTTGAACATGTGACCTTCGTGCTTCCACCTCCCCAGTGTTATGACTGCAGGGCTGCTGTACAAACAGTTCACATGCGGCTGAGGATCAAACCTAGGGTCTTAAGCGCGCTCGAGAAGCACTCTACCTGTTGAGTTACATCCCTAGCCATCCGTGAATACTTTTATTTATCTAAAACTTTCCTATATAATAGGACCAAAGTTGCACAATATAGATTCAGGTAGTTATGAGAAATTTAAGCATTTAGTTTATTCCAACTGAAAAGAGACAGACAGAAATGTGTGCGTAGCTAGATGCAGCAATAAATGATGAATGAGATTATAAAAGGTCAGCCATAGTACATTCGAAAGGGCCAGAGGCCCCCTGGCTTTCCAGGATCTATTGGTTACAAAAGATGATTCCCGTCTGGAGGAGAATTAAAGAAAACAACTACCAGGTGACTAGAAATAAGCATTATGAGCTGTGTTTATTGGATGATGAAGAACCATGGAGTAATATTTTGAAACCCTCAATGCAATGTTTTGTTGAGACTTCCTTAAACCAAATGCAGACTCTGAATAAATGAAAGGATTTAATTGCTAAATTTCATGGTGTGTCACAGAGAAAATAGCAAATTTCACTCTACCCAAGATTAATAGAAAAATCAGAAAGAAAACCTGTGCAAATTATTTACATAGCCTAAGTAGATATCAAAGATTGCAGACATGCTCTGAGAAACAGAACTAATCGCCAGCCTGTGACCCATGCATAGCTAATTACCGAGCCCAAGGTGGAGGAAACCAGCAGAGCCGCATGCAGATCAGGGCTTCATTATTTCTATTGTAAACAAGAACCTGCCATGCAGAGCATTTAGCTCCAAGTGCTGTCCTGACACAAGCTCATTACCACCACCACCACCACCAACCCCCCCCCCCCCCCCCGCCTTTCTCTGCTTTATCCCTCTTAGTGTTCAGGAGAAAACAATGTTCTGCCCTGACAGCCATGACCTGTGGACACCTGAGTTCTCACCCCTTCCCTGGATCCAAACAGTGCACCCGAAGACCTTTACAGAAAAAAAAGAGCTTATGAAGTTGCCACCCGATTAAGCAAACGAGGGGAGAAAAATGAGGCACTTATTTCTAGGGTTGAACTCCCCTTTTCATTCTCCAGTTTTCCCAATGGAAAGGGCGGCATCATCGAAACGATAAAGTTTCTGGATCTTTCTGATGAATGTGGAAGAGCTTTCCTCCTGATGGAGACTTCCACCTCAAGCAATTCACTTCGCGGCTGACAAAGGGGCTCAGCTATGAGAAGCCTGCCTTGGTGAAGATCTCATAGACAACTGAGAAGGGACAGTGAATTGAAGGGGTCACATGTAACATATCTTACATGAGGGCATTAAAGATGTTCCTGGACCACCCCATTGTTCCCCTGGGAATAAAATAAATAAGATCCTGCTTTTACAGCATTGCCACAATTCCCTATGATTCTCATGTCTTCTACGACCCCCTGACATACTTTAAAAACTTCAGTGAGACAGTCCAAAGGGATCATCCGGGGACATTCTGACTCCCATTCTGGCTGTGACTTCAATGGGAAGAGCTCACAGCTCTACACTTTATCTTCCACAGCATGTGTCATAACACGCTGGCTTCCTGGAGGCCGCCCCTTTGATAATATGATCTGTAAATAAAAAAGTGGTGGAGGTGGAGGCCAGCCTGGTCTTCAAAGTGAGTTCTAGGAGAGCCTGGTCTATAAAGCGAGTTCTAGGACAGCCTGGTCTGCAAAGCGAGTTCAAGGACAGCCTGGTCTGCAAAGCGAGTTCTAGGACAGCCTGGTCTGCAAAGCAAGTTTAAGGGCAGCCTGGTCTACAAAGTGAGTTGGAGGACATCCAGGACTGTTACACAGAGAAACCCTCTCTCAATACAAAACAAAACAAAACAAAACAAAAATGGTAGAGGTGGTGAAGAACATGGGCCACAAATCGCAAGTGATCTTTGGAGTGTCTAGATGGGTTCACAATTGGAAGCAGTAATTAACCAATGAAACCCAATGTGATGGTGAGCTGAATCCCATTTTGTTGAACGTGTTAAGCAGACTGTTTGAATCCAAGCTACTACTCCCCACCAAGAAATACAGTGTACAGAAAATAAAACACTCCTAGCCAACAGCACAGAAGTTCTTCCCTCAGCACAGAGAATCTAGGTTCCCAGTAAGAACCGAGAAGTGAACTTACAATTGCCAACGTTGACAGTCTGGGAGAAAAACTACAGAGATAGGAATGGGAGTTGGGATAAATTTTGAAAAGACTTTGTGAATATAAGGTCAAACACAGTCAAGATTACGGCACTCTTTATTAACAAGGTGAGTTAATGAAGAGCAGATATTAATTGCCACATCAGTTACCTAAGCAGGAGGTACTGGTTAGGGGATCACGTAAGTGTGACTCTCAATGACACACTTAGGAACTGACTGCCTTATTACAGATAAAATAAGTTCTATGAAGCTCCATTTCCTTTAAATCTTGGACTCACGAAATTGTTCCATCTCTGGGGACTTTGCGGAGGATCCAAAGACACAGAATAGCATGAATAATTCAAGATGCATAAGGATGCTTTGGAGTGACCTTTCTTTACCCTGCAGCTGTATGGAGTGGGTCCCCTTCACAGGTCCCAGAATCTGACATTGGTCCTGACACAACAGTCTTGTACTCTGGCATCTCTCCCCCTTGCAGGCTCCCACAGCATTGCTACACCACATTCCTGCCTCTCCTGGTTTCTTCATGGGGTCCTACCGCCTCAGAGAACATCACTCTGGCACTAAAATCCAAGGGGGCCCAGATGTGGTTACACAGAGGCAGTGCATTCCTGCCTGAGACATTCTATACACATAAACAAAAAGAGGCAAATGTTTATTTTCAGAGGAGTTTTTGTTCTTTGAATTATTTCAAGCGTCCCAATTATTCTTCATTTACTCTGCTCTGATATATGTCCAATCTGCCCTGCATCCTTTGTCTTTCTATTCATAGCTTCTCTCCTCTCTTCCTCTCCTCATTCTACTCTCTCTCCCTCTCCCCTCTCCCCGCCCCCCCCCACGCATTCTTACATTTTATTGGCCTAAATACTATGAATGTGTGACTTAAGATAAAGACCAGTCTTTTTTGGAAAGCACAGTAACTTCCCCATAGGCTCATCTGCATGGAGCTATGACGACTGCGTGTCTTGGCTGATTATCAGCCAGTAAGAGTCTCCATCGTCTCCTGGGCTCTGTGAAATGAGGATAGAAAACAGTGGCGTGTTCTCAGCAGGGCTTTCCTTGCCAACGGGCTGCTGCTGTCACAACTCGATGTTTTCTGGCAGGAAGTGGCCATGCCAACACCATTTATGGTGGCAGGCAACAGAGTTAGAATACAAAAACATGAGCAGCTAAGAAGGACACCGCTTCACAGTGCTCCCCTCCAGCTCACACAAAAGCAGCGTTGGGGAAGAGCCGCCAAGTGCCGCAGCAGCCCAGGCCTCCTTCTGCTCCTAGGAAGAAGTTTTCTGTCCTTCATTTTTCTTGGACCTCTTCTGTCCACATTCTCTGTACGGCAGTGACTGGAGATCCTGTGGCGAGGATCTCTCTGTGGAATGGGTAGAGCTATTAATTGAAAGTAATTGAGAATCCTAATAAGTAACTCAAAAATAGCTTATTGCTTTCTAAAAGAGATTCAGGAGCAGCTGGCCAGTCTAGGGATGCATTGGTGGCTACCAAATCATCCCAGTCCAAAGACCTCCACACTTTCCAGGCAACCATTCTGAACAGTCCAATCTATCCATCATGTTTGCCTCACGGGCCAAGCTGGTTACTGGGGCTCAGCCAACACAACTGTACTCCCTGACAGGAAGAAGTATGGAGAGTAAAGGGTCGCTGATAGCTGGCTCTCCTTCCAACAGCTTCTGCTTGTATGTCAAGGGCCAGAACACAGTATATACACCCTCACAATAGAATATAGCTATACAATTGTATAGCTGAGGAAGCAGCCTGATAGGTACAGCCCCTTGGCTAGGGGTGTGTGTGTGTGTGTGTGTGTGTGTGTGTGTGTGTGTGTGTGTGTGTGTGAGTGTAATCAGAGTTTGTCAGTAAGACAGACCATCAGTGTATAACTGGGTGTATTTACTAGCAAGCAGTCACCTCTACATTGGAAAAATTTGAAGCAGGAGAGCATCTTAACTCAGGTACCACGGAGACACAACTGGTGAATACGATATATTCTAGCAGGGAAGTGTGCCCATGCTAGATAATAGGGTTCCATATTGCTTTCCCAGGGTGCCCCAACATGGGAAGAATGTTCAGACTGTTAAGACAGCTCCTTTGCCCCACTCTAACTCCCTAGCTCTTCTCAGCAACATGCAAGGCTTTGCTAAAACCCATTGTCCAAGCAGCATTATAAACGTGGAGACTCCCAGGCACTCCCACACAGCACTGTTGCACAGGTAATGTAGTAGAAATAATGTTCATTTGCCATCATCTAACGTGGAATTGATTGGATTTCAACAGATTGGTCTTTGATCTAATGAGGTGTAGAGAGGGTTTGAAGAGAAGGAAAAAGAAGGTACATCAAGGACCAACTCATGTTTGCTCCTTGTTTTGCTACCTGGCAAATGCCCTTTCAAATGTCTTCTCCCCAGGGAGAAGGTAAAGACAACCTTACCCTGGGAACACACACTGGCAGGTGGAATCTGCCTTCCAACCTTGAGCAGTGAGATGAGAAAGGAGGGGAGTCACTGTTCAAGCTGCATTCCTTAAAAACTCCTGACTTTCTAACACTCCAGAACTTTGCTTGAGACCTTACCTAAGACAGTCTTTGCAGATGGACTTAGAATGGTGTCATTGGAGTAACTTTCAATCAGTATCACTGAGTCCTTATAAAAGGGAGAAATCTGGACACAGAAAGGGGTGTGCCATGAAAAAAGTTAAGCAAAGGTAGAGCCAAGGAGAGCCAGAGGCTGCCAGCAAGCCACCGGAGGCTAACTTGTGATATCCCTCCTACTATTAATACATTCTTTGTAATGGGTCCCACAATGGTCAGAGAGATGTGGAAGAGATTTTCTGTCACCATCATCAGAGGCAACTGTCCCAGGGACCCCTTGAGTTCTCAGATATCTACCTGTCAGAATGGAAGACAATAAATGTCCATTGCTTAAGTCACCTGGTTTGCAGTGCACTGTTACAGAACCTGAGTAAATGACAAAGGGAGTGGATGGGGCATCTTCATCCTCTTTCCAGGTCTAGAACAGTTATTCTTTTTCTCTCAAGAGACCCAATCTTTACATGTATTTCCCTGCCCATCACTGTCTAATCCTCAAGCTACTTCTTGGACAACATAAATTTTGCTCACCATCACTTATATGCATAGGACTATGCCATTTCTTAGGGATCTCTAAGAAAATCACTGATTGGCAGGCAGATCAGTAGTAAAGGAAAGATAGGGAGCTTTCTACCCTGACAATGGTCTTCCTCTTTTACAATCAAGATGATTAGAAGCCAGCTACTAATGTCACCTGTGTTTCAAAGTCTATACGCATGCTAGCACACAGATATATAGATATCGACAGCACATGCAGAAACAAATGGTCTGGATGAAGGAAGGATTAAAAGCAAATCATTATTCATACAGTAGCTGCTCAGTTATTCAACAAGCTCAAATATGCACGTGCATTTTATACAGCAATGCCTCCTGAAGGTAATTTTCTGCTTCTCTAGCATCTCATTCATTCCTTCTGCTCCCTGCCCTGTGAGATGCCTGGCAGAGTCTAAAGGATCTGGAGATGAAATCAATATTCTTTAACAATCCTTATCAATAGACTAGGGAAATACCACTCCCATGCATATACATCCTCTTTTATTGTTTTCTTAATAAAAAAAAAAACCTAAGAAGAGAAGAGCATGACGAAAGCCTTCCTGTCCATCAATTACCCAGCTTAACAAATCAGATACACAAAGAGCTGAAAGCCCCCAGACACCTTTCCCTCTCCTCAGCTCCCTTCTCTTACCCCAGAGAATTTGGTGACTTTTGTTTCTAAGTGTGTTTTTATACTTTCCCTAGAAAAGCAATGTACCTCAAATGATGGTGCTTAGATGCCACAGCCCGCTCAATCCGGTTTCTTTCTCTTATCTAGAAAAACAAACCAGATTGCATCCGCTAATAGCTATTCTCAGCTCTGGGACCCTCACCCCCCAAAAAAGTGGTGATGCAGGAAGTTCCAGCCTGTTGTACAGGAAATACGCTTTGCACAGCATTTAGTTCTAGCCTATTCAATTCGTACTTATGTTTCCTCTGCTGAAAATGTTGGCCAAAAACCTCAGGAAAAACTGAACCTGAGATGACAATGAAATTAAACTAGTCTCTCTTATATAGAGGCCTAGAAGAAAAATCAGTAACTAAGCCATCACTATTTTCTAAACTAATAGATTGACTGATTGGTTGACTGACTGTCTGTGTGTATGCACGTGTGTGCACGCACGCGCGCACATGCACAACTGACCATAAAGGCAGAGTGCAATTTGATGGAGTCAGTTCTCTCCTATTACACAGGGTCAGGGTATCAAACAAGTCACTGGTGAGGCTCAAGAGCAAGCGCCTTTGCACACTGAAACATCTCATTGTACCCCCTCCCTACTTTTTAGTTAAAAATTGTATTTTATATGTATGGGTGTTTTGTCTGCATCTATACACCATAATTTTGCCCTGTATCTGCAAAGGCCTGAAGAAGAGGTACAACCCCTAGAACTAGAGTTACAGACAGTTGTCAGCTCTCAGTGGGTGCTGGGAATTGAACCCAGCTCCTTCTGAGGAGCAGGCAGGGCTCTTAACCACTAAGCTGTCACTCTAGTCCGCACTTCCAAAATCTTCTAAAGCAAATTCATCAATCTCTCTGTTCTCAAAAGTGATCTGAGATTAAAAACTAAACTATACCAGCCTAGAAACGTAACTAGAAAACCCAAATTCCAGCAGCGCACCTGGAGCAGAGCACACTTCCCATGAAGCGAGTATGAATTCCAGTTATCAATTATTCAAGTAATGGATGGGCTTTTGCCATGAAACTGCCAAGAGGTAGAGGAAATATATGACTTCAAATCAGAGCAAACTATATTCTTCAGGTATCTGTGGGACACCTGTTAGCTGCTAGGCACCATTCCAGGCACGAACGACACAGCAAAGACCCTGCTCTTGGGGACCTCCACTCTGGCAGGACAGTATATACACTCTGACATGAATGATACCAACTGAACAACTCTGAGGCTCCTTTCACAACCAATAAGTCACATGACAAATCACAGTTTGGCTAAGAAAGGTTGCTGTGCTGTTCCTGGGAGCGCTCAGTGTTACTGCCAAACAAAGACAATTGGTTCTATTCTCTGAAAAGACACAGAGTCTCTGTTGATTCCGGGAATCTATTAAAATGTGTTGCTCAGAGTGATTTCCAGTGCCTACGATATAAAACTTTTCTAGAACCAAAGTTCACCTCAACAGCTGACGGGAAATATCACCTGATATTTCATAAGATGCAACACTAAAATTAAGCACTGTCTTCTGTGCCCCCAACAGGTGGATCTGACTTCTAGAAGTAGCCAGCTCTGCTGCCTATTTTTGTCTGAAGGAAAAAAAAAGTATGGCCAAATGGAGCACTGGACTCCATGACAACTGGTCAACACAGAAACTACTTGCCAACTGGAAAAAAAATGCATGGCAAGAATCAAGGATCATCAAATAAGTAGCATATACAATACAAACACCTGGGGAATATCTTAAAATGTCTGTGGAAGTACCATTTTGTTCTATATATTACTATCTTTTTTATGGTGAAAGCAATCAGAAAAAAATGTATCAATGCCTTCTTATCTGTAAGAATTTCACAGTAAAATAAATTGCTACCTCTTTTCTCAAATTTAAGACTATTAACATCAAAAGAACCTTAAGGAAACATCACTTACTGCACAAAACACAGCAGTGAAAGCCTTCGTTTTTATTGATTTATTTTATATGTATGAGTTCTGCCTGCATATCACGTGTGCCTGGTGTCCACAGAGGTCAAAAGTCACAGACAATTATGTACTGTAATTTGGGTGCTGGGAATTAAACCTAGGTCCTCTGGAAGAGCAGCCAGTGCTCTTAACCATTGAGCTACCTTCCCAGACTCATTTGGTTGCTTTTAAAACATTATTCCACGCCCAAGTAATAAAATCAGGGGATGCTGAATGCACGTATGCCTGCCTGTATTCTCTAGATCCCCTACACTAATCACCTGTAAATTTGAATTTTGTTTAGATATTATTTAAATTAAAATTTTCTACAAAGAACAATTATCCCCGATTAAAATAATACCAATGTTCTATTTCCACTCAAAAGATGGGCCACAATAACAAGTATATATACATCAACACATTCTCCAATATGATCCAGAGAAATGCTTCCTGGGTGAAATTACTTTCCTCTTTGAAAGGATCATAAAAGTTCAAAGAGGTCAAAACATACAAACTCTTCCAAAATTAGCTATCTGAACGAAATAGCCTGGTGCCAGATCCTCAACCACTTCTGCTGTGTCTGCTCATCAGCCTCACATCTGATGAGGTGGGGGAGAGGTGGCAACAGGGAGACAGCAGGAGGACCAGGTGGCTTGGTTTTTAAACCCTTGTCACATGCTGTTCATTGCAGGATTAAAGGGTTTCTTGATGAAAAAAACAGCTAACTCTTTTTATGTTAGGCTTTTTCTTCCTTTGGCTGCTCGTGGGTTGGGAGTCGAAGAACAATTTGTCACACCTATGAACTCCTCTGCCTCCAAGGCCAAGTTTCACCAGCCCCCACTGAATCACTTGAAATATACGACAGTGTCCTTAGGCGTAGGCCAGTGTGCAAGGTCACACATCTAGACAGAGTGATTTCTACAGCAGCCACAAACACAAGAGTACCTGTGTCCACTCTGTCATCATTCACACCACAAAGGGATGCAGGAGCAACGGGTACCCATATGGGTACCACATGGAACCTTTAAGGTTTCAGGAGGACACTGATCCAGGATCTCAGTAATAAGCTAACCAGCCAACAGCTTGATATAACTCCCTACTTCAGAAAGAACCTACAGCCCCCAGAAGCATCCCCCCAGCCCCACCGATCATTCCTTGCCTCTGGAAACAACCCTTCCTTCAGGGACTGCTACAGAGTGACAGCTTGCATTTCTAAGACTCTTGCTGACAATATCTGGCCATATTGTCTTTGATTGACCCCCCCCCCCACGAAAAGGCAGGCATGATATTCCCTAACATTAATGCACCCCAAGAGAACAATTCTTTGTGCCAGGCTCATGTTGAGTATGGAAGCCTTCAACTACCTGGCATCCCTTTTAATCAGTTACCCTGCTTTGGGGATCATTTTACAAAGCCATCTGGCTTTGCAGACATCAATGCAAGGCCTATGAAAACCCCATTTTCTACCGTGGCCCTCAATGGGGAGCAATGAGCTTCAAAGTGTGTTGAGCTCCCATGGTTCTGCTGCCCAGAATAGCTTGCTCAGATTCCTCATTGTTCCGGCTTCCAGGAGACCTGGCCATCTAGGAGATAAAAGGATACTTTTGAAAGCTCCTTGGGAAAGAAAATATTTGTTCAGTCAGAGTGTCCCCACAAATGTGATCTTACGCTCCACAGCAGGAAGCCTGGGAAGATGAAAATGTGGCGACCTTCACAGACGTGGTATGGACCTGGTCAGATAAATGGGAGATTGGGGACATGTGCCATTCTAAATTGGAGGATGCTAAGGTATCCATCCGCCCTTCCTGTGAATATCCCATTCACTCTTACACCTTTTTCCACACTTCAGGATGGCATTAAACAGAAATACTTTGACTTTTTTTTTTGTTCACCACTGAATACAACTGCAATTATATTTAAAATATCTTTACTTTCTATCTCTTGGACACATTCACTTTTGAAGTTTTCTATTCATGAATTTCAATAGCCCTATCTCTTTCTTGGCAGTAGTATATTGGCCTTTAACAAATGCAATCCTGAGACGGGGGGGCTCTCCCTGGCTCTATTTTTTTTCTTTGCAAGGAGTTCTTTCAATCATTAGAATATGAATGCGTGTAGAAAGGACAGGAGAAAACAGAGGAGACTGACATTTAAACATTCGCGTGGAAAGAGATGCTGTGACGACTAACAGTGAGGGATCAAATCTGAAGTATCATTTTAAAAGGTGGTCCTTTGACATGGCTTAACCTAGAAGCTAAATGCAGCTGGAGACACTTGTCGCCAGCTCACAATATGCTCCCCAAATGATGGAGGCAGCCATTCTGCTTTACAGCACAGAGCATGAGGGTCAGCAACTACTGACCCAGTGGCTTTATCGGTATAAATGGAGCAGTCTGGACTCTTTTTTTTTTTTTTTTTTTTTTTTTTTTTTGTGGCCAGAAGAACAGCCAGCAGCCAGCAGGCATGACAGGCATTCAGATGACAATTGTAACTGATTTGCAATTTCTCCATTGAGCCAAGGGACAGGGTAGGGCCTGGCTCTGAAAGAATTGATCTCTCTGGGGGAATGCCATGCACTTCAGCCTAAAGTCAGCTGTTTAAAATCTAGGCAATATGGAATTCAGCACTGTTGCATCAAGATTCTGTGACCTCCTGTGTGGAGGAGACCTAGCATTTTCCGTAGTGGACTAAGACAAAATAAAATAGAAGGATGGTGGCACTTCATTTCTAAGCAATTTAAGATGATGTCAATGAATGCGATACTTAACAAGAGAAGCATATTGTAACAAGATCAGGGCAATAGGATTTGATTAAAACCATGCTGAGTGAAAGCACAGTTAGAGGCAACCTCTGCGAATCATAAACTGATAACTAATACATGTAAGCCTTCTTTTAGTTTTAATTTACTTTTATTTTATTTATTTATTTTGAAAGTACAATGCCACACGGGTTGTTTCCATTCAATTAGATCTAGATGAAGAATGCTTATGAATGGGGGCAGGAGAGACGGCTCAGTGGTTAAGAGCCCCAGCTGCTCTTCCAGATCACTAGGGTTCGATTGCCAGCACCCCCAGACACACTGCAGTCTGTAAGGTCATTCCAGGAAATCTGACTCCTCCTTCAGTCCTCGGCAAACACTGTGCACACAGAGTACAATGGTACACATGCAATAAAATAAAATAAAATAAAAAGAATGTCTATGAATAAAGGCTCTTAACTCTTCAGTTCAGAAAGATTCCTCTGACCTTAGGATATTGCTTTGAACATAACACCTAAACGGATCTGGAGGGACAGTGTCATTTTCTGGTCAACAACAACTTCATTTATTTCATATCTGTATGGTAAACTCTGGGACTGTAATGGAACCGTAGCTGAATTATTTAAATAAGCATGCAGGGCTGGGGGGTGCAGCTCAGTGGGTACACACAAAGCCTGTGTAAGATGACAAAGGGCATGGAACTCACGCCTGTCATCCCAGCACTCAGGCGATGGAGGCGAAGGGATCAAAAGTTCAAGGTCATCCTCACTTACACAACAGCAAATCTGAGTTCAGTACAGACTAGATGAGACCCTGTCAAAAGCAAAGGGCCCTCAAGATGGTTCAGTGGGTGAACATGCTTGCTGATTAAGCCTAGCAACCTCAGGTTGATCTGAGAATACACAAAAATGGAGATGGAGAACAGACTCCATGAAGATGCCCTCTGCTACACACACACACACACACACACACGCGCACACACACACACACACACACACACACACACAATTATAAAAACATTTTAAAATGAAATCAAATAAATAGATCAGAATGCATGATTTTTTTAACTCAGTGCTGCAGTTTAAGAACATTACATTTCTTCTTAATTCCCATGATAATTATTTATTTCTATGACTGCCATTTACCTCTTTCCAATCAATCACTTCATATGTGGCCATCATAAGTAACCTGCGACACCTTGTGCCACTGCAATAACTAGAGTGTTGTCCCTTCAGGAATACACAACATGCCGTGGTCCCCTACCAAGCTGTGGTCACAGGTGGTTTTCCAGGCTTACCTGTTTAAAAAAGAGATTCTCTGCCATAGTTTAAACGATCCTATCTCTCAATGAGTGGCTACCCTGGGACCAACTGAAGACTTTAAAGACTTAAATTATTAGGAAAGAAACTTTGCTTCTCTGTGATTAACTTACGATGTATCCTTTGGTGTTTCTTTTTTGTTTTAAATCAAGATTTTCACGACTGAGATTCTGTCTACACTCTAAACAGGATTTTACTTTAAGATAACAATGTGGAGTTTCCACAGAGACACATATAATTACATCTGACATCTACTCTAATTATATCTTTTTATATTTATGATTATCATCTCTGTCAGTTGTAATGATGATTAGAACTTGGGTGCAGGAAACACTCTTGAGTTGGTGAAAACAGTTTATACAGAAACCAGGAAACGTGATAAGCCTTTTATTTAGCACGTTTTGTATCATTTGTCAATCTTTGCATATTTCATGACTAACTCTTGGCTTTCAAGAGGCTTGTCTTGTTTTCATGTCTTATAATTACCATTTTCTTGATGCTGGCTATGATTTCGATACTGGCCAGCAGAAAATCATTCATTCTGTCCCATCTGTCTTTATGTCTCAATTGCCACACATCACTGAAAGCATTCTTGCTCTTTAACAAAAACAGAAAAAAACAAACAACAAAAAGCTGTTCTGCAAACAACAACATTCTGCCTGTATTAACCAGGACCTAGTTATGTTTCAAAAAGGAAGTCCACTACTTATTGCTCATTAGTGGATAGCAAAATTAGAGAAATAAATTGGAGAACAGAGCAGTAATCTGAATGGGTACATAAAAATTCACAGAAGGGAGTAACTTCATCACCTTCTTTAGAATAAAAGGTTACAATTAATGATCACGTAGAGAAAGCTTCAACTATTATCATCCATTTGAGTCTCCGAAAAACTTAATGTTCCCCTTTTTTCCTAAATTACCATCTTTATTACTTATATGTACACACAGAAGTGTCTTCCCAATCCATTTCTTAAAACTAAACTACCATTAAAATTAGCAAGGTTTTCCCTTTTCATTCATACTTGTATTATGTCTAAGCATAAAATTCAATGCTTATAATACATGAATTATTTCATCACCTTAATAATGGCAAAGCTAATTTTTTTTTTTTTACTTAGTCAAGTCAATGCAGGTAGAACCCTACCTGGGACTGTCCTTCTATTTCCACAGGAACAATATATGCCTCACCTTTATTTGCATATATATGAATGTATGAGCTAATATTACTGGTATTTTATTAACAGGTAAGTGTGTGTGTGTGTGTGTGTGTGTGTGTGTGTGTGTTTCTTTAGACAAGGTCTCATTATGAAGCCCTGGCTGACTTAGAACTCACTGTGTAGACCAGACTGGCACCCAACTCACAGAGATTCATTGCCTCTGCCTTCCAAACACTGGGACTAAAAGGTATGTGCCACCATACTTAGAAACAAAAGTGATTTAAATGTGTAACTCCAGTATTTATAATATTTTTAAGATTTAATTTTATGTATTTATGTGCACATGTGTAATAATGTATGTATATCTATGCATGTGCATACTCAGAGAGCTAAGAAGAAGACCTCAGGGTTTTGATGCCCGAGTTACGTGCATCTAAAATCACTTGATTTGAGTGCTGGGATCCAAGTCCAGCCTTCAGCTTGAAGCAGCAAGTGCTCTTTTTTGTGTATGTTGTTGTTCTTTTGTTTGTTTGAGACAGGGTTTCCATGTGTAGCCCTGCTTACCTCGAATTTGCTCTGCAGGCCAGGCTGGCCATGAACTCAGAGATCTGCCTGCTTCTGCCTTTCAAGTGCTAGGACTAATGATATGTGCCAGCACTTAACCACTGAGGTATCTCTTATGATCCTCATATTCTTCTTGAAAACAAAAAAGTATTACTTTAACACTATGCCAATAGATGTTTTAAAAAAGCAATTAAGGATGCTCATGAATACACGTAAGCCAAGGTCAGGTGACTACAAACTAATAGTCAAGAATTATCTTAACTGACTCAAATACTAGACAGCTTTCTCCAAAATTTCAGTTATGATAGTTTTCAAAATCCACGAAATGTTCCATGAACCAAATCATAAAATAGTCTAAGAAAACTGTTATGCACTTCAGAGGTAGTTCCTATCCTCACCATTGAGTCTACACTCTGCACCAGGTAAGGTCCAGGGGTCTTCATGATTTACGCAGAAACAGCAATGCCCATCATTTATGTCACCACAGTCACTGAAAGCTTTAAGCACATGAATCTTAATGCAACTCCCCAATGAATTCAAACTTCCTGTTTGTTCTCCTAGTTCTGCAACTTGGAAGGATTGAAGAATTGAAAAGGTATCATGCAGAAAACAAAATCACATTTAAAGAATTAGAACCCTGTCTCGAAAAACCAAAAAAAAAAAAAAAGAATTAGAATGGACAAAAGAAATAACTTGCAGTTTATGAGAGGGTATTATTCTAATCATTGGCATCAGGAAAAGGGAGCTTCCACACTGAGAAATATCACACATTGGTTCTATCCACTCTGTTTTATTACCTTTCAGATTTAGAACATTTGTGAGCAGGGCACAGTGGCACACCCCTTTAATCCCAGCACTCTACATAGTGAGTTCCAGGCGAGCCAGGGTAACAGAATGAGAACCTGTCTCAAAAAATAACTAAGTAAGCAAACAAATACAATTTAAAACAAAAAACACACAAGAGAAACAGTTAACATCTATGTCAAAATTTCTCCAGTCTTAAATTGTAAATCAGCATATAGAAAATTAAAAACAGCTGTGACACAGAGGAAACCAAGGCTAAAGATAACTTACCATATAACTCAGGTTCCTAGAGAGTCCCAGCATAGAACTGGGTCAGTACAGACAGACACAGAGTCATCAGTACAAGCAGTTGAGAGGCAGACCCAAACACACATGCCATCTTTCCACGTGACAAGTGTTAACATTTCAACCCCATGAAAAATCAAGGGTCTTGGAACAGCAAGAACCTGGGTCATGGGTTATGAATCTGAGAAACAAAGATACAGGATCCTACCTCACATCACGCACAACACTGAAAACTGGATCAACATCTGGATGTTATTTTTAACGAGGCAAAAAATATTTAAGATGATTTTTCACGATCTTGAGGTAAGCAAACCATGTGGAGCACAACAGAAGTCTCGGGAGTCATAAAGGAAAAGACATATCTGATTAAGCAATTAACAATTTCCATTTGACAGAAGATATATCCAGAGGTATGAAAAAAATCACGAAGATGTTTTCACACATATAACAAACGATTAACACCTTGAAAGGCTGGGCTCCTAGAATCTGAAAATGGAAAGATGGGCCACGAAAAGGGAATGAAGACAAAAGAAAAACAGACATCTGACACACAGAGCAGACTCAGCCTTGGTGGCAGGAGAGAAAAATGAAAAATCAATCCTTAGAGCAGTAAGGCCGGCAAGAATTTAAAAGGGGGGGCATCCAGTGTTAGAGAAGATGCAGGAAATGGGAGGTGGATTGCTATTCCTCTGGGCAATCTAGCAATATCTATTAAAATTAAAAACACACATACCGTTTGACCAAGCAATTCCACTTCTGGGAATCTACCCTATAGGGGAAAAAAGGACCAGTACGTTAAGTGTGTTAGTACAGAGACAGTCATGGCAGCATTGCTGCTGTGCACAGGGGCTGGCAAGGGCTTATCTCACTCGTATTCATTCTTGGTGGCTTGCCCCACATCTACATTTTTTTTCCTGTTTTCCTCTCTGCGTGTTCACCATATTGATTGGGCAATGCAGACTATACTCAGTTTCCAGGGACTCCTAAACTGTTTCTAAACCACTGCTGCATGGGAAACAATTCCAAGTCATTTATAGAGCCATAAATCTCCTGGTAATCATGTTCTTCAAAATTTAAAAAAAAAAGCAAAAGTAAAAGGAATTTCTTAATAATTCTAAGATTTAAAACCTATATATCTAAGAATGGACCCAAAACTGCATTTAAAGACATTGGCTTTCTGTGTGTGCTCATGTAGACAGGTGGGAACAAACGTGTACACAGTATGTGGAGGCCAGCGGCAATGTTGGGTGTCTTCTTCAATTGCTCTCCATTTGTACTGGTTGTTTTATGTCAACTTGACACAAGCTAGAGTCACCAGAGAGTAAGAAGGCCTCAATCGAGAAACTGCCTCCATGAGATTCATCTGTAAGGCATTTACTTAATTAGTGATTGATGGGGAGGGCCCAGACCATGGTGGATGGTGCTATCCCTGGGCTGGAGGTCCTGCAGTCTGTAAGGAAGCAGGCTGAGCAAGCCATGTGAGGCAAGCCAGTAAGCAGCATCCTTCCCATGACCTCTGCATCAGCTCCTGCCTCCAAGATTTTGCCATGTTTGAGTTCCTGTCCTGAGACCATGGATGTGGATATGTTCCACTTTGACCAAAGGTCAGAGAGTTCAAGCCCATCCTTGCTCCTTCAAGAGCAATAAACCCAGGGTGTGGCTGCCTACAGGATGCTTGGCCTAAGATGTGGTCACAGCATGTCCTGCCTAAACAACAGAAAACTTAGCTCAGTATATAGTTCATGTTTTAGGTATTGAAGAGGTAATTACTTTGTTCCTTGTCTGTATCATGGTAAAGACGCCCTGCCTTGCCGGGCGGTGGTGGTGCTTGCCTTTAATCCCAGCACTCGGGAGGCAGAGGCAGGCGGATCTCTGAGTTCGAGGCCAGCCTGGTCTACAAGAGCTAGTTCCAGGACAGGCTCTAGAAACTACAGGGAAACCCTGTCTTGAAAAAAAAAAAAAACAAAAAAAACAAACAAACAAAAAAAAAGACGCCTTGCCTTCCTCCCTCCCTTTTGGACCGGGAAATATAAAGCATATGGAAAAGAAATGTGGGTGGATTCAGCATTCACTGGGCTGCCCTCCTGACTCTATTCTGTGTCTCTATTTCTTTAGTATCTCTTTTTTCCTACTGGCCATTTCTCAGTCCTCATGCTTCCCTCCAAGCAAGAACAAATAAGCCAGGTACAGCCCGGCTGATGTCGTCACCTGGATGCGGGGCATGGCACACTCCCTTCAATGATGAGCCGTACTGTGAAAGTGTATGCTGAAACCCTTCCCTCCTTGCCTAGTTTTCTGGCCACAGTGTTTCATCACGGCAATGGAAACCCTAAGACACCATCTATGTTTCTGAGAAGATATCTCTCCCTGAATCTTGTGTTCAGTGATTGGCTAGACTGGGAGGCATTTGAGCCCTACGAATTCTCATCTTCATCTCTTCACCACGGGGATTATAGGCAACCCACTTTCTACATGAGTGCTGGCCATTTGAACTCGCGCCCTCATGCTTGAGACATCCATGTAGTCCCGTAAATGTAATTTCAATATCTCTGTTCTAACCAAAGAAATGCCCCCAATTTTTTTCACTTCAATATGGCGTTAAAGAACTACGAGTGAGAAAACCCACATTCCTTCTTATTTCAATGCAGGCTAGCCTAATGGCAAGCGCTCAGCATATTCATGGTTAGGGTCAGGATTTAAAATGGACCAATCAAAGGGAAACTATCATGATGGGAGAATAAAAGTTATCCTCTGGGTAAAAATGAATAAGGAAAATAAGTGCCTTGGGGGCAGTGGTGCACAGCAATAATACGAATCCAGGTCTGCGTGAACAATCCTGACCCCTGACTGGATCTGGTGTGGAGTCTGGACTTTTCTGTCATCCGAGCTAGTTAACGCTCTCTCTGTTTTACAGATACTTTGGGCTAGGTTTTCTACTGGCTGCAATCAAAAGCTGACCAATCAACAAAGTCCTCAATGGATACTACCATGTCCACGCAGACCTGTTCTCTGAGCGGAGCTAACTCAGATGGCCCAAATTTCTAACATTCTACTCAAAGGACCCTTCTGCTCAGGTACCTTGATCTGGTAACATTTGAGAGAATTTTCTAAAAAATCATTAGTGGAGATCTTGGGCAAGCGTCTAGTGACCATGAGGGTGAGTCTTCTAGACATGCCAGGCCAAGGAGTTCTCAGAGCAGCCATCACCTCTGGCTCTGATTCCACTTCCGCTTCTGTTCCTTCCTCCCTGGAGCTGGTTTGCAACACACTGGGCAGGTGACTGTTGGGGACTGGGGACAGGGCTTTCCACGTATACACTAGGACATTGAACACTATTCTTGGCTTCTTATTACTAGAAATGAAAAGCCTGTCAACGCCCAATACTTAGGACAACCCACGATATCTCCAGTCATGGTCAAGTATTTCCAGGGAACAGAAGACAGCAGCAATTACTTTGGATTTCCTCCTGTCCTAGAACAATGACCAATTCAATTGGGCAATAGACATTGCTGTGCTATAGGACACAGTGCTTGGGGTGTGAACATCCTTCAAGTGTGTTCTACAGCACAACCTTTCTAGGCCTTTCCTAGGCCACTGAACTTTGTCTAGCCAATCATCCTTTTCCACCATCCTCTTAACATGGAGCCTGGACTCTCATTCCAATCGCTGTCTCTGCTATTCTAAGAAATGCCCTCCCAGTTATTCCCTTTGGACTTCTCTGGAAGGGATTTTCCTATGAAGGATGTACTCACTTCCGTCTCTCACGCCCGAGTTCAGGCCCTGGATCCTGGGTCACTGGCTTCATACTTGTGCACCATCTGAATGCAGTTCCGTCCCCACATCTCCATACTAGCCCATCAATCCCTCTAATCCATCTCTGAGACTATGCTCACATAATTACTGCGGA
Organism: Arvicola amphibius; assembly: GCF_903992535.2. Classification (NCBI taxonomy): domain Eukaryota; kingdom Metazoa; phylum Chordata; class Mammalia; order Rodentia; family Cricetidae; genus Arvicola; species Arvicola amphibius. The sequence continues at coordinate 44,992,058 of NC_052049.1, read as the reverse complement.
CCTACCACAGCTCCTCAAACTGACCTGTAGTCTCCATACAATTGCAGGGGGGAAAAAATCTCAAATTTTCTTATAGAAGTGAACAGACATCTCTAAAATGTAAGAACCCCAAGCAGCTAAATAACAACTTGAAAATGCATAAAGTTGAAGGATCAGTGTCACCACCACCAAGAGACAATTGAGCTTTGACAAAAATATACAGAATTTCAATGGCCAAAGGACAGTTTGTTCAACAAACGGTACCAGAAGTATTAGATATGTATATAGAAAAATAGGAACTTTCACTCACATCTCTCTTGATGTGTAAAAATCAACTCAAAATTAAGCACAGATCTAAACATATAAAACTCCTAAAAAACAGAGGGAGAAACTTTTGTAATTGTGTAGATTTCTTAGATTCAGCACCAAAGCATTTGAAGAATAAATTAAAAGACCATCAGAATTCAAAACATTTGCTCTTCTGATTATAATGCGAATAAAAGCTCACAGACTGGGAGACTTCATTTAAGATTCAACATCTCTTATCCAAAATGTTTGCAACTTCAGAATTTTCAGACAGCTGATTATTTTAGATTTGGGGATTCTAGATTAGGGATGCTCAGCCTGTAGCAGATTTATTTCTAAAGGCCAAAAATTACCATCTTCCCCAGTGGCATCAAGAAGCGAATGGATAATCAGACAGTGGCATCGCCACGCAACAGAATATTACCTAGAGATGGAAAGAATTAGTGGCGACATACGCAACATTGTTTAGACTTCAAAGTAGTATATTAAGTGAAAGAAGCCACTGGGTGGGGTGGAGAGATGTTATTCCCATCACATTTTAGGTAGAAAGCATTGATAGCAGCTTGGCTGGGGGACACATGGAAAGAAGGGACTTCGCAGGGGAGATGGGCAGTCCACACTTGCTGTTGCTGGTGGCTGCACTTGCATGCTTCATTTCTGTATTTTTTTATTTTGCAGTCCTAAGGACAGATATGGAATCACATGCATGTGAGGCAAGAACTCTATCACTGGCCATCTACGAATTCCAAATGTGGACCAGAAACTAGGTGCACTTTCCTATATGTCAATGAGGCTTCAATCAAACTGCCTTCTTAGTAGGAATGAAAATGCAATCTCATCTGGTAGACCATGTAGGGCTACCACATTCTTGGGGACAGCTAAAGTTGGTTCATGCTACATGGGATTCCAGGAGAGGAAGCAACTGGAAGGACTGGCTGTTTTTCGGTCTGCTCTTTTCAAATTCTGCTGTGGCTTCAGAGCAACAGAATTCCCAGTCCTTCGGTATGTGATGTAATGCTGCCTCGGTACTGTGTAGTAAGCAGTAGATGTTACGTGCACTACACTGGGGAGTGATTAGGCAGAGCCCGGGAAGTGCTGAGTAGAAGATCTTTGCTATGATTCTCCTCTTAAAACTCTGCCAGGACAACCACAGCCATCACTATTAATTGCTCCTCACAATGTATAAATGCGGCCACCTGGAGCAAAACACATGGAAGAAGGAGAAGAACAAAAGGAAAGATGGAAATAAAACAGACCGGGTTTAAAGCTAAGGAGCCTGAATTCTCAAAGAGAATAATTAAGTTATATGCTTTACCTAATGTTTATGACAATATTTGTCCACGATTCCACCAGAACCATCCACATTAACATACAAATTAATACCTTAGAACGGCACCTTAAAAGGCAGCACAGTTCCCCTAAGCTGGGAAACCTGCACAGCGAGCTGTTAATTCATCTCAGCATGTGATGTCAAGTGCATCAAACACTCTTCAGCTCTTCCAAGTGCTTCTGTAGCCCACGAGGGTTGTTTTTAACATTTAAACTACTGTACCCCAGGCACGGGGGATAAAATCCAGTTGTTTTTCTTTCTCTCGGTTTAACATAGTAAACACTGTGTTGTGTCCTGAACTACAAACCCCTGGCGAACACACCTGTGTGCCCCTGCCAAACAAATACAAAGTACTTGTAGCTTCAGTAAGGAGACCAAGGGGACCAGAGAAAAGAGGAATCCACCAGCCAGCCTGTACCTACCCAAAGGGTAAGTCACCGTTTCCTGAACCTAAACATTATCATTTCTTCAAAGCAGCTACACTTGCAGGAGTCACACAGGGCTTAGAGAAAATGCCTTCTTCAGTTGCTTAAAAAATAAATCTCAAAGCTAACCTCTAAGCTGACTTGTCTCACTAAAAACTTATCCAGTACCACCACATTGAAGGCTCCCACCATAGAAAATCCACATGCAGGGGGAGCTGGGACACAGCACTGGAGTCTCCACAAAGTTAATCCTATGGCTCTCTCTGACATACCGAAGGTTAAAAGTCATCTCTTCTTGTGTATTAAAGGTGCAAAGGCCATCTGACATTATTTTTCCTTCTTATTTTCTTAGACAGGGTCTCACATAGCCTAGGATGTCCTTGAACTCAGCAAAGGGGACCTTGGACTTCTGATCCTCTTGTCTCTACCTTCTTTTTTTTTTTTTTGGTTTTTTGAGACAGGGTTTCCCTGTAGTTTCTAGAGCCTGTCCTGGAACTAGCTCTTGTAGACCAGGCTGGCCTCGAACTCACAGAGATCCGCCTGCCTCTGCCTCCCGAGTGCTGGGATTAAAGGCGTGCGCCACCACCGCCCGGCCTTGTCTCTACCTTCTTAAGAGCTAAAATTACACACTGCTGGAAACTGAACACAGCCAATGCTGTTGGCCAAGTGCTTGACCAACTGAGCAATCCCCAGAGCTCAACACAAGTTTTTATGTTTTGTTTTTCTGTTTGTGTGTGTGTGTGTGTGTGTGTGTGTGTGTGAGAGAGAGAGAGAGAGAGAGAGAGAGAGAGAGAGAGAGAGAGAGAGAGAGAACGCACGAGTATGTGTGTGCATGTGTATGTGTCTTTTAATGAAGCAAGAGCACTGTCATGAAAACAACTACAAGATAGTCAAATACTTCTTAAGTATTTGTACTTAAGTACTTGTATTGTAGGCATTTCAAAACACTTCCCAAAATTCTATCACATATTTTGACTTAGTAGTAGTAGAATCTGCTTTCTGGGGACTTGAGAGATTGGTCAGCAATGCTTGCTATGTACGCATGAAAACCTGAGTTTAGGTCACCAGCACCCACATAAAAGCCTAAAGCAGTACTGCATGGCTGTAAACCAGAACTAGTTCCTGCAGCCCAGGGCTTTGCTGCCTGGCCACACCAGACACCAGGAATTTCAGATTAAGTAAGACCTTGCCTCAAAAAAAAAAAAAGAAAAGAAAAGAAAAGAAAAAGAATGACAGAAGACTCTCTACATTTGCCTCTGCTCCCACATACATGGATGAGTACCCCCCATAGACACAAATGCAAGCATGCACACATGCACACAAACACAAAGACTTTCCTATCTAAAATATTAAAACATAACTTCCTATGTGAGATGCTACCTATTTATAGCCATATGACAATCAAACTTAAATAGTCAATCAAACCATTCGTTTCCTCTCACTCGTGTCAAGAGGACTATCTGTGCAGAATTTCCTCAGAGAGGAAATGTTGCCTGGGTACTATGTGAGAGGAAGCAGGGCTCAGATGGCCCTTGCGGAGGAGGGTGGGGTAACTAAAAGACTCCGTGGGCATGACTCACCTTCTCACATGTTAGTACAGGGATGTCCTCAGTTTTATGTGGAAGAGGTGTCTTTTCATAACAACAGGTTAAAGACAAAGCAGGTATAGTCTTGGGGGGAAAATGTCCCAGCCAAATCTCAGAGGGTGAGATTTTTCTCTTCCCTTTTCAGAAGAGGAGAGAAAGAAACCCCCAAAGCACCTTTGATTTTCCCAGATCCTTATGTCTGACCTTTGCCACTCCAAAGAGTAAGGCAAAAGGACTTGAGGCCTCCTAAAGAGGCACTCAGAGACACAAGCGAAGCCCCACTTCTTCCTGTCTTGTCAGAGGGCCCGATTTGCTTCTACACAATGGGGTAAAGAGAGAACAATACTGAATTCAGACGATGGCTCACATGTCAAGTTGGGTAACCACAGCTGGGCACTATAGCACCCCGACTTGGACAGCTGTCACTGGTCTCTTTATCCTTCTGGGGTATGCTTTGTTCCTGGCGGCGCTAGGGTTTTGACTAGTTTGTTTTCCATCAGAAGAAGAGTAAGTGGAAAGCTGTAGGAACCCGCGGACGTTGAGAATGTTAAGAGAGGCTTCGCTGCGAAGGCAGGCAGACTCTGTGAAGCCTACTCATTGTCTGCTCCACACTATGGAGGTCGATGCTAAGCTTTATGTCTACAGAAGAAATACCCACGGACTCGCTAACATTCAAACATTGGTCTCAAGATGAAAAGATCACACCTCAGTCCCCAGTGCTGGGAACCCCAAATTCTGCTCATGTTTCACAAATAATGTACTAGTTGAGCCCATCAGGTCCCATCCCCTCTTAGTTGCTATTTACTCAGTGATCTAATTTATCAAGTTTAAGCAAAGTTTCTCTGAAGGATTCTCCCAGCTTTGAAATCCTATGACTATATTTTTCCCATGTACCTCAACACTTACCTGTCCCAAACCACGGTTCCAAAAAGTGTCCTTCCACAATGCTGAGGGAGAACAGATTATTCTGGGAAAGAAGCTACTAAGCACGGGGACCTGGTACTCTCACATCACAATGCTCTAGTGACTGTCTCCACTGTACAGGCAGAAACCTCTGATTGTTGGGGTTGACCCTGGCAGTGCTCAGTGTACAGTGTAAATCCTACCCAAAGCCATAAGGTCCTCTGCCCCCTTCAACGCCCCTCAGAAAATGTAACAAAATAGCCTCCTAAAATGCTACTAAAAGCCATTTGGCTTTAGGAGTACTTCCTCAGGGCTGGAGAGCTGGTTAGGAGCACTATTGCTCTTAGAGAGGACCTGGGCTCAGTTCCCAACACCCACACCAAAGTTCACAACCATCCGTAACTCCTGTCCCAGGGACTCTTATGCCCTCTTCTGACCTACATGGTCAGACATGTACATGGTGTACACACATGCATGCAGGCAAAACACTCATACACATAAAAAAATAAGTAAATCTTTTAAAAACATTTTAAAAGAAAAAAGGTTACTTCTGCTGCCAACAGGCTACAAATGACATACGCTGGGCACATCATGTTTCCTGCTCCCAGCTCCCATGGCCACACTCTATGAGCTGAAAAGGAACTGCCTGCAGAAAACACTTACCAGATGCTGTTGAACTCAAATGTGCTAAACTTATTCTAGTAAGTATGACATTTCTAACTCCCCTTCATGCAGATGAGGACCCAAAACCAGAGGACCATTTTACCAGCCTAAACCCCAAAGCTTGCCTTTAAAAAACAAACAAAATACATGGCAATTCTCAGCTTAAAATGGTGTTTTGAATATCCTTTAAGCATTGGTCCCAAATCTCCATGTTTAGAAGAACACATGGATTTTGGTGATCTTAAACCTTTTCAAGATAACCCAACCCTCTCCCCTGGAGAGGAAGGACGGTCTTCCTTTAATTTCCGAAGGGAAGCAGTCCCCCTCACTCCCTCCCCACATTGTTTTGTTCTCCCAGCCTCCTTTCCCCCCACTGCAGACAAACTCAGGACTGAGAAGGAGGAAGGCTGCAGATCCATGCCAAATGCCACACTGGCTGCTCGATGAATACATAAATGCAACTGACATTCTCCACAGCCCGATTCCTCCCTTTACTCTAGGATATATTACGCCACCCGCTCTCTCTTTATACAAACATGCCACTTTAAATGCTAATTCAGAAGCAACAGTCAATGTTTTTCTTCGTTTTGTTTTTGGATTTCTACCATTCAACACAACACTGGACTTCCATTTGGCTCTGACAGTAGATATTCTGAGTTCTTCAATATTTGTGGGGGTGGGAGGGTTAGAGAGTGCTACGGAGAAAGTAAATTTGTTTCAACACATAGCCAAATATGGTTTTATATGTCCTTTATTTTGCTTGAATTAAGCCACTTTCTCCTCTTTCCAGAAATGTTGCCTTCATCGTGCTGAAAATCTCACAAATCTTTCTCAAACCTATTGCAAAACCAAGGTGATTCTCTCTCCTTGCACTCTGGAAATAACCTCATTTTACCCAAACTGCTTTTCGGAACAGCCAGGGAAGGCATTACATTTTAAGTCTTTTTACAAAGCACACAGAACTATGCATACCAACTGCATCCACTCACGCCTATTCAATGACTTAGAAGGTTACTACCTCGCTTGTCTCGGTATGAGGAACCTCAAGCTCAGAATGCCCTGATCCAGCTCAGGCAACTCAAATGCAACGCCTGTAAGACACACTGGTCTCACCCACATTTCAGCTCCACCCGGGCTTCCAGGGACCAGCACTACTCTCTGTTCTGAGGGTCCTATGCATCCTCCACTCTCCCCCCCCTCCCTCTCTCCCTCTCTCTCTCCTTCTCTCTCTCTGTCTCTCTCTCTCCTTCCCTCTCTCTCTCCTTCCCTCTTTCTCTCTCCTTCCCTCTCTTTCTCTCTCTCTCCTTCCCTCTCTCTCTCTCCCTCCCTCCCTCCCCCCTCTCTCTCCATCTCCCCCCCCCACACCACGCTCATATCCCACAGAGAACGGGTGGTGTAATATATCCTGGATACCCTTGGCTCTGCCAATGTAAGGAAAACAGCCAGAAAGAAAATGAGTGTGTTACCACTTGTGCATTTATTCATTTATTCATATAGCAACTGGTTTTCAACAACTCAGACCTATGGTAGACTGGTCTCTGGCCACTTTTGCTAAAAGGAAAGTGACAGGGTCACTAAGTGTGTGGGAAAGCACGACCGTTGTGCTTTATTTTGTGTCTGTCTCCTTTACTTTGGTATGGCACAGGGGAACAATTAGTGAGGTCACACACTAGTGAAGATGTGCTCATCTTGTTGGTTAGATGTGCTCATCCCCTCAAGAGATGGGCGTTATAAGGTCACCTTGCAGAGGCATGGTGTGGGACAATGGTCTGAATTCTGTCAATTATATTTTAAATAAATGCTGATTGGCCAGTAGCCAGGCAGGAAGTATAGGCCGAACATCCAGACAGGAAGTAGAGGTGGGTTAATGAGAACAGGAGAATTCTGGGAATAAGGAAGCCCATTCCTTGGCAGTCCTGACTCAGCCACAGAAGAAGCAAGATGTGACAGCCTCACCGAAAAAGGTACCAAGCCACGTAGCTAACATAGATAAGAATAATGGGCTAATATAAGAGTTAGTAAGAAGCCTGAGCTAATGGGCCAATCAGTTTATAGTTAATATAGACCTCTGTGTTATTTCTTTGGGACTTAACAATTGTGGAAACCAGGCAGGACAGAAACCCCGACAACAGAGGCAAGAGAGAAACTATGAGCAAGCTGACTGGGCTGTGGTAGGTATACCCTCATCTGTTCTCTCCAGCCTATGACCCTCCATTCTTGCCCCTTCCCTTTCTTAGTCAGTCTAGAGGTTCTTTGGAGCTGCTAGGGCTCATTTTCAAAAACCTGAGTTGGCCAGTTATCTGACAGCAAGTTGGGTCCCTTATCTTTGGGAGTCCTGCTGAGCAAAGTGGAAAGTCTTCTGAATTATTTAGGGATCTGCTGGTGTGATCAGAAAGCTTGAACTGTATAATATGTGTGCTGGAAATTACCAGGGGATATTGAGGTACACAGAAAAATGAGAATGTCTAGGAGATCTATACTGTAAGTTATACAGACATGGGAATACTAAGTTTATGTTTTCTTGGGGCTCCCTATGGAGAATTCTAGCTGACGAGTCCTTTGTAAATGTATGATGATTATCTCAGGGTATATCTTAAGCCAGTGTGTTCTCATGTGCCATGTTATGTATTAGCATCTTCGTCTATGATGACTGAACTGGTGAAGGCTGGGAAAACCTGATGGCTGTAGCAACGCCTGCTTAGAGGGTCATCAACAGGAAGGACTTTTGGACACTGAAGAGAAAGATGCTCCTCTTGGCCCACTCTAGGTATCTCTAGGTGACTAGGGTCGTAATAGAGGTATCAGGGATGCAGGATGCCATGACATGTAGCACTCTCATAGAGATTTACAAGAACAATAAAACTGGCTCCCAGGATCAACTTGGGGGTGAATGGGTCCCTTTAATGTTTCTATTTCCAAAATGGCTACACTGAACAAATCTTTACTGCTTCTTACAGTTACTTGCCTCTTCAATCAGCATATGGGGATGGGTGGGCAAACCTAGCACATTGAGCCAACCAGATTTCAAGTTCTTAACCTAAAACATCAGTCCCATGGCCAGCTCACCAGAAGGCACCCATTAAAGAGACTTCTGCTGTACCCAAAGGCAGGTGTATGTAAGTAAAGAACCAAAGGGAAAATAGCTTCAGGGTTCATGTGAATGAACGTCTGGTTCTAGTGGCATCAGAGTAAGGAGGATGGAGGTGGGCACTGCTTTACATATGGATAAGGAACTGGGCTTCCGACAGGCCTATCACAGACTATTTAGACTCCTAACGTATGTATGTCTACCGCAGCCAGCATTAGTGCACTGAAGCGGCTTTCAGAACAGTGAAAGGAAAAGGAAAAGGAGAAGAAATGGGAGTTGATGAAGATGTCAATGCTGTTACTAGATCAAGCGGTTAAAATGGAAGAAAGCACTGCAACCGACTCTCAGGTGCCATTCCTCAGTGTGTCCACACCCCTTCTAGAGCCACCATAGACATTAGGAGCTGCTTCTACTTCAGGTTGCTGCGCTGGGTACCCTAAAATGCATCTCTAACGCTTTTGTGACCAAATATATGAAGCTGAGAAACCATCCACGTATAATTCATTGCTTCTACAAAAATAAAAAGGTAACTGCCATGATTTCATACATCCCCAGGCCTACAAGGCTAAGGCTCCATGCAAGAACATGTACAGCAAAGCTCATAATTAAACAAGGAAGAGAAGGCCATGTTAAACAGTAGGCAGAGCCAGGCGGTGGTGGCACACCTTTAATCCCAGCACTCACGAGGTAGAGGCAGGATCTCTGTGAGTTCGAGGTCAGCCTGGTCTATAAGAGCTAGTTCCAGGGCAGGCTTCAAAGCTACAGTAAAACCATGTTGAGAAAAACAAAACAAACCAAAACAAAAAAGCAGGCAGAATCTACAGCTGAGAATAGTAGTACAATTTCTTTTGCTTTGTGGAGAAATCTGAAAACCCATTTTAAAAAGCTGGAGGGGAGGAGGTGGGAGGAGGTGGGAAGAGCTGGATCCAGCCAACTTCCTACTCCTCTCTCCAGGGCATAAACACTACAGAGACACTCTAGGGAACTCCATAAGAGAGAGAGAGAAAAAAAAAGCCTCTGTCCTAGGGAGCTTTATTTAGGCAATTAACAAAACACAAAGGGAGCCTTAAAAAAAGAAGTAGTAACTGCCAGGGATGCCTGGCTTTTTTTCATAACTATCCATCCCTCACATCTTTGCCTTTGTCACTTTTCCCCTTTCTTTGCGAAAAGAAAAGAAGGAAGGAAGGAAGGAAAGAAGGAAGGAAGGAAGGAAGGAAGGAAGGAAGGAAGGAAGGAAGGAAGGAAAGAAAGAAAGAAAGAAAAGAGAAAGACTCCTCTGCAACAGTGTTCTATTTTAAAATGTCAGGCAAGGCCTCAAGAGGAGACTGACAGTCCTAACACAGAGAGTGGTGATCGACCAAATGAAAATCATTCAAGAGAGGCCGTGTGTCCCAGGCTGAATTTATGACATCAAGGACATAGGGCTGCACTCAGCCTCAGGATTTCTGTTCTAGCAGACAGGTGTGGTGCCAGGGCAGGCTGCCTGACTAGCGAGAGGTTGGCTTGTGTCTCTCTCACAAACAGCAACACTGGAGACATTCTGGGATCAGGCATTTGCTGGGCAGGAGTGTTCTCAAGTAAAGTTCTGAAGCTCAAAGTTATAATTCATCACCATGAATGCAATGATCTCATTTTCCTCCTTTCCTACCTTCAGGAAGCTATCAGAAGCGATTTTAAGAGCCCCCAAATGTATCCACCCTGTTCAGTGTATGTTCTGGCGTTAGCCAGTAGGGTCCAACACAGGGAACTTAAAATATCATAAAGCAGGAGTCATGTGGGGCAATCTTCAGCAAGCGAGCAAAAAAAATACAGCAAGAAAAACAATATACTGCTATGATATACCCTCATATTTGAAGTTTTTTAAATATTAATATCTATGTAAGTTATTTTTAACCCTAGGCAAAAGTTTGGTTAAAAGCTTGAATTGTACTTTCACCCAATCAAGAATGTTGTCATAGAAGAAGTATTATAACCACCCACAGCCACGTTAGTAACATGAAGCTCCCTTATAAGAGCCACATGAGGAGCAGGACTGAGCCAGTGAACTAGGCAAAAACAGGCCTGAGGCAGCAAACTCTACAGGAGCAGGACTGAGCCAGTGACCTGGGCCAAGTGGGCCTTGAACGGTGAACTCTGCAGGAACAGGAGCAGATCCAGACCAGGGATATTTGACAGAGCAGGATTGAGACAGTGACCTGGGCTGAATCAGATGGGAGACAGCAAACAACACAGAAGCAGATACAAGGGAGCAACTGCTCAGTGAGTGGGCCAGAGCCAGAGATCACTGAAGTCCAGGCATGAATCTGAGACTTTTGAGGGAGTAGACCTGAGTCAGGACCTCTGCAGGTCCAGAAGTCAGTCTGGGACCTCTGAGGGAGTAGGCAGGAAGTAGAAACCTCTGCAGGTCCAGGTGTGAGTCTAGGACCTCTGAGGGAGAAGATTGAAACCAGAGACCTTTGCAGCTAAACCCAAGCCAGGGACCTCAGTAGGAGCAGATCCAGAACAGTGACATTTACAGAAACAGGTCAGAGAAGACAACCTAGGCCAGAGCAGGCCTGAGACAGCAAACTCCACAGGAGTGAAACAAACCCCGGGGAGAGCTGAGCAATCTCCAGGAACACAGAGGGACCAATGGGGTAACTAGAACCATGGCACAGACTGTAACACGAGGAACAATCCTTTGAGCCTTTGACTCTTAATAACCAGAGTCACAGACAGTCCCAACCAAACCGTTAGAGGAAGAGATTGAATAGACAAGGTAAGAACACATGCAACACCACAAAGAACAACATGACACCAGTAAAATCTAGAGACCCTACAACAAGACTTGAACAACCAAATATAGATGAAGCAGAAGAAAAAAAACATAAAAAATAACTTCAGGAGAATGTTTGAAACTCTTAAAGAGGAAATAAAAAATTCCCTCAAAGAAATGGAGGAAAAGACAAACAAAAAATAGGAAGACATCAGTAAATCCCTTAAAGAAAACCAAGAAAAAGCAATCATATGTATGAAAGAAAATATTCAAGACTTGAAAACTAAAATATAGATGATAAAGAGAACACAAGCCAAGGGAATTATAGAACAGAAATCATGAGAAAACAATCAGGAACAACAATGCACACATAAATAGTAGAATACAAGAGATGAAATAGAGAATCTCAAGCGCTGAAGATACAATAGAGGAAATAAACTCATTAGTCAAAGAAAACATTAAATCTAACAAAAGCTTAACACACAATATCCAGGAAATATAGGACATCGTGGAAAGACCAAACCTAAGAATAACGGTATAGAAGAAGGAGAAGTTCAACTCAAAAGAGCAGAACATATATTTAACAAAATCAGAGAAGAAATTTTTCCCAACCTAAAGAAAGATATGCCTATGAAGATACCAGTAGCTTACAGAACACCAAATAGACTGGATCAAAAAAAAGTCCCCTTGCCACATAATAATCAAAACACTAAGCATACAGAACAAAGAAAGAATATTAAGAACTGCAAAGGCAAAAGGCAAGGTAACATATAAAGGCAGACCTATCAGAATTACACCTGACTTCTCATTGGAGACAATGAAAGCCATAAGGTCACGGTCAAGTGTTATGTAGACATTAAGAGACCACAAAGGCCAGTCCAAACTATTATACCCAGAAAAACTTTCAATCACCATAGAAGGACAAAACAAGATATTCTATGACAAAACCAGATTTAACCAATACCTAGCTGATGGAGGCAGGTCTTCTATCAATCTGTTGATTTCATTGATTAATTTCATTGATTAATAAAGAAAACTGCTTGGCCTAATAGGTTAGAACATAGGTGGGTGGAGTAGACAGAACAGGAAGAAGGAAGTGAGGTAGATGGCTCAGTCAGATGCCATGCCTCTCCTAAGTTAGTCAGACCGCCTTGCCTCTCCTCAGAGAGATGCCAGATGCGATGAAGACAGCCACCAGGTCAGACGTGCTGAATCTTTCCCGGTAAGACACCATTCGTGGTGCTACACAGATTATTGGATATGGGTTAATCAAGATGTGAGTAAGAGGCTGAAAATAATGGGTCAGGCAGTGTTTAAAAGAATACAGTTTGTGTGATGTTATTTTGGGTAAAGCTAGCTGGGCGGCCAGGATCCGGGCGATGGGAAGCCAGCCCACAGCTCATCACTACTCCTAGCCACAAACCTAGCCCAAAACAATGTACTAGAAGGAAAACTACAACCCAAGGAAGTTGGCTACATCAACAAAATCACAGACAATTGATGATCTCACAGCAGCAAATCCCAAAAAGGGAAAAAACACACAAATTAACATCACCAACAATGAAAACTAAGTTAACAGGAGATAGTAATCACTGGTCATTAATATCCCTTAATATAAATGGACTCAACTCACCTATAAGAAGACACAGGCTAAAGGTTGGATACGAAAACAGAATCCATCTTTCTGCTGCATACAAGAAACATACCTCAATCTCAAAGACAAAGTAAAGGGTTAGGAAAAATTTTTCCAATTAAATGGACCTAAGAAACGAGCTGGTGTAACTAACCTAATAACTAACAAAATAAACTTCAAACTAAAATAAATCAAAAGAAACAAAGAAGGACATTTCATATAAGTCACAGAAAAAAACCCATCAAGAGGAAATCTCAATACTGAACATCTATGCCCCAAATACAAGGGCACCCTCATATATAAAAGAAACATTTCTGAAGCTTAAACCATACATTAAACCCCACACACTAATAGTGGGAGACTTCAATGCTCCACTCTCACGATTAGACAGGTCAGTCAGACAAAAAATGAACTGAAAAATAAGGGAACTAACAGATGTTTTGACTCAAATGGACTTAACAGACATTTATAAATTATTCCATCCAAACATAAAAGAATATACCTTCTTCTCAGCACCTCATGGAACCCTCTCAAAAATTGACCACATACTCGGTAACAAAACAAACCACAACAGTGACAAAAAAAAAAAAAAAAACTGGAATAACCCTATGTATCTTATCAGATCACCATGGCTTAAAACTAGAATTCAACAGCAACACTAATTCCAGAAAGCCCACGACACATGGAAATTAAACAATGCTCACCTGAATCATCAATGGGTCAAGGAAGAAATAAAGGGGAAAATTAAAGACTTCCTAAAATTCAACGAAAATGAACACACAACATATCTGAATTTATAGGACACAATGAAAGCAGTGTTAAGAAGAAAGTTCATAGCACTAAATGCCTACATAAATAAGCTGGAAAAATCCCACACTAGTGAATAAACAGAACATTTGAAAACTTTAGAACAAAAAGAAGCAATCTCACCCAAAGGAACTAGATGGCCAGAAATAACCAAATTGAGAGATGAAAACAATAAAACAGAAACAAAGAAAAAACAAAGAATCAATGAGACAAAGAGTTGGTTTTTCAAGAAAATCAACAAAATAGACAAACATTTATCCAAACTAACCAAAAGTAAGAAAGAGAATATTCAAATTAACAAAATCAAAAATGAAAACGGGGACATAAAAACAGACATGGAGAAAATCCAGAGAATCATCAGGTAATATTTTGAATAATAATTTCCATAAAATTGGAAAACTTAAAGGAAATGGACAACTTTCTGGATAAATATCACTTACCAAAATTAAACCAAGGCCAGATAATCAAATTAAACAGACCTATAACTGTTAAAGAAATAAAAACAGTCATCAAAAGTCTCCCAACCAAAAAAGGCCAAGAACCGGATGGTTTCAGCTCAGAATTCTACAAGATTTTCAAAGAACAACTAATACCAATACTCCTAAACTGTTCCACACAATAGAAATAGAAGGAACATTGCCCAACTCTTTTTATGTGGCTACAATTACCCTGATACCCAAACCACACAAAGACATTACTAAGAAAGAGAAGTACAGACCAATCTCACTCATGAACATTGATGCAAAAATACTTAATAAAATACTGGCAAATCAAATCAAAGAACCATCATCCACCATTATCAAGTTGGCTTCACTCCAGAGATGCAGGAATGGTTCAACATATAAAAATCTGTCAACGTAATCCACCATGTAAAACCTGAAAAATCAAAACCACATGATCATCTCATTAGATGCTGAAAAAGCTTTCAACAAAATATAACATCCCTTTCATGATAAAGATCTTGGAGAGAGCCGGCATACAAGGAACATATACCTAAACATAATAAAGGCAATATACAGCAAGCCAACAACCAACATCAAACTAAATGGAGACAAAATTCACAGCGATCCCACCAAAATCAGAAACAATACAACTCTCTCTCTCTAAATACCTATTCAATGTAGTTCTTGAGGTCCTAGCTAGAGCAATAAGTCACCAAATGAAGATCAAGGGGATACAAATCAGAAAAGAAGAAAAACTCTCACTATTTGCCAATGATATGATAGTTTACATAAGCGACCCCAAAAATTCTACCAAGGAGCTTCTACAACTCATCAACACTTTCAGTAATGTAGCAGGATACAACATTAACTCAAAAAAAGTCAGTAGCCCTCCTGTACACAGATGATAAACAGGCTGAGAAAGAAATTAGAGGAACATCACATTTCACAATAGCCACAAACAGCATAAAATATCTTGGAGTAACTCTAACCAATTAAGTGAAAGACTTGTATGACAAGAACCTTAAATCTTTAAAGAAAGAAGCTGAAGAAGACACCAGAAAGTGGAAAGATCTCCCAGGCTCTTGGGTAGGTAGAATTAACATGATAAAAAAAAAAAAAAAAACCAGCAATCTTACCAAAAGCAATCTACAGATTCAATGTAATAACCAGCAAAATTCCTTACTGATCTCTAAAGAATAGTACTCAACTTCATATGGAAAAGCAAAAAACCCAGGATAGACAAAATAATCCTGTACAATAAACGAACTTCTGAAGGCATCACAATCCCTGACGTCAAACTCTACTACAGAGCTACCATACTGCAAACAGCCTGGGATTGGCACATAAACAGACAGGAGGACCAATGGAACCAAATCGAATATCTGGATATTAATTCTGACACTTTCGAACACCGGATTTTTTACAAAGAAGCAAAAATTTCTAATGGGTAAAAGAAAGCATATTTACCAAATGGTGCTGGCATAACTGGATATCAACATGTAGAAGAATGAAAATAGACCCTTATCTATCACCATGCACAAAACTCAAGTCTAAATGAATCAAAGGCCTCAACATAAAGCCAGGCACACTAAACCTCAAAGAAGAAAAAGTGGGAAGTACACTTGAACGCATTGACACAGGAGACCACTTCCTAAATATAACCCCAATATCACAGACACTGAGAAAAACAATTAATAAATGGGACCTTCTGAAACTGAAAAGCTTCTGTAAAGCAAAGGGCACAGTCAACAAGACAAAATGACAGCCTACAGAATGGGAAAAGATCTTCACCAACCCCACATAAGACAAAGGTCTGATCTCCAGATATACAAAGAACTCCAGAAACTGGTCATCAAAGAACAAACAATCCAATAAACAAATGGGGTACAGACCTAAACAAACTAACTCTCAACAGAGAAATCTAAAATGGCTAAATGACACTTAAGGGAATGGTCAACATCCTTCATCATCAGAGAAATGCAAATAAAAACAACTCTGAGATCCCATCTTACACCTGTAAGAATGGCCAAGATCAAAAACACTGATGCCAACTTATGCTGGAGAGGTTGTAGGGTAAAGGGAACACTCCTGCATTGCTGGTGGGAGTGCAAGCTGGTACAGCCACTTTTGATATCAGTGTGGTGATTTCTTAGAAAATTAGGAAACAACCTTCCTCAAGACCCAGTAATACCACTTTTGAGTATACACCCAAAGGATGCTCAGCCGTGCCATAAAGACATGTGCTCAACTGTTCATAGCAGCTTTTTTTGTCATAGCCAGAACCTGGAAACAACCTAAATGTCCTTCGACCATAGAATGGATAAGGAAAATGTGGTACATTTACACAATGGAGTACTACACAGCCGAAAAAAATAACGACATCTTCAATTTTGCAGGAAAATGGATGGAGCTAGAAAACATCATTTTGAGTAAGGTAACCCAGACCCAGAAAGACAATTATCATATGTACTCACTTATAAATGGTTTTTAAACATAAAGCAACGAAAACCAGCCTACAAATCACAATCCCAGAGAACTTAGACAACAGTGAGGAATCTGAGACATACATGGATCTATTCTACATGGGAAGTAGAAAAAGACAAGATCTCCTGAGTAAATTGGGAGCATGGGGTCCTTGGGAGAACAATGGAGGGGAGGGGAGAGGCAGGGAAGGGAGCAGAGAAAAATGTAGTGCTCAAAAAAAATCAATTAAAAAAAAGATTTGTAGAAAAAAATAAGCCACATGAACCTCATCTCTGTGTCACTTCCTGTAGTAGTAACTTTTCATACAAAGTTGCCTTCCATGCATGCCTTACATTTTTATAGTTAAGTGTATTTAGAAATGTTAGGCCCTAAGTTAACCTGTAGCAGCACCTGCCCAAAGTCCAGGTAGCTTCATGGAATGCTGGGAGTTGTAGTTCTATGTGAGATCCAAGATAACTTGCAAGCCCCACCTGCCCAAGGACCAGGAAACATCCTGGGATTCTGAGAGTTGTAGTTCTATGTTAGATTCAAGTTGACCTGTAAGCCCTAGCTGCTCAAGGGCCAGGAAACTTCCTTGGATTCTGGGAGTTCTTGGAAAATAATGACAAAGCCTCGTAGCAAAGTATGATGGTCTATGGGTTGTGTCCATATCCGGTCGGTCTGACAACATGTGCCTTGAGGCCATTTAGCTGGAAAGTGTGGTGGTCCTCACCAAATTCCATCCCGGTCAGTATTTAATCTTTTAACAAAAGCTTGCTTCAGTTTGGCCAAAATGGTGGAACTGGTTTTTCTCTGGTGGATTTCAGGATTACCAGAAACTTCTTGTATACTTTTACACTTTATAATGTCAACACTGCCTTCCCTGGGACTTGCTCGTCACTGCATCTGTCTCAATATTTAACTTGCTGCATACTACCCCTTGAAGAGCCATACCAAAGTCATTATTTCCATGGACTGCTGGCAGAGAAGGAAATGGAGTTTGGTAACTTAAGGTCTCAGGAAGTGGAAGGAAAAAACTGCTCTGAGAATCAGGGACCAAAGCCTTCCTTGAACAGAACAGAGAGGCTAAAATCCACCTAACTCAGCAATCTGGAGCAGAGACAAGTTCCGACGCCTTAGAGAAGTTTAGAGTTGGAAAGCCTCTGGGAAACCTAGCTGACGTCACTTTTTATTTAGTAACATCTTGCCTGGAAGGCAGCTCCCTCCACCTTCCTTGCCTCTTGCTCTTTGCACTAGAGAATAAAGGCCTTAGTCATCTCTGCCACCTTTTAAACTTTACATAAGGCCCCACAGTCTTCATGTTAGCTCCCATGGAAATGACTGCAAGCAAAAAATTAGAGAAAGATGGGAATTATATTTTCTAAGAAATACCATTTGCTTTTATAATCTCTCAATCATGAGAAAGTTTTTTTCCTGTCTTTTATTTATGATAATTTTATTGTAAACATAGCATACGTATATTTTTTAAACTGCATAGACAAATGTTATTTTTAAGCTTACTCAAAACAATACTCAAAAATAAAAAAAGCTAACAAATTCAATTAAGTTTCAAAGTGATAGAAATGCAACTTTAAAAATCTTCAAGATACACAAATTAGAGGCAGCAGATACACCAAACTAAATTGGCCTCTTCTGAGGGCACAGCCCCTCGGGCAAGTTCAGCCTGTGGCTTTGGGAGCAAGGACAGTAAGGCCAAGGCTGAGGAGTTTGCTTACTGCTAAGCTGAATGGGAAGGGGGGACCCAGTTTTCTGTGGAAGAGCAAAAAAGCTAAAAGCATCCGTAGGAGGCATTCTTGCAGTAAACAAGATAAAGAAGTACCAGCAGAAAAATTATGTTCTGGGACTCTGCTAAAATCAGCACCTAAAAGCTATGCTGTCGGCTTTCCTGAGCTTTGAATTAGAACGAGCATGGCCCTGTTTTTGAAAGCATTTCTTTTTCTCAGTGTCATGAAGGACCATGCACGCAGAGATTTAGTTACTGGCCCACTGTGTGGCATCCACCGAGGATACTGAGGTCCATGGGGTTCTGAGCAGCCACGTCAGGCATTGTTCATTCTTTGAGGCTAACCGTGGCAAATATAAAATTGTGTTTTTGGGGAGCTTGACTCATGTGGAAACACCAATTTTCACAAAATTCACTAAAGTAGGTAGCTTTGTGTTGACCTGTCTAACATGTTTCATTCTACCACCCAATAAATCAATTGATTTTTATTAGAGAAGGGACTTTAAACGCCCTATGTAATTCAGAGAAGCAAGGCTCCAAATGCACTTATTTCATTATCCCTTTTTATTATTAATGATCCCAGTCTTGTCAAGTGAAGAAATATAAATTTCATTTCTCTGGTATGTGTTTTCACATCATTCACAGCCATGAGCTAACGAACATGAACGGAACTGAGACTTCGCTGTGAAAGCAACATATGGCTCTTATATAGATAAAATGGATTTCATTTCTTAATTTGTATGAGCTGTGGATAGTTACTGGAAGCATACTAACACATCGAAGGATGACTATAAAGGCACAAACCAAATCTGACTTTTCAAATAAAGTATAGGAGGAAAAACCCAGGGTGTTTAAGAACTAAATAAAAAGAAGGGAGAAAATAAGATTGTCTGCCTATAAAGAGATCCCATGTAGTTTTTCTACTTTTCTCACCTCTGATTTCTCATTGTGATGAGAAATATCAAAAGTGTAAGTTGGGAACAGGCTCCTAACCCTGACGAAAAAGGAAAGCATTTAATCCAAGAATACTTCTTAATGAAGGACCGAGCCATTAACTTCCAGCCAGGAAGTGAGGCTAGAAGCTGGAGACAGTTGGGGAAATTTTGAAAAAAAAAAAAAAAGATTTGTTGCCCATCTGGCGACCTAAATGTGTTTCAAAAAGAAAAAGGAAATGAAATAAAATGGTCTACAACACAAGTTCTAGGACAGCCAGAGAAACCCTGTTTCAAAAAAATAAAAAATAAAAAAGGAAATAAAATGTTTGCAGATGATGCTCTTTAGGTTCCTAGACACAATCTCTGACATTTTATAAAATTTCACCCAAAAGATAACAGTCACCATATAGTTTTTTATTACTCCACAGTGGGATTAGCTAATTTTGTCTTCAATATTCTTTGTATCTTATATTCCTAAATAACTTTATTTTTTTCTGAGACAGGGTTTCTCTGTAGCTCTGGAGCCTTTCTAGAAATCAGTCTGCAGACCAAGCTGGATTTGAACTCGCAGAGATCTGCCTGTTTCTGCCTCCCTTAGTGCTGGGGTCAAAGGTGTGTACCACCACCACACACCAAAATACTAAAAATTTTTAAGAATAACTACATCACAGACTTCTTCAACACAAACCAGATAGAAAATCCAAAGAGTTGAAATTCAGTCTTTATATAGTGTTGCTCATTATAAGAGAGCTGGGTATTCTGCGGGTAATGAATAAAATATTAAAGGACAACTGTATTCTGGAAATAACAGATGAATATAACTGTTTTTTTGTGCAAGTAAATAATTGGCCTTAAACATGAAAGGTGGAGACACATTACTAAGAATCAAATCAAGATCTGCAAATCTAGTATTTGAACACAAGAGTGTTATATGCTCCCTTTCAGTGACACCTGGTTCTAACATTAGGAAGTGCAACTGGATCAAAGACCTCATCCATCCAAGTGCAAAAAAACCCATAATATAAAGAACAACTATAGATTTTCAGAATCCATAGACAATCATTAACTCCTGATTAAGGTTACCTTGTCTTATCTGCAAATTAAATCACAGGCTTTGCTTGGCTCTATAATGGTATTTTTAAAACTTAAGATCCTCCTAGGATTTAGTAAACATTTTAGTTTACAATGCCCACAAACAGATCCAGCAGATTATAACGAAATCATTACTCTTTGACGTTTACCAATAAATTCATGTTGTTTTGTTTTGCTGATCCAGTAGCTCATCACTAATTTTTTAATCACCATCAAAGGCCGACAGATAATGATCACATTACAAACTAGACAAAAAGAGAGTAAGGAAAGCGAATCCGTCTACTTACAGGCTTCCTCGTCGGGGGAGGCTCAGCTCCTTCTGCAAAAGAAAAGAGAAAACACACATGGGAGATGCCACATCAGCCGAAGTCATCAGGACACCAAGTAACACGTTTGCACATTCTTTATCAGACTTGAGTTGGCCTTGTTGAGACACCAAAGACTTTGATGACATAATTTTCTGGTGGATCCCTCCCAAGACTGCTCTTGTTACACAAGAAAGGCGGTCTGAAGGGGCAGTTTATACTACAAACAGGTTTATCTGACTTTGAAGCATAAAACCATTCGACCTTCAAAAAGCAACGTGAGTCAAATACTGGGCTGAGGAGCACTGTCCTAGGACTGAGGAAAGTGGGAAGAATCAGGGGACCTATGCAGACAAGAAATATACAGAGGCAGGAGAAATTTCAGAGGGTTATAATTAAGTGAAAGGTGAAATGAAAAGGGCAATTAAATCAGATTATTTAATCAGGCCAACTTACCCTCCAAGGAAACAAATTCAGGCAAAATACTATGCATATCAAATACTATACTCTGTTATTTTAAAGAAAGCCTGCAAAGGGTTTTCTTCTGGAATTACTTCTCAAAACAAATGGCATTTATTACTTAGGTAATGAAAAGTAGGTTAATGAACCTCTAAAAGGTAGCCAGACAGCCACAATTACTGGAGTGTTGATATTTCTAAAGCATGCTCTCACACTTATCTCAAATTAAGATCATTATCTACAGAATCACAGAGAGGCAAACGGGGAAAAAAAACACCGCAACCAGGCAAGAACCAGGCAAACAAACCACATGCAAAATCCTGACTCAGAAATACTTCCACCCGCTACAGAAGGTCTAGAGACCCACTCCTGAAAAAGGATTACTTGATGGCAATAATTAAAGAATAGGAAGTCATGAGTCAGCAGCCAGTGTAAACTCCAAATTCAGGACACTACAAATTTAAAAGAGTCTAAATTTGGTCACTCATCCTCAGAATTCTCATTTATTTGGTATCTTCCAGAGGCTCCAGCATTCTCTTTGGAAAGGTGTTTCCTTTGGGGCCACACCCACCTTGTCTGTCCTCTATTTTTATTGGCTCCTGAATGTGTGTCAAGGTCAATGGCCTCCATCACTTCTAAACAGCACAGCTTATAGAAAACAGCCTGGAGAGCACCCCAGGAGAGGCAAGGGATGATATGTTACATGGGCTTTAGACATGAAGATGCCTCTATGTGGAGTTACCGTAACATCTCTCTGGTCGGTGCTGGGGGAACAATCGGTGATTTCAGAAACAAAGCATCCTCCCACACACAGTGAACATTTTTTCCTGTTTACTTTTACATTTTTTTCCCTTAACTCCTTGATTATCCTCCCAAGAAATTATAGTGTTTGCTAGACTGACTTCCTGATTCTGAAACGGAAATGCACCTTCATTAACCAACGACAAGAAGCCAGTCTTTACCCAGGATAGTCTCCTCAGGGGCTGAAATGTACTCAAAAAAACAATGAGCAACTTTCTGTATAGGAACTGTTAATTAAGAAAACACTAGAATTAGCTTTGTATTGGGGCTGTTTATTTTTCTCTTACAGGACTCTCTGGAAGTCATAATTCATCAGATGGTGTCTTTGGAAACAAGTGACTCCTTGTACAGGCAAAGGCCTACAGCCCAGAAAGTTCACACTGCTGTAGCAGAAGCTTGATTGGATGGTGGCACAGAGGATACCAGAGGCGTTGTTAGTAAGAGCAAGCAAGTAATAAATCTGATGCTATAGCAACTGTATATGCAAATACAAGACCCGGAAGACAGAGGAGGGAAAGGCCAAGTGGGTGACTACGGTTCAATCAATCATAGTCGCTGGAATGACCCGACCATAAACTGGCTGTTTTGCTCTCGGAAAAAGCTGCTGAAATAGCAAGATAAGGGGATAAGGACCAGCTCTGTTTTTAATCAGAAGCCTTTCCAAAAGCCTGGCATTACAAGTTCTAAATAAGGAGAAAGGTTAGTCATACCGCTGCCCTGTACCACAGGATGGATGGAGCCTGAGCTCCCGGCATGAGGAACAGAGGTCACTGAATAGGCCACTGTCCGCTGACCTGAAGGCACCATGCTAACCAAGCTGGAGGAGCTAATCCACCTGATGGCGTAAATGTCAGGCTCAGGATGGGAAACTCAATTTGGTAGCAAATTGGAATCAGATGTGATGGTAATAAAGCGGGAGAAATGAATGTGCCATGGCCAAGACCTGTGAACAATGGTCTGCAAATACCGGGGCGGTCAGCAATTGAGGCCAAGCAGGCAGCAGCTACCACCCTAATGTATGGAGCCCGCATGCTAATAAATCAGCACAGGTCAGACATAAATGAACAGCATTGAGCATTGAGGCATTTTACTGCCTAAGCCCCCATGGTATTCCATGTAGGTGTCTTCATTTGATTTCCTTAATGTTAGGATAAAGTCACTAACGAATTCTTAGATAACTAGATAAGCCCAGGCCATAAACCAACGACAGAATTTGGTATAAGGGCACATGTGTTAAAAGCTGTATTAACCAAGAACTAGAAGTAGGAGGGATGTGGGATACAAAGGAAATGAAGTGGCAAGAAGCAGCTATCTCAACTAAATATGTTTATTAATTATTACTAGATTAAGGACATGTTTAAGAAGATTAAGGTTTTAAAACTTTATTTTCATGGATACTAATTATTCGGTGGCTGTTCTAGGCTTACTTTTTGCTTGCTTGTTTATTTGGTTTATTTCAAGATAGGGTCTCAGGTTGTAGCCCAGGTTGGCAATCCTCCCATGTCAGCCATGAGCCACCATATTTGTTCTCAGTGGCTTAATACATTTTAGAATGCCATTTATCATTATTTTCTTCTTTGCTCCATTTACAAAAATATTAAATACTTATGTTGAAAATAAGTATGAAGTATAAATTATCTTTTCAGAGACTTGTCTTTTCTTGGGATCTCTCAGTAATATTGAGAGTGGCCAGGTACAGTACGCATATACATAACCCTAACACTAAGAAGGCTGAGGCAGGAAGATATCTTGATCCACTCTGTGCTACAGCAAGACCCCTATTTCAAAAGCGGGTACACAGATAGACTGACAAACTGAGGATGTCAAAAGTTTCCTCGAATTTAAGAAGAGAACCTGTGCAAAATTCAGGATGACAAGAAGTCCAATGAATGAGTGTGAGCCTCTGTCAGTCAACCACAGCCTCCAGTGAGTGAGTGTGAGCCTCTGCCTGTCAATCACAGCTTCCAGTGAGTGTGAGCCTCTGCCTGTCAACTACAGCCTCCAGTGAGTGTGAGCCTCTGTCAGTCAACTGCAGCCTCCAGTGAGTGAGTGTGAGCCTCTGTCAGTCAACCGCAGCCTCCAGTGAATGAGTGTGAGCCTCTGCCTGTCAATCACAGCTTCCAGTGAGTGTGAGCCTCTGCCTGTCAACTACAGCCTCCAGTGAGTGTGAGCCTCTGTCAGTCAACTGCAGCCTCCAGTGAGTGTGAGCCTCTGCCTGTCAATCACAGCCTCCAGTGAGTGTGAGCCTCTGCCTGTCAATCACAGCCTCCAGTGAGTGTGAGCCTCTGCCTGTCAATCACAGCCTCCAGTGAGTGAGTGTGAGCCTTTGTCAGTCAACTGCAGCCTCCAGTGAGTGAGTGTGAGCCTCTGTCAGTCAACCGCAGCCTCCAATGGGGAAAAAGATGACTTGCTTTCTTCATGAAAACAGCAAATTGCAATGCTATGTGAATCTAAGAAGTTCTCACAAGTGTAATTTAAAAACGCTTATAGTGTTTAGGTATTAGGTAGCTATATATACACAAAGCAATACCACTGCACACCCTACATATATTTAGAGAATTTCTGAACTACTCTTTTAAGAAATCAGAAAACTGAGTCTATGAGTGAATGGAGATCCACAGAGATCCAAACAGTGTTGTAGATTACTACCTCCACAAAGTGTTAGTCCTCAATTTGCCTTCCCTTGAGGACAGCTGGACTCAGTGACTAGTGACTCCCTTCCAGGAGCACCCCACAGACACCTCTTTGACCAAATGATCATTCAGCATCATGGGGGCAGATCGTGATAACATCAAGTACCCTCTGATGGAGGATTAGGTCACTTCTCACTTTGGATGTCTTCCTAAAATTTCTTAACTCCACTGCCAATAAGAAAAAGCATCATGCACACACACACACACACACACACACACACACACACACGAGAGAGAGAGAGAGAGAGAGAGAGAGAGAGAGAGAGAGAGAGAGAGAGAGAGAGAGAGTTCCCAGTGCCTGTAAAACAAAGCTCAAAGCTCACAAAACTGTATGTTAGGGAGCATAAAAGAAACTATCAGAGATAAGAGTACACTGACAAGGTAGGATGCTAAATTCAGTGTAGAATCTTGACTTGGATCCTGGATCAAGAAAAGCATATTAGTTCACAGCCCAGTGATAAAACACAGTTGAGCAGAATGCAGGACTAGGACACCAAGCATTTAACCCCAGCACTTGGGAGACAGAGACAGGTGAATCTCTATGAGTTCCAGGCCAGCCAGCGCTACACAGTGAGGCCCTGTCTTCCAGAAACAACCAACAACCTATGTCTGTAGCTGAGTTGTTAGCAAAGCACTAGTGTGACTTTCCTCATCATGACAATGTATCGAGGTTACCTGACATGCTATGTTGACATCTGGGGAACCTGGGAAGAAGATACACAGGAATTCTCTGATGTTCGAGAAATCGAAAATTACCCCCCCCCCCATTCAAGTAAATTAAATAGGGGATGTTGGGGGTGATAGAGGAAAGGAATGAAAAAGTAATTAAAATATTCAAGTTTGTCGGAAGGCTTTATTTAATGCTATGATTCAGAAAGCTATAGAAATGGTCTAAGTGGGAGAGAAGACTGTGTACACCAGCAATGAAGATTAGGTACTTCTATATGAAGAATGTATCTACACTGTACTAAAGAGCTGGAAGTTGGGGCATAAAAGAAAACACACAGAGGAGTCAAAATCAGGGGCCCTAGGTAAACGGAATTTGATGGAAGAGAAGCTCAGCACGAATGTGTGACACCAAAACTGTCCCTATGGGACTGTCATACTGAAGGCAAACAGATGCATGAATCTGGGTTCCAGAAAGGGGCTGGGACTAGAGACGAACAGTAGAGTCCTCAGCACCTAGGATGGGCTGTAGAGTAATAAGCATGGAGGGGCAGGGAAGAGAGAAGACGTGGGAGGAGATGAGATGGGCAGGAGAGGGACCCATGGAGACTCAAGAAAGGGTGCCAGACTATCACAAACTGGAGTTCTTCAAAGCAACAGGCTGACATAGAAAGTTTTTTTTTGTTTGTTTGTTTGTTTTGTGGGCCCAAACCACGATGCTTTCTGGCAACAAGATGACTGGGCAGCGTCGGAAATCAGATCAGAACCTGGAAGTTCAAGTCCAAGAACACTATGGTTAATGCACCTGGAAACATGTCAGAGAGTGCCTCCTGCAGGTTGTACCTTTACCTGTCCCCACAGCTTTATCTCACGACTTGTGGCCGGTTCCTATGTCATATGATTGTTTCTGGGTGTCTTGCTCCAGCTGCCAGGTGGGCCATGAAAAGGAATACGGGCTTCTCTCACAAAGTACAAAGAGAAGTAGGACCAAAGCCACCAAATTCATGCCCAGGGGACTCCTCCAGATAGAGTTGGGGACTTGAAGATTATGTAGCTTGCTTCTCCCAAACCCTGAAAACAAACAAAATGGCAACAACCAGAACAAACCCCCAGAACCTTCCAGAAAGGAGGAGGCTGTGTCTTCCTTTAGTCACCAGCATCTTCATCTTGACACTGAGGATGACAACACCTGCTAGCCGCTATCTCCCTATTCATTTAAGGAGAGTTCAAAAAGCCAGTATGCACACAGCAGTGGCTTTTCAGGCCACAGATGGGAACATATGAGGTAAGGGACAAAACAAAATGCAGCCTATTTAAAAGCTACTCAGGGACACAGACCCAGATGGGCAATGAACAAAGAGGTCTCGGCAGGTGCAAGACTGCACAGTCTCACCTGGATGTGAAAACGCTAACAGGAGAGAGAAAATGACAGGGATAAAATCATTCTGCCCAAACAGAAGTCCTGAGCACTGGTCGGCTTGGCTGAAGTGGAGATTCTGAAATCTGACTATACATTAATGTCACCCGGGAAGTGACATTAAAAAATGCCAGTGCCTTAGCACCACTGAGAGAGAGAGAGAGAGAGAAACTGTAGCAACTGTTTATTAGAGGTTAGTTATTTTAAATCACTTTAAAGTCTACCAGTTTGCATAAACCTTATGCTTGAAGATATTTTTTCCCCTTTTAGGAAACATTAATTAGCTAGGCTATCATTTCCATAGTGAGAGCTGAGCTGTGATGTTACTTTCTGTGTGAGCAGGAAGTGGTATAGGTGAAAGACCAATACACCAGTCTGACAGGCACGGTGGCACCATTCTACAGCCCAGTGCTCGCTGCCAAACACTGGTGGAGCAGCAGCCAGGGGTGGGGTCACCCAGAGGGCAGCTCTCCTAAAGGCAGGCTTGGCTCACTTTCTTGACTCTGTTACCAAGTGTCAGGCCTGAAGGCAGAGGACAGAAAGGCTTGTGTAATAGAACTGAAGCACACATAGTACTCCTTCCTTCTGAACCGGACAAGAAGGCAACATTGATTCCCAACCCTTAAAACTTCAGGAAACTGTCCCGGAAGCTCACAGCTTTCTGGATGAAGAAAGTAAAAATAGAAAAAGTAGATCTTCGTAGAAAAGTTTAAATGTGTACACCTTTACATAGACCAGACCTGTGAAATCCAAGGGGCAGGGAGGCAAGTACAAGATCCCAAAGCATTCCCTTGCTTCTTGCTAGTTCCCTTTTTCTATCTACAATCATAAAAGCAGCTGGCTATCTGGACAGGATACTCAGCATTGCCATGGAAAAGGTCCATGGGACACTAGCAATTGACCAGAGGAATAAGCCCATCTGATAACAGGATGAAGAACTAAACTGAGGGCTGGGAGCTGGCTCATTTTGGGATCAACACTTGCTACATAAGCACAGGACCCTGAGTTCAGATCCCCAGTATTCACCTAAAAAGTCAGGTGTGCGCAATACATCCGTAACCCTGACACTGCTGGAAACAGTAGAACTGTTGGGCCTCACCGGCTGCCAATCCAGCACCAGGCTCAGCAAGAGATCCTGTTTCAAGAGGTAAGAGTGGTGACAGGAGCAGGCTACCCACTCTCCTCTTCTGGCCTCAGCTCACATGCACAGGCATGTACACATTCCTCCACATACACTACACGCGCGTGCGCGCGCGCACACACACACACACACACCCACGTCATCCTTTTCCCTACATGCATCCATTGTGAAAATAAGAGGATGTCAGAACACTTCCCATTGCTACAACAAAATACCTACAGTGGAATAGTTCTTAAGCGCAAGAGGCTTGTGCAGTTCACTACTCAGGAGGCTGGGGATCCAAGTCAGAACATCTCTTGGGGTCATGGTGGACGGTAGCAGTGGTTAGAGCATGCGCAGAACAGAGTACGTGGTGAGAGAAAGTCAGAGGGACTCGGGGGCCAGGATAACTCTCTTTATAATAGCCCACTCTTGTAGGACCCCAGGTCCCATCAGAGGTACAGTTACACCTCCTGCAGATGGCATCCTGTATATGGCCACACCCCCCTTGAACACATCTTATCCTGTGAGTACAGCATCCCTGACAGAAGTAACTAATTACTTCTCAGTAGGTTCCACCTTTTAAAGGTCTCCTCTTCTCCCCATGCTGACATGCCAAGAACCAAGCTTTCAAGAAATAAGCCTTTGGGGAATACACCAAGAAACCTTATCCCAAACCACAGTCAGTGTGCCAGAGAGGTGATAGGAGAGGCTGAAGAGACAGGGGTCGTCAAACGATGGTGAGGATGATATGGACAAGTGGACATCAGCTTTGCCCGGAGCACAAGTGAAACGGCTGCATTTTCAGAGTGAACGTGAAGTTATTCACTTGTGGGCCTATAAATTCAGGTGCCGTGAAGGCAAAAATCTTCTGCCAAGGGTGAAGACGGGGGCACATTTGGGGATTAAAGCAAGCGAAATGGGTTTCCTTTATTCAATCACACACTTTTTAGTAAAGGTTGACATGGCAGAGACCATGCCAGCTCTGGAATAAAGGACTTCACTCGGTGTAAAATGCAGTGTGAAAAGGCCCGGGACACAGGAGGGCTCTTCAATGTCTTCAACAGCAAAGGATGGGGACGCTGGGTTTCCTGAGGGTCAGCACTGCCCCTCGCTTACGTGACATACCATGCCCTGTTATAAAAGATGGCAACTTCTGTTAGAACCAACAAGGTCCATAGCCTCTAGGTGGTTCTCAATCTGGGGGTGAAACAACCCTTTCACAGGGGTTGCCTAAGACCATCAAAAAACCAAGATGTGTGTATTACCATTGATAACAGTATTACAGTTATGAAACAGTAATGTAAATAATGTTACTGTGGGGGGCCATCACAGCAGGAGGAACTGTTTACAGGGTCTCGGTTAGGAAGGCTGAGAAGCACTGCTCTAGAAGCGCCGACTAAAGCGAGCAATAGCAGAGCTCGTTTTCTTTGACCGAAGTAACTAGTTGAGAGACAGCATGCGGTCCAACCTGGACAAAGCGGATGTAAAACAATGTTTGCTTGGGGAGCACAGGAAAGAGCATCTCTTCGCCTCATGGTGGTGGATGGTAACAGTAGCTAGAGCATGTGCCTCATATCCAAGAGCATTAGCAGGAGAGGAAGGGAGCTCATGATGGGCATCAAAGGTGGATGGGGAAGATGGGGAGAAGTCAGGCACTGGGTGACCCTTGTGAAACAATAGATCCTGCCTTGAGTATTTCTGGACTTTCAGGATACACGGACCAAAGAAGTCTATTGTGGCTTAAACCAGCTGTGTTTTGTTTTTATGATTCAAAAATTCCCAAGTGACACAATACTCGGCTTGTGACCTTTCCGTGCTCCTTCTACTGTAAGGAAAAGGCTAGCTAGGCAGCCTGAGGGCGGGCTGAGGAAGTACTGCAGGGATGTAAGGTGGAGGGCAGGATGGGTAGGGGTGAACCCTTAGAATGGCTGGAAAGTATAGAAGAAAACTCAACAGGACAGAATGCAAAGGCGGGGGTGTGGCCACATGATGGACTCTATTCAAAGGGCCCGCATTTATCCTGTGCAAGGGGGACTCCATGGAGCACGGCAACAGGAGAACATGGCCAGGCGACAGGTGGCAAATGAGTGGGGATGTCTTAGAGGCTCATTCTAATATCCTGAGAGAGTGGCTGAGCACCAGGACCAAGGATGAGGTAGAGAAAGGCAGGCAGTAGAAAGGCAGGCTAAAGATAGGACGGGGCACACAGCATCGCAAGGGTATGAGAAGACATGCTTAGATTCTGGGAAAGTCAGAAGAGCCATGATAGACAAGGAGAGAGTGCTACCCATAGATGAGGAAAGGGGGCTTCAGGATGTAAAAGCACAGAGGGCTTTCGGAAGACAAAAACTGAAAATCTGAAACTAACTAGGGAACAGTTGAATGTGTAATTACCAACAGTGTTCCAGAGTACAGGAGCAGGGATAGGGCTGCAAAGGAAAGGGCAAAGCCAGTCTCCCAGGCTTGTATGGAAGTTAGCATGGTGACAATCTTCTTTTCTACTCTGCAGTTTTCACATAAACGGTGTGTGTCTATAGTGAACTCACCTACATCACAAATATCATAGTGGACGCTGACTTCCTGCATGTTGGCAAACACTGGCTTATTTCATCTTCACCATTATTCCTGTTTCACCAATGAAGGAATGATGGCAAATGTCTTAGCGTATCCTTAAATCCGCACCTGTCCCATCCAGGGAACAGAAAGCGCCTTCCTTACCAGGGCATAGCTGGGTGTATTTGTACCAGCCTCCCCTCATGTTGTCTTCAAAGGGACTTCAAAAAGATGTCCACTGGAAGACTAGTACCCTGCCAGTATCTCTCTGAAATGAGAGGCACAACTGACTTGGCCAGCTTCTTCTAAGCAGATTTCACACTTCAATTGCTTTTACAGACTCTGATTTTATTTGAAGCACAGTCCTGCGAGCATGTTACTTTTTAACACAGACGTTTTCCTCTGGTAGAAAAGGCATAACACGCCAAATAATCAGCTAACTCTAAGTAAATGAGCAAGTAAAACAAGCTTCCTTGCCAATCAATTACTGTGGTTTGGGAGACTTCCTAACGCATTATGCCCTTGATGTCAGAACATCAATCCTGGAAATCAGGCACGTGTATTCTCAGTATTGCCAAAGAGACATCCACTGGAAGGCTAAGTTTGCGTGCTTCTTGGCGGGACTCTGCTGAACAATAACGGACACATATGTGATTGACAGCTGCACTTCATTAGTGTCTACTATGTGCACGAGCGACCTTAAGGTTAACAGCTTCTGGCCCACAGTCATATTGTACATGATGTGTTCAATTTCACCAAGAACAAAAGAACTCTTTCTAGGGAAAATTTTTGTGTCAATTTCAAGAGTTACAGAAACTATTGTGGGTCATACTGGAAAATCAAGCTTTTTGAAACAAAAGAAGCTACAAGAGAAAAAGATTAGATCCATTGGGGTTAATGCTTAAAGATCTATTTATTGTGTTGGGGAGATGGTCCATTGAAACACAAGGATCTGAGTTCAAGCCCCAGAACTCAAGTTAAACAAACAAACAAACCAAACAAAAAACAGGGAGGTTCCTTCTTAAATTGGCCTGAGAGGTCCTTTCTTTAAAAAAAAAAAAAAAAAAAAAAAAAAAGTGGATGTTATCTAAGGAACATCATCTGAGGCTGTCTCTGGTTTACACACACACACACACACACACACACACACACACAGAAGGGAAGGGGAGAGAAGAGAGAGAGAGAGAGACATGCACATATCACACACACAAAAGAAACACAAATCCGTCATACGCAAAAACAAACTTAGGGCCACAGCTTTATTCCAACCCAAGGCAATGCTACAAAGCGCCCTGCAGAACCTCCCCTGCCTCCTTCACAGCTCAGTCTCCTGAGCTACAAAACTAGGCTTGCCCACCCCATCCCTGTACACATCCAGAACCACAACAGCGTGCTCACACTGCTCTATGCTCACGCTGCTCTGTGCTGACATTCCCAACACCCTAGACACCAGCACTTTCCACCTAAATATATGCTCAGACTCTCTAAGGGAGGTGAAGGCCCACGTAATATGGGGCAGGGTCAGGAGCAACAGTCCAGATGCCTTCATCCTGCTGGTCCTGAGACTTGATCCTGGCTTCAGTTCAGTGAAGGCCCCAGCAAAGACACACCCAGTTAGTTATTCCATTAAGAGGGCCATCCTCTGTTTGAACATCAAACACCAATGCAAGATGTTGAACATAATTGCTCTTACAAAAATCCAAATTGGAAGTTCCTTCAGCTTCTGTATAAAAGCAAGGTCACTGTGAGCAAGATTTGACTTCTCTTTTTGTCCTTAGAATAAACTTAAGAGCCTTTTTGATAAATAAGCGTATCAACCCTGCCACTTAACTGTGTTTCTTGCTACTGGGGCAAGCCTCTGACCCTCGGTGAGCTGAGATAAAAAGGCCACACTGCACAGCTGTGCCCCACAAGGCCCCACAATGCTTTCCCTTCTCCCACTCATTACCAGCAAATTACAGTAAATTCAAAATATTGATCTGCAAACCCCTATATGGGAAGAAAGTTACCATCGACTTTTATTGCTTACTGTTGGGTCCAATTCCCTGGAATCAATAAAAGCTACAATGTTCATAAGCTTCTAAGAAGAGAGTTAATATAGTGGATATGAGACACCTTTTAGAATCATTCTAAGTCTATAGGATTCTCCATCAGCACTGGGGCAAGAATCCTCAGTGTTCGAAAGCCCGATTTGATTTCAAAGTCTTCTCATTACCCAGGAAAATGCCCTGGGAAAGAAGTGAGTATCAATGCCAGGGAATGAAAAGGAAGCAATTAGAAAGAACCCTGCCAGGCAGAACTTCACTCCCGCCTCCTGTTCTCTCATTTACGCACACCCAAATCGCTGCCCCACCCACCGTGGATTACTAATCACTGTGCTCACTTTCTAAGCTGCTATCTCTCAAGCCGGACTTCAGATGGATTTTACTGACATGGGATTCCAAGCCCCAT
The DNA here is from genome assembly GCF_903992535.2 of Arvicola amphibius. Classification (NCBI taxonomy): domain Eukaryota; kingdom Metazoa; phylum Chordata; class Mammalia; order Rodentia; family Cricetidae; genus Arvicola; species Arvicola amphibius. The sequence goes on along the minus strand of NC_052049.1, from coordinate 44,959,438 downwards.
CCATGAAGACCAGTTTACCGACAGAGTTCTCTATAAACAACACTTCCACTGCCCCTAATATAAAGAATCAATATCCTTTTATGAACTGATTTTCAAAAATCAGATAGTAATTCAAAGGTTCCATTAAAATTACTGACAACCTTAATACAAAAAGAAAAGGCTTTTTATAGAACCCGGAAGCAGGGCAGGAGAAGGCTGTCTGACCAGGGACAGAGGGTTTAAACCCTCTGGTGAGATGAATCATTTTTATTTACTAAGGATACCTCGTGGTTTATCCAGCAGTCACTGTTCTGAAGGGCTGTTTTAGTGAGGAAATTTATTGGTAGATGAGCTCAAGGGAGCGCTTGAAAAACTCTATGAAGCTAATACCCACAAGTCTGCTTTCTGCAGGCTATTCCTCTCTATCTAAATGCAAAAGACAACACAAAATATACATGCAAAATGGATGCAGGCTATGGAGATTAATGGCTCACATATTCAAATAATCGATAATGTGAACGTAAGCCTCTAACAGGACTGAAATTTATTGTAAAGAGAGATGGCTCAGTAACATAAACAATTGATTTGGATGTATTTCACTTAGGAAGTAATAGATCCTATTTGTGACAGAGTACAGGATCTGACATTTTCAAAAATATTTTTTAAAGAATTATTTTGTGTGTGGGTGTGTGTGTGTGGGTGTGTGTGTGTATAAGAGAGAGGCTAAGGGCTGCGTGTGTGATGTGTATGTGGTGTCTCTGTGTGTGGTACGTGTGTGTGTATGTGATGTATGTGTGTGGAGGGGTTATGTACATGAGTGCATGTGTGTATACTCAGACCTAGAAGTAACAGATCCCCTTGGATTTCTGGCAGTTGTAAGCCTCCCCCTGCCCCCAGCTCCAGCCCGCCTCCCCTCATGTAGATGCTGGGAAGTGAACTCGGGTCCTATGGGAAAGTAATATGTACCCTGAACTGCCGAGTTATCTCACCAGTATACTGAACTTGAGTTTTTTTTTCCCTTTCCTTTTCTTTATTTTTAGTATTTTCTCCAATGTACAGATAGAGGCATGCTGGAACTGGGACCTGTGAGGAAGATGGGTGCCGCCCTGTCTCCTAGATCACACCTTTGTTCCAGCAGCACTAGCAAAAATGGTGCTACCTTGGCCACTACTGCAGGGCTAGGTGTGCCATGTGTGTTTTCTCTGGCTTCTAGGAAGCCTTACCACTATCCTGAAGCATGGTAAGATTACCAGTATTTTCCAAATAGGGAGGCTGAATCTCGAAAACTCTGTGATAGTCCGCCAATGTCCAAAGCATTGCATTAAGGACAGCGGAGAGAAGACAAAAGCAGCCTCTGTCCTTGAAGATGCTGTTCTAATGCTGCACACTCACTGTGGACAATTCTGTCATACCCATTTTCATCTGCGAGAAAGAAACCTCCATCTAAGCGACTCATTTTCTATTCCTTGCAGATAAGGACATGCCAGGTTCGACATCTTCCAAAAGTCCTTCCCACTGACTTCTACCAGTCAGCTCGAACTGTGGACCCTAACACACAGCACATGCCAAAATGGCCCAGATGCCCTGAGTGAAGGCCGCTCTGTGTTTCCCAGAGACTAGGACCAAGGAGCCTGTAAACTGACCTATGTTCCATCAGAAACAAGCCTTGCAGACATTGATTACAGATCTGTCAATTTGTTTCCCTTTTCCTAAAATAAATTTGGGGGAGCTTCACAGTGTGCACTAATGACTTTGAAGTTAACCAAAGAGACTCGGAGCTTAATGGCATCGCATTTGTGACAGTTAATTAGCAGAAAATATTTCCATGCAGGGAGGTTTTCTGCTTTTTTTAAGCATCAAAAGCGATAAAAGGCTCTGGGGTTTTAATTGCTTCTTCCCAAAGACTGACTTCTGGTTCTTTTGCTGAAAGACACAATCCTCCCTTCGAAGTCAAATGGTCCCTTGTGACTTCCATGATCACAAGGACCCCGACTGGGGTGGACGTTTGAATTTGAGCTTGAAGAAGATGTTCCTAATGTAACTTATTGCTATCAAAACTAGAAAGAGATTTCCAAGCGGCAGCTCTCTACACTTGCCCCACATGAACACAGCCACCCGCAACACTGGTGAAAGGGGATGTCCACTCTGGGTTCCATGGAACTGCACCTAGAAGGTTCTTTCGCAAACTTAACAAGCACACTAGACAGCACTGGACGGATGTGTACACTGCACTGGAGCAAAGGTGTGCGTCCTTGGGCCGAATTCTCTGGATTGTCTTGCAAGTATGAAACGGACTACTGAGTCAGGATTCTTTTCCATAGAACACAGCTGAGAACACAATGACAGAGCCACATGATAATGTCTAAAAACGTAAGCAAAGCATTGGGCAGGGGAGGCGGGCAACAAACTTGGAAGCAAGACAAATCTGAGCCTACTGAGGCTGGGGATCCTACAAGGCCACTCACAGCATCTCATTATTTAGACAAATTGATGAATTTGTACCCCCCCCTTTTTGAAAAAAAATTCTCTATCATTTTCACACTAGGTTTAAACAGAAGAAAAAGCAAGCAGAATCACACACATTTAACTGTGTTATAAGTCAAAATTCCAAAAGAGTGGCTAAATTGGACTGTGAAAGACTCACATGCCATTGAGAAATACATATCCATATTTTAGATGTTAAGTCCCATATGATGACCCATGCATCCTTGGAATCATCAGGATGAATGTGCTGACAGGGGTGGGGTGGGTGGGCAGAGTCTCCAAAAAGCAGCAAGGTTCAGTGGATCAGAAGACTCCGGAGTCTGCACGGCAAGGTGAACGCCAGCCTCATTTTGCCCGTGACTTTGGGCAACTTGTGTGTCCTGTCTGTGACTTTCTTTCATCAATGGCAATTGCAGTTCTCTGTTGTTAGGAGGATTCAATAAAAGAATACACATAAAACGCCTAGCAATGGATGTGGCCCAGAGCAAGCCCTCTCCCATTGTTACCATTCTATCTGAAATATGTATGCACACATCTGACACGGCGACCCCAGGGTTTTGCCTTTGCAGAATGCCAAGTATTCAGCCATAATGAGTTATTATGCTGATCTATATATTCAGCACACCGAAAGACAGATTAAAAACTAGCAACGAATTTAAATACACTCTAAGCCTACTTCAGTGAAAGCTTAGAGAATCTATTCCATTCTTGTTTTATTGATAGGACTCTCAGGTGCTTTCCAAATAGCTCTATTTAAACCCAAATGGATTATCTAGGCACTTGAAATTGCCATTTATCAAGCATGAAGATCACCTCTTAATGAAAAGCAAACTTCTTAAAGGGCTCCAATACCATCCAAACACATGCTACACATACCCGCATCTGCCCCAAGCGCTCTATAGCCATATATTTTAAGCAGACTTTGGTTTTTTTTTTTAATCTTATGTGGCTTTCATTAAATTACAAAGGGAAAAGATTATAGTTTACTACACCCAGGAACTATATGCTAGATCCCTTGTATCTGATGCTGCATTTTTCCTGAGCCCACCTTTCATCAATAAGCAACAGTGTTGCTTTAACTAAAAAGTGTGGAAAATTCTGATTGAATTTTCCACTTCAAAGTACACAGAATCATTTCATCTAACATGCTGTGTTAGAAAAATCTATGCTCCATTCTGACCTCCTGTTGCAGCCCATTTCGAGAACTGGTGATATACCCTATCACCCTGCATGGCTGGCGGAGTAGAGTAAACATATTGGCTGCAAAACGTTTTGAAAAACCTCCATACTCCACATAGATCCCAGCTACTGTCAAAAATCACAGACGTGTGTACATTCTGGCTGTGCGAAAGCATGACAGAGCTCTAAGAGAAATTCCCACAATAAAGAAAAGTAGCTACTTGCAGAAGACACCACCTAAGCGGGACTACCAGATGCTTGCAGTGAGAGTGGAGGGAGAGCAAGACTCAGCCCCAGTGATACACCCGGAGGCGGGTAACAGAAGACATTGCAACCCTCCCCTTCTTTAACTCAAGATTAAAACAGAACGTGATGAGATTTCCACAGACAGTGCTGAGACATAGTACACAGTATTATGGCCTCAGTACACACAGAAAGGAAGGTAACACATTGGTTGATGTTCCCTTTGCTCTGCAGTCTAGGCAGTTTGTTGTCTTTTTTTCTTTTGGGGGAGATATGACAGCTGATCAGCTTATTTTCCTGGACGGGGAAAAAAGGGCAGTCCTTGAATAAGTTTGGCAGCTGAGAAGAGTACACTACAATGAAGTACATCAGCGCACCAAGCAGGAACACCTAAGGAACGCTGTTGTAAGGCTTCCAAGTTAGAACATTTCCCCCTTGCCCTCACTGGATGCAGTGAGAAAGATGCATTTCAGGTTCATGGAACAGCCACCTAATTGGGAATTTTTCATGTTCCCTGAATCAAAGAGGCAGAGAATCCACTGAATTTTACATTTCTACAAACTATGATGGGAACTTCCATTGATGTTATGATCTGAGGAGAAAAATTTAAAGTCTACTGTGAAAACATTGTGTCCAAGTAAGACTGATGTGGGATTCCCCTCTGTATGCTGTGAATATGTTTTATTACCATTGGTTAATGAAGAAGCTGCTTTGGGCCTATGACAGCGCAGAATAAAACACGGTGGGAATTCCAATAAGAGATAAAGGAGAAAAGAAGGCAGAGTCAGAGAGACACCATGTAGCCGCCTAAGGAGACAGATGCCTGGGGGAACCTTACCTGTAAGCCACAAGCCTCATGGTAAAATACAAAATAATGGAAATGGAAATGGGTTCATTTAAGATATAAAAGCCAGCTATCAATATGTTTAAATGATTGGCCAGGCAGTGTTATAATTTCTGTGTGAGTATTTTGGATCTGGGTGGCCAGGAACAAACTAACAGCCTCTGCCTACACAACACACTGATCCTGACCTGTCTAGGAGCAAGGGCATAATCTACAGGGCTTCCCTATTAACTAGGCCCACAAAACATCAGGCTGGGAACAAATGCCACGCTCTCTCTCTCTCTCTCTCTCTCTCTCTCTCTCACACACACACACACACACACACACACACACACACAAAGATACAGACACACTCTTAGGTTTAACTGAGTCCTACTTTTAGTATAATGCTAGAATAACCACAAAAAAGACAAGCCAGTAAGATCAGTAAGATCAAAAACACTGACACAGCTTATCATGAAGAGGATGTGGAACAAAGAAACACTCCTCCAATTGCTGGTATGAGTGCAAACTTGCACAGCCACTTTGGAAATCAATATGGAAGTTTTTCAGAAAATTGGGAATAAATTTATCTCAAGACCCAGCTATATCAATCTTGACTATATACTCAAAGGACGCTCAATTATACCACAAGGGCACTTGCTCAACTATGTTCATAACAGCATTATCCATAATAGCCAAAACTTGGGAACAACCTAGATGCCCCTTAACCAAAGAATGGATAAAGAAAATGTGGTACATTTACACAATGTAGTATTACTCATTAAAAACATTGTAAAAAAATGACATCATGAAATTTGTAGGCAAATAGGTGGAAGTAGAAAAAACATCCTGGGTGAGGTAATCCAGACTCAGAAAGACAAACACGGTGTGTACTCACTCATAAGTAAATATTAGACGTAAAGCAAAGGCTAACCAGGCTAAAATCCACAGCCCCAGAGAATCTACAAAACAAGGAGGGCCCTAAGAGGAATGCATGGATTTCCCAGGGAAAGAGAAACAGAAGAGATTTCCTAGGTAAACTGGGTGTGGGGGATGAGAAAATGAGGGATCAAGTTGGGCAGGTTGGGGGCAGGATAGAGGGGAGGGTAATAATTGGGGGTGGGCATTTCAGGGGTGAGGGAGAAACCTGGTACCAGGAATCCACAAAAATCCCCCGGCTAAGACTTCTAGCAATAGTGGAGAGGATGCCTGAATTTACCACCTCCTATAATCAGATTGGAGACTACACTAATTGTTATCAGAGAGCCTTCATTTAGTAACTTATAGAAACAAATGCAGAGATCCACAGCCAAGCACTGGGAATCCTGTTGAAGAGAGGAAGGAAGGATTGTACCAGCTGCGTGGGAGGGAGGGGAGCATGTCAAGATCATCACGAGGGAACCCACAGAAACAATTAACCAGTGATCATAGGAGGTCACAGACTCTGGACCTACAGCTAGGGAACCTGCGTGGAACAGATCTAGGCTCTCTACATATGTGTGACAGTTGTACAGCTTGCTCAAAATTTGTGGGACTTCTAGCAGTGGGATCAGGGCCTGTCCCTAATACCTGAGCTGGCTTTTAGAAACCTATTCCCCATACTGGTTGCCTTTCCCAGCCTTAACACAAATAGAGGCGCTTCATCCTACCTTAATTCAATATGTCATGCTTTGTTGACACCAAAGGGAGGCCTGCCCCTTTCTAAACAGAAACAGAGGAGGAGGGGATGGAGGCAGCAGGAGGGATGCGGGGGGGGGGGGGGGGGGACAGGACAGGACAGGGAAGAGACTTCAGGTTGGGATGTAAAATTTAAAATATTAATTAATAAAAAAATTAAGAAAGACAAGCTAGCTTAATGTCAAACTATGTACTCCCTATATGCTTAGTGAGTAACTTTAACTCCTAGTCTTGAGAGTCACCGTGAAGAAAGAGGTGAAGTGACCTGTGCTGTAATTCAGCAAGGTGTTACATACAACTCGCAAGACTGCAGCAACAAATCCAGATGAATCTGAAGACAAGGACCACAGAAACAAGGCCTCGGTAACCATAGTGATCAGCTCCTTAGAGAGAGAAATTCGAGTCACACAAACACATGGCCATCACAATGGGTCTACAGTTTATGTGAAAAGCACAGTGAACATGGACTACCACTCTGTGTGCTTCTACCAGTGACAGGAAAGCAGAGCGTGGATGTCATTGTTCTGTCATCAATGGCTAAGGCTTGTCTCTGTTCTCCTTTCTCTATGAGAATAGTTCCTCTTTCTAAGACTTCTATTGTGATATGGACAATTACACCAAGCCAGTGCTCACAGCAATGTGACCAAAGCTTAGAAGCAAAGTTCAAAAGGAAACATACAAGCTTGGCTGGTTCCTCCTCCTATCATTCCAACAGGGTTGGGAGTGACTATGGGACTTTTCTGTCCTTTAAAGAGGTTCATTACTACTCAAAAATTTGTAAGCCCCAGTTTCAGTCTTGTTGTTTTGTAAGATGGGGGGTGGGGTCTCACTGTAATGCGCAGGGTCTTGGTGTTATCATATAAGACAGAAAAGCAATTCTGCTGCAGGACACAAGCAAACACACGACGCCATGAAAGAAGACAGAGACAATTTCTGCAGAAAGAACTAAAAGTATGAACAAAAAGGGAAAAGGCAGAATTCAGAATACATCAGAATGGGGCTGGAGAGATGGATCAGAGAGGTTAAGAGTCTGGCTGCTCCTCCAGAGGTCCTGAGTTCAATTCCCAGCAACCACATGGTGACGAACAACCAACTAAAAAGAGATCTGTGCCCTCTTCTGGTCTGCAGGTATACATGCAGGCAGAACACTGTAAGCATAATAAATAAATAAGTCTTTATTTTTAAAAGGAGGATGTGGTGATGGTGGTCTACATTTAAAAAAAAAAAGAATACACCAGAATGGGCAAAACAAAGGGTTGATGCTAAAGTAAAAACAGTAGAAATCATGAAAATTAAATTGTCAAGAGAAAAAGAAAAACCAAGCAGGATTTCTGAGGATCTGTGGGACCAATCATACCACACAACCTATGCCTGGTTGGAATCCCCAGAAGAGAAACAAGCCAGTACACCATGGCCAGCGTGTTCCCAAACTCAGTAACGGTCACCAGTCCACACCAAGAGGCACAATGAAGCCCAGGCAGAACCCAAAGAAAACCATATTTAGCCATTTTAGTCAAATTGCTTTTTCAGGTAGGAAGTGTGTCAAAAATGTAGGAGGTAATAGGACTGGGTGTTTATCAAAGTTAAACACATGCACCCCATATACATATACATACACATACACATACACTCATACTTGAACAAAATGTTGAGTAGGCTGCTGTGTGCCTATCATCTCTGTATTTGAGAGGCAGAGGCAGGAGGACTCTGAATTTGAGGCTAACCCTGGCTACCTGTAGTGCCAGGTCCACTGACATACTTGGTAAGATCCTGTGTCAACAATGCTAAATGAATGACCTGGCAGAGGATAGGTCAAGACTCTGAATCAGTTACAGAAATATTAGCAAACTGGTCTCTGCGCAGTGGCCAGCAAGTGCCTCTGAGCTGCTGCTCCCCTAGAGCACTGCCGGGAAATGCTCCTTCCAGAATCCACAGAAGCAAGAAAAGACTCAACCAGACTCACCTGGGCACACATCTGAGTTCCTTTTCAAAGCCATCATGTTCTAAAGCGATTTAGTTTCCGCCTCTCGGATGGATGCGCACAGAGATACAGAGGACCCAGAAGCCTTTGAAGCAAAGGGATCCTTGGAGTTCTTCTTCATAAATCCAGAAGCCATAATAAGTAGCCACTATATTTAACCTATCCCATGATGTTTTCACCTCTGAATTAAAACATTCTATTCTCATGCCAGCAATTTTCCTGGAACACAGGTCTTTGGTAAACCTAACTCTGATGACTCCAAGAAAAGACAACATCTACAACTGTGTTTAAGACCTAGGAAAAAAATTCCTCCAAGAACAAGAACAGTTGGGCAGTAACAATTTACCCATATATATTAGACTTTTATCAGCCACACAAATAAATAAAGGGAACAGTACAGCCCAATCTCAATACATATCCAACCACGAGCAGGGTGGGATGAGTTAGTAACTAGGTGGGAACTGGTTTGGGAGCCCTGGGTGCTGCAAGCAAGAGTGTGAGAGGGAGAGCGAGGGCCAATAAGACAGAACACACGGCATTCTTGCTCTAGGAACGAAATATCCCAAATGAAGAAATCTTTCTGATTTTCATCATAGTATGCAAGTGAATTCAATGTAAAAGTTCCATTAATTGAAATATTAAAAGCCACAACTACTATTATCTTTGTTCTTGCTCTTTAATGTAACTTGTAACCCAATTACGGCCTTTCCTTAAACGCAAAGGGGGAAAAAACAGCTGCCACTTTATTGGATAATAAATTAGGATGAGGCTACTTACATTCCTAATTATGTATATTTATTGGACAGTGTGATGATCTCATACATGTATATAATGTGTGGTGGTCAAAGTCACATCATTAGCATCTCCTCCTTAAACATTTGTCATTTGCTTACATTGGGAGCCCCTGGATGCCTTTTCCTGATCTCTTTGTGAACCAAGTCATAAATTCTCATAAACGATGGATAACTTACTGTGTTGTCAAACATTAGGACTTATGCTTCCTATCTGACATGATTATGGTAGCCATTACCTACAAGCCGCAGCATGAAACACAAAGACTTTGAAAAAGGCAGGAAAATTCAAAGCATCCTGAAAACCTCTAGTGATATCACAAGGGGAAACTCGGGTACTAGTGTTTCTATTATCTTTCTCTGGGTGCTGGTTACAGAGTTACCATTGATCTGTGATGGTTTACAGATATTTGCATTCTTCTGGGTGCACATTACTTGACAGAAACAGAGAGTCTCACATCTATTGGATATTATCTTACTTGAAACATCTCTCTGTGTATGAAAGATAAGAGGACAGAGGGGAGAGAGAAGGGAGAGAGGCAAGGAGGGAAGGGAGAGAGAACAGCAGCAGGAGGAGGAGGAAGATGGCAAGGACAATGAGGATGACTAGGACACGATTTAAGAGAAAGCTGACTGCACTCGCCTTCAAGTACAACTACCAAGTCTCCAGAGCCAGCCACCAAAAGGATGCTTAGTACGAATTAACGGAACTGAATTCCAAAAATATGTTTCAGTTTGTCATTTTGAAGGGCTCTAGCACTGTTTACATATGCCTTGTGGGAAGCAAATGAATCCACTTTCCATAGAATTATCTGAATAGATTAAGTAAGACATCAAGTTAGAAAACACTGGGATAAATTCATGGCCCTTTCTTCTCTATCTTGTCCAGAAGTCTCCTACCCTTTGTTATAACAACTTGGTGAATATAGGTAAGATGGTTCAGTGGGTAAAACTGGTTGTTGTATAAGCTTAATGACCTGAGTCTGAGTGCCAAAATGTACATAAAAAGCCAGATGCCATGGCACGTATCTGTAATCCCAGATTGCAGTTTCGGTGTGATTATTTCGTGTCTGGGCAGCCAGGAAATGAACAGCCTCCACCTACAGACTCCTAAGTGGAGGTAAGAGTCAGAGGGAAAAAATGGTGCAGCAGCCTAGAGAGACATCTTTTCCCAAGGTGGACAGCGACAACCGACTCCTGAGAAATTGTCCCCTGACCTCCATGAGGTGGAAGGTGACAACCGACTCCTGAGAAATTGTCCTCTGACCTCTACCGCATGTACCACGATGCTTAGGCCCTCTCACGATAATAATAAAGGAAGGAATTAAAATTTAGAAATGAGTGTATATGTTTTAATAGTCCATTGTTAGAAAGATCCAGTTAGGAGTCAGAAGTGACCAGGTGCCTATAGGATATTTGGAAATAATGCAGGAAAAGAAAAAATACTGGGTTAGAAAATTCTGGGTTTTCTTCCCTCAAAATAAATTATCTATTTGTTTGTCCGTCTCTCTGTGTGTAGATGTGCCATGTGTGCGTGTGTACACACACACACACACACACGCGTGCGCGCTTCTTTTTGTATGTACACCATATGTGTGCCCATGGAGGCCAGAAGGATTCTGGAAACCAAACCTGGGTCATCTTGGAAAGTAGCGAGTACTCTTAATCACTGAGCCATCTCTGCAGCCCTGGGTGTCTTTTTTCTTTTCTCCCTCTTCTGTTCCCCCCCTACTAAGGCAGCATCTTGCTATAATATAACATAAGCTGTCCTGAATTTTTTAACTCTCCTGTCTCTACCTTTTGAGTAGAATGTCTGGATTATAGTAGACATGTGCCAGGAGGCATGGATTTGGACTGTTTAACGTTACATCTAAAAAACATAGATGATGGGTCTGTTTCGTTACACAACAGTAACACTTTTTACTGTATGGAGATGGATCCACACACCTATAGTATCACAGATGTGAACCATATACATATGTGTATTATTTTGTACACCTTAACCATATACTGTGAATGTTAATTAAACTCAGCCTTGAATAAGTAATATATTCACATATATAAAGAGATATTCAATTTTTAAAGCCCATTTTATTCACTTCCTATGTTCCTCTCCCAGACAAAACCTATGATTAAGGAAAAATATTAAAGCTCTCCCTTTTTATTCTTCCTTGATCAGATCTTTCCATGAGAAGAGTATTCGCTTTCTCTCCTAGCTCCATGGCTCCCATGGACCAAGTGAACTACAGTTTGTCCACTCAGTTAACTTCTGAAAACCATTTGGGCTATTTCTAATAGTTTTATATTAAAAGTTATACTGTAGTAAATAATCTTTTCTTTGACTCATTTCACAGGGATGCTGGTGTATCTGACAGTTACCTCCCTCACCAAAACGCCCATGTGTCCAGTGGTACACATGTATGTATTTTGGATTAGCACTGCTAAATGTCTTTCTGAAGAGCTGGTAGTAACTCACTCCCATCAGCAACATAAAAAGCAAAACAAAACAAAAACTATCTCCATGGAAAACATTACTAAATGTCTAGATTTCTTAAAATATCATAGAACATACTTTACTTTTGAAGGCAGTTGAGACTTATTTCTTTTTTTTTTTTTTTTTTTTTTTTTGGTTTTTCGAGACAGGGTTTCTCTGTAGCTTTGGAGCCTGTCCTGGAACTAGCTCTTGTAGACCAGGCTGGTCTCGAACTCACAGAGATCCACCTGCCTCTGCCTCCCGAGTGCTGGGATTAAGGCGTGCGCCACCGCCGCCCGGCGAGACTTATTTCTTATGCAGAAATTCATTTTTGATAATGGCTTTTCTTTATTTTGCATGTGTGTATATGTGAATATGTGCATGTGTATTTGCAGATGCACCTATGCCTATGCGAAGGGGGATTATGTGTGTAGCAACTGAAGGTTGGGTGTTCCTCAGGAGCTGCCCATCATGTGTGTGTGTTGTGTATTTACTAAGGTCTCTTACTGGAAACTGGGGCTTACTGATTAGTCTAGGCTGACTGGGAAAGGTCTCCCTCTCCCCAGCACTGAGTTTACAAATGTGCGTCACCATGTTTGACTTTCTATTTTAATTATATGTTGTTGTTTCTAGTGTGCTCGTGTGCTCGTGTGCTCGTGTGTGTGTGTGTGTGTGTGTGTGTTATATGTATAAGGTATATATGAGTGCACATATCTGTGTGCGCACACAGAGGCTGGAGGAGAATCTGAGGGTAGCGGATGTTTTGTTTTATTACCCTCCACTTTATTCCTTTGAGACAGTGTCTCTCTCTGTCCCTGGCGTTAGAATGGTTCCTAAAAAACCCTAGTGATTCTCCTGTCTCTACCCCACACAGAGCTCCAATACAGGGGCACACATTCATGCCAGATTTTCATGTGGCTTCAACTCCAATCCTCATACTGGCCTAGCAAGTCCTCTTACCTGTCTAGCATCTCTCCAGCCACACTGGTGCTGGGGATCAAACTCAGTCTTCATGCTTGCTATCATTAAACTCCATATCTGCTTTTCTGAGAAGCATCTACCTATGCTAATGTTTCCTTCACCAGTGAAACTATTATAAGTAAAAAATTCTTTCTAAAGTCGACAGAGAAATATAAATTGGGATAGACTTACATGGGAACTATAAGAGGAATTAGGATGGTTATAGAAGCCTTGGAGCATTACCTAGGTCTATATCAGAAGAGCTCTACTATGCCAAAGGATTTCTGTTTGGCGCATGAAGTAAAAGGGAGACACAGGAAGTGCTGGCTTCTCAATGCCAAGAAGTCCTGCTTCTCTCTGGATATGACATGCCTGGGAAGGTATCAAGACAAGACATAATGGCTGAAGTCAGAAACCACCCACGCTGAGCTTGGCCTCTCTTTCCTCCCCTTTAATACTTGTACCTCTTGGGTACCCAGGGCAGGTTACTGAACTTATGCAGCGAATCTTTGCTGAGTCACTGGTTACAGGTTTCTGAGGCAGGCAGGAGACATTCAAAATGGAACATGGTACTTGATCTGAACAGAGGATCTGGTCACCTGGGACGTGGGCAGACACTCTCCTCGTAGTGTGGCTTTGTCATGTAAACTGCCCAAGCTGTCCCAGGAGCTGAAACTGAACATCAGAGACAGTTGTCTCATGGATCTGAAGAACGGCCAGAGGAGAGACGAAAGTGCTACCTCGCTGGCCACTGTGAGGTTTTCCGATGATCTCAACCATAGTGGGCATTTATTGATCTGGTTATTCGTATCTAACTAATGCTGGAAACACCAACCGGCTTACCTTCAAATATCAGGAAGCCTCTCAGCTCACCAACGGGGACTACTTTCCCTCCCAAGTTCTCAGCTCTCAGACTGGAAGGGACAGACTGAGGGGAAATCAAGGAAATGATTTTGCTGCAGTTTCTGTTGCTTTCACTTTCAAAGCCCCATCTTTTACAGAGTGCCGCTTCTCAGCATAATAAGCTATTGTCCAGAGAAAAGACCAGGTGATTGGTTTCCTGTGTCTTTCAATAGTGCTTGTCACCTTGCTTCGTGACCCTAATGCTGTTAGCATATGATTGCTCAGTTTGTCGAAATTCCTCAAGCTGTATCCTTAGAAAACTACACTATATTTCAGTCGGGTTTTGTATACATATATATGCACTGGAGAAAAAAATGTCTTTATAAAAAAAGAGTCGGGCAGTGGTGGCACACGCCTTTAATCCCAGCACTCAGAAAGGCAGGTGGATCTCTGTGAGTTTGAGGTCAGCCTGGTCTACAAGAGCTAGTTCCAGGACAGGCAAGCTACAAAGAAAACCTGTCTTGAAAAACCTAAATAAATGAACAGATTAGATAGATAGATAGATAGATAGATAGATAGATAGATAGATAGATAGATAGATAGATAGATAGATAGATAGATAGAAAGAAAGATAGATAGTTATTATTGCCAGGCATGCCAAGAGGGCACCATGTATGCAAATTCTCAGAGCCTCTCTTCATTGGCTAGTAATGGCCATCAGAAGGCAGCAAGGTGGCTAAGAAAAGGAACTCAGGGGCTGGAGAGATGGCTCAGTGATTAAAAGCATCCGCTGGTCTTGCAGAGGACCCATGTTCAGTTCCTGTACCAACACAGCAGCTCATAACCATCTATAACTTCAGTTCTGGGGAATTCAATACCCTTTTCTGACCTCTACAGTCATAAGGCACACACAGGGTACATATATACACACTGAGGCAAACACTCGATTATCATTTTATATGTGTGTGTGTATCTTAAGAGAAAGCAAGGACTTGAGCTACATGTGGGTGTTCGTACCTATATGAGGCTCATGCGTGCAGGAATCTGGGGCAGGAGGGCAACCTGAGTTACATGGCTGCGTAGCAAGAATCTGTCTCAAAAAGCCTAAAGAAGGAGAAAGAAGGATGAATGAGATGGTGTAGGGGAGGGGAAGGAGGAAGGGGAGAGGAGGATGAGCAAGGGAGGAATCACCATGTCTTCTCTACCATGAGGGTCTGTGCCCCCTCAAACTATGAGCCAGCATAAATCCTTCCTTAAGTTTCTTTTGTAGTTTGTCACAGCAGTAAGAACAGCAACTAATTTACCTATTACGTTACTAGTAATCCTAATTTTAAGGGACTGTTACAGTTTGGCATTAATTGCTCTAACCACACAGCCGTCATTTCATCAGACTCCCAAAGGCCGCATGATGAAGCTGACGCTGTTCTGGCCTCTGTGTTGTGAATGAGAAGACAAACACTAACCCGGAGTGATTAAGTAACCGGCTGCAGGTCACAGTTAATAAGTCTCGGAAATAGAGGTTCATGCTCATTTTAGTGGGAACCAAAGATCACTGGTAGATGGCTGATGTAGAAGCACACAAACAGAAACTAGAAACTCCCTCAAAGATTTCTATTAGAAATTTATGAGCCCTAACATCCTTTATTTTTTTTTTTAAAAAAAGTTGCCATAGTGCAACATTTTATGTTTTTTTTTTAAAAAAAACTTTCTCAGAATAATTATGGCAACCAGTTTCCTATCCCTTCCCCATCTTTCTATGTCCTTAAATATAGCAGCGAGTATTGCATCCTCCAAAAAAAGAAAAAAAAATATTCTTTAACACTTGCAATTCCTGGGACTAGGAAGGTGTTAATCACCATCTAGAAGCTCCAAGCATAATAAGGCTCCGAAACGCAGATAACTTAAAGCCTGTCCCCTCGATGCTCAGGGGAAAAAAGTCAACCTATTTTCTTTTGATATGTCAGAAAGAAAGGAATCCTGTCATCCCCACTGTCTGTTTACACCATTTCTGTAACTATGAATTCTGGTTCCCTCTGAACAGGGGTTTCTAAGGTCTCAGAGATGTTTACTCTTCAGGTAGGTAAGAATGAAAAAGGATCAGTCCTAAAAGGTTTACACTAAGGAAGAAGAGAAGACCATCTGCTCTGAGATAGCTCGGGGCTGATTTTCCCAGCAGGGAAGCCCAAGTTTTATAAACCTCTTTCTCATTAGAGAAAAGGAGAGAAAGTGCTGAGAATTCATATAAAGGATTTCCAAGCCCTACAGCCGATTCAAATGATCTATCTTCACAGGCAGATTTCAGTGGCTGGATTAGCTGTGTACTGGGGTAGCTTGGGGGTTTGTTTCATAAGGAAAGATAGAAAGTTTCAACACTTTCTGGCCTTGAAATGTATTCGATGCTATGCCTCCCACCATTTGCCTTCACCTGCCCAAATTTTCAATACAATCTCTATGAACCTATTTATTCTGGATCAGCAAAGCCTCCGATGTAAAATGACAGCTCATGGAGAATAAATCTTCATCATCCCTTTGTGCTGAAATGCCAGGAGATTTGAAAGCTAATCCCCAGTGAGCCTCCTGTCCTCTTGTGCCCACCGGATCGTGTCCTCGATGCTCCCGTATCAAATTGATTTTTATTTAACAGAAGCCTTTAGCAGCTCCCACAAATGACAGCTCCGTAGTCTTTGAACTGTTATTCCTACTGGCCGTTTTTGCTGCATTCTTTGTTCATTTGCTGTGTTAACAGCCTTCCAACTGGGGGGATGGACAGGTAAGCATATTCTCAAAGTGGAAGATGTTTCTAGTAGTCCTGGTGGACAGGCTTAGCCAATATGAGGAGCAACACTTGTCTTTGATCTCCCTGCATGCTTTATTTTTATTCCAAAAAACAGATTTAAAAGTTTGTTTTCCTAAGCCCAAAGCACAAAAGGCTTTCTAGTTTCTCAGGCAATGCAAAAATAGAGGCTGGGGTGATAGTGGTGTATGTTGTGTGTGTTGAGGGGGGCAGGGAACTCTTTGAGCACAAAGTGAGCTTCCTATTTTCTGGTCTGTATTTTCCCAACAGTATGGAAGTCATTTCTCTTTTTTAAAAATTAGCTTCCCCTGGAGACTCCGATAGCAGTCCACCTAACAATGAGACTGCAGGCGCTGTGAGGAGTAAGAGCAAAGTGATTCAGAGAGGGGTTTTAGAATCGAGACCTGCCATTCAAAAGTCCCAGAAAATGGCAAAATGGATAGATAGATAGATAGATAGATAGATAGATAGATAGATAGATAGATAGATAGATAGATAGATAGCTTTAAGTAGGCTTGATGGAGAAGAAAACCAATCTCATACACTGATTAAGAGAACATTTTATATGCTCTCATCATGTCAAAGAGAACACTTAGGACAGAGGGGCTCAAAGTTAAATGGCTACCCAAGGCATGAGAGCTGGCTCGTGACAAAGCTTACAGTAGAACCAAGTCTAGTGGGGTTTTTTTTTGGGGGGGGGGTTGCTTTTTCGTTTTTTTTTTTTGTTTGTTTGTTTTTTGTTTTCGTTTTGGTTTTTCCATGCCATGCCTCTCTGTAAATGGAAAGGTGTTCCACCTGGTTACATCTTCTTCCCTAATTGTGCAAGGCAGATCTTGACAATAAAATTAGTATTCTCAAAAGGCCTGACAGTGGGCTTACCACACATTGCTTCTGACCCCTGGAACATGGGAGCCTGCAATTTCTATGAATTCTTTGTAACAACTCAGGCCACCCAGTTAAAATGACATGGTGCAGATTAGAATCAAGGGTGCTTACAATAAAAGGTCACTGCTTACATGGATGCTCATTTCTGTTTCCTATTTATTGTCCAAGTCATTCACCCACGGAGCCAACAGTGGCTTTCCCCAAATCTCCTTAATAGCTAGGGGGAAATGTAGGCACATCTCAGATTTCCATTTCTGCAATGTTTTGGAAAGGGAAGGATGCGACCTTTCAAATCTATTTGGTAACAGGAATGAACCAATTCACACAGCACAGCAAGGTACCAGATGTCTCCACCGCAGCTTAATGAGGTCCTCTGGAAGTTTCTGTAGATAAGAGGCCATGATTTTTACTCTAAATAGAATTTTAAAAAGCCTTTTACTTTTTTGACCACAAACAGAAAATTAGTTAATTTCTAACTGAGTTCATAGCACACTGCACGTGAGACATGGTATCTCCCAAAATGCTACCATAGAGAGAAATGGATACCAGACCCAAAATGACAAAGGTACATACCAAGTTGTAATATTAACATACCAATGACCAAGAAGTGTGTGTAACAGGGTATGCTTAATTCACACAGTGTTTTGGCCACATTAATTATATCTCATAAGTGGGCATTCTAACCTGTCATCTACATCAGGAAAATACACATAAAGATTAATTGTGTGTCGGGGATGTGTGTGGGTGTGTGTACACACGTGCGAGGGTGTTTATGTGCTTGTGTGTGCTGGTATCCTGGGAGGTCCTAATGTTGTCAGATCCCCTGGTGCTGGAGCTTGAGTGTCAGGCTGCTTGGGGTCTTGAATATAGGTCCTAGGCACCATCATTTGAAACAGAAACAAAGACTCTTATTCACTGAGCCATCTAATCTACCCAGTCATAAAAATACACTTCTTACACAGTAAAGTCATCAGGCTTCCTTAAAGCTACTTTATTTTTTTCTTATACATATTAACAGGTTGCTAAGTAGTGTGGGACTTGGGGAACATTCGAGACCCTTAATAACACGGCAAAGGGCCATGGTATCTATGTCCATTTTGAGGAAATTGTAGCATACGCAATGTAGTGTTACTAATGGATTAAAATGATAGCTTATACAAAGTCAGTAGCTCTAATCAGGGTTTTCTTACTCAGGGTGGTTGGTGAGTATTATGTGGAGATGCCTGCAGCTTAGTCCATACCACAAAGTCTGGCATACTGAAGGAAGTTTCACTGATAAAATAAAAGTTGATGAGGTGGATGCTTAAGAGAGGTTTCTATTATTCAAATTAGTGATATTTAAATAAGCATGTAAATTGGCAAAATTATTATAGAAGGCATAAAACTCCGGGAACTCTATAACTTTTCCTCTCAGATGTGACACCTGAAGTTCTGTTATAAATGACCTCAGGTCCACTCAGTGAGGGAAAAGAGTCAATGTGATACTCACTACAGGGCCCTGGGTGTGACACCCACTACAGATCCCTGCGTGAGACACCCACTACACAGGTAAGGGAATCTGGTCCTAGAAAGTTGTCACACTGACCCTGAGCAAAACTTTACAAAACAGATTTGAGCAGAGTGCTTTAAATGCTGGCCAAGCCTTCACTGAGTCACAGGGCAGTCTGGGAATGCCTCCCTCCACTGACCAGTACTGAGTTTAATAAAAGCTACGTGCAGTAGAGCTCAGAACCTTGAATTGCTGACTTTAGCAAATCTTCACCCCAAACCTCAGGCACTTTCTGGGGCTCCTGCGTTCTGTCAGAGAGCTCAGGATGATCAGAAAGAAACAGTTGTGGCAGGGACCTGAAGCAATGGCCTCTAGAGAATTAGGAAACCCCTAGGAAAGTTACACTGAGAACAGGGCAGAGTGAAGCCCTGGCAGCCCCAGGAAAGGGAAATCCACCTGCCAGGTATAGAGTTCACAGAGTTCTGACAACTTATCTCACATCGGAGATCTCCAGATGCACAGCCCTGGCTTTTGTTAACTGTTCTATAACTTTGTAAGACCGACCTACAAGAAAAAGAGAGATGCTAACATTTTTTCCTCTCCCCAGCTCTGGACAGACTTGTAAATAAACCCATGGCCATTTTCTAGTTCCCATCTCCCACTTCTCTTTTGGAATGGTGATGAGCAGAGGACCTCACTTTCCAGTTTCTGCTAACAGATGGCCTACAGATCTCACTACACACATTATAACTCCAGTGCTGAAGCCAACCCACCCGCTCTCAGTAAACTCTCAGGGTTTTCCTAAGTCAACTGCTCTCGTCTGTTCATTTGTTTGTAGTGATATAGATGGAGCCTAGAGCCGTGTCCATGCTAAGCAAGCACTCTATGAGTGACCCACACACTTAGCCTCTTGCAAACAAGTTATGACAGACAATTATGAAGTTTAATATTCAAGTTTACACTTGTGATAATTAATTTTGACTGTCATCTTGGTGGGATTAATGTAGCCATGGAGGATGTTAATGAGGCACATCTGTGGGTGTGTCTGTGATGGCATCTGCAGATAGTTCTCACTGAGAGAATGGAACCAATGCTGAATGTGTCTAGCACCACTGCACCGACTGGGATAGCAGAAAGAACACAAAGGAGAAAGGAGGAAGTGAACTGAGCAACAGGTTCGTCGCTTTCTGGTTTCTGATCTGCCCAGATGGCAGCAACTCTCACAAGCACAGCACGGTAGCTCCTGCTACCATGGATTTCTCACCAGGAAGAATGTGGTTGGGATTTATTGCCAACTTGACAGAAGTGAGAATCACCAGGGAAATGGACCTCCGAGCATGCCTGGGCCACTATGGGTAGCGTAACTCTCTAGGCAGGTACCCTGGTCTATATGGGAGTAGAGAAGGCCAAGTTGAGCACTGGCATGCATACATTCATTGCTTTCTTCTGGGTCTGTGGAGCAGTGTGGTAGGCTGTGTGGTGGTCTGAAGAGGAACAGCCCCATACGCTCATGTGTTTGAATGCTTGGCCCATAGGGAATAGCAGAATTGGGAGGTGTGGCCTTGTTGGAGGAAGTGTGTCACTGTGAAGGCGGGCTTTGAGGCCTCATATGCTCAAGCTACACCCAGTGTGGGACATAGTTGTAGAACTCTCAGCTCTTTCTCCAGCACCAAGTCTGTAGCAGTGCTTTTATTATCGGGACCATCAGCTTACAAATACTGACATTGAGACTTATTATTAATTATGAAAGCTTAGCCTTAGCTTAGGCTTGTTCTCAACTAGCTCTTATAACTTAAATTAACCCATTTATATTAATCTATATCCTGTCACGTGGTGTTACCTTTCTTCTACATCTCCTGTTTCCTCTCTGTCTTGCTGGCGATTCTGCCTTTCTTCTTCTCTGAGTCCTCTCTGTCCTCAGAAGTCCCGCCTAACCTCTTCCTGTCTAGCTATTGGTCATTTAGCTCTTTATTAACACAATCACAGTGACACATCTTCACACAGTGTAAAGGGATATTCTGCAACACGTGTCTGCCTGCATGCTACCACGAAAACAATGGACTAAACCTCTGAAACCATAAGCCAGCCCCAGTGAAATGTTTTCCTTTTTAAGAGCTGTTGCAGTCACGGTGTCTCTTCACAGCAATAAGACACTGACTAAGACAGTTGCTCCGAGTTCCTGCTGCCACTGCAGCACTGTTGTGTTGGACAGTACTTTGAACTCTCATCTAAAGTAAATCCTTATCCTTTAACGTATTTTATCACAGCAGCAAGAATAGAAGCTGAGACAAAGTCCATGCCCTCAAATCATAAGGGAAAGGTAGGGAAAAGTGACTAAGACAACACATAGGATATAAGGGCAGCTGACAGTCGGAACTAACTCACTGCCTGAGCTTTGGGCAGCTCTATCTGATGTGGAGACACTAATGTGACTGGCCACATGGCGATGCTCTACGGGGTATCTCTTCCCAGCTCTGAGTTCAGTGACGTCACACATGCCCATGGCTGAGAAGATACATGCAAGGAAAAAACAGCTCCTGCCATAAACCATGGTTTGTCTGGGTTCAGGGCAGGCTGCTAAGTGTCACCGGAACATCACTGGTGTGTATGATCTTGAAGACAACACTTCCCAACCCCACTACCACAGAGGGACCACACTGTCATGCACGTTGGCCGCCCTCGGCGACAGGACACACTCACTTTTGAAGCAGCTGGGTCCACTAGTCTCTGGCGATGTCGAGCTGAGTTGAAATGGCTCTTCGGAGGCTGCCCTTCCTGACAGCGAATGGAAGATGGGAAATGAACGCGAGGTGGGAAGAGGGAAAGTGGGCATGGGATGATGGGAGAATGGCCAGAAAAGGAGAGGGACAGTGTTTAACAGTACTGTACTTTGTTTAAGCGGAATATCCAATAAGCATGCACACGTGCACACACATACACATCATATCACCCCCCAATGACATAATCCATGCAAGTCATTATGTTAAAAATAGCCAATATATACATTTGTGTAATAATGCCAGAAGCCCAACCCAGGATTCAGATATTTCACAGTAAATCTCTCTTTGCCATCAGCTGATCATATCAAGGAAATCTAGAATACCATATTCCTAAAGCCAAAGTCCACCTTCCTAAGAAAATGACATTATGAAGCTTGTTTATGGTCAGACTTCGTACCTAGTTGATGTCACCTTAATGCTTTAGGGACCACAGTCTTCCTCCTAACTATGAAAGAAATATCAGCCTTAGAAACATCTCTCTGTCAGCCCAGCAGAATTTATCTTTTCTGACAACCATCAATAGATTCCCCTAAAGGTATATTACCATTATTGGTTTAAATAGGGGCTTACATTAAGTTTGTTATGTACATTAGTCATCTCGTCTTGAACCAACTCTGTTAACGGTCACATATAAAGACAAATGAAGCAAGCACAAATGGAACACACAGAAGCTTAACCCTTACCACCCCTTGCTGTATAACAAACAGAGAACCCACTGATCTAGACTTGAAAGACCAAACTGGGAGCAGAGATTCCCCAAATCTTTCAAAGCTGTACAGTAAATAGTAATAAAGAAATGTTACCCCAATAAGTATCAACGCCAAGGATGGCAAGATGAAAATCAACAGAGACGGTCTCACAAAACCTCTGGGCAGAGGAAGCAGCACAGTGGCAAAAGTCCTTGTTGGGCATATGCTAAAACCCTAAGTTCAATCATCCCCAGTATGGCCAAAACAAAAACAAACAAAAAAATACCTCTGGCCTTTAAAGATGCAGTTTGTGGGACACAACAAACAGACAGATAAATGACCCTGAAATGAAAAAGAATATTTGCTCAACTCTAGAAGTCGGATGCATAGGCCTTTAATCCAGCACTGGTGAGGAAGAGGCAGGTGGATCTCTGTGAGTCAAAGACTAGCCCAGTCTACACAGTGATCCCAGGTCACCCACGACCACAGAGCAAGACTAACTAAAAAACAAACAAAAAAAATAAGGAATGTTAAAGACCTAAGGCTGTGGAAATACAACAGGTGATGTAGTGCTTACAATTCTCTTTGAAACACTGTTTCCTCCTAGAAGCATCTCTGTGACTTTGAAGGCACCAGTCATACCTGCTTGAACTGCAGCCATCCCGGCTACCATGTCCAAAGCATAGGAGGCATACAGGTCAGGATCATTATTTTTGATTTCTAGTGCCTGTCCTGGCATCCTGGCAACATATATCTTTTCTCAAAAAAAAAGTAAAGGAATAGTTTTAGACCCAGCTGGCTAGATCACCTCCCAAAGCTTCGCTTCCAGAGGTGATATTCGCAAATACGCACCAATTGGCAAAAGTATGGCTTCTCCTCTCAACAACATAAGTAGTGATTTTAGAGGAGGAAAAAGGTTTTTTGTTTTTTTTTAAGAATAGCAGATTATTTAATTTGATAACTTCAAAATTATCACTGAAATTTAGCAGTTTATCAGACTGGAGTTCTGGTGCTTTTTCTCTTTTCTCTCAAGAAAAGAAGCTATCAAATAAACAGCTCTTTGTACTAATACATCTGGAGAACCCCCACCCCGATTGACCTCCCTGAGGAGTGATTATAGCTGAGGTAAGATTTCTGCGCACAATGTCTGGCTCCCCCACATCTGGGGGAAAAATTAATCTCAGCCTTAAATATACAATTACAGTCAATGTGCAAATTAACTAAGTACTGAGCCTGTAGTTTATTGCTCTTGTTCTGACTTGGAGGTGAAAATGTTATCTTTTTTTAATTAGCTAATTGTACCGTGAACTCAGCAGGAGGCAGGCATGGATATTAAACCTGAGATCTGAATCCTTAAACTCCCACCCGGCAGAAGGCTGGTGTAGAACAAGCACACACGTCCTTTGGGAGGTGAGGGTTTGCGGCTTCGTTCCTCATTTATCACCAGGACAATGAATCTGTAACAACGGGCAGCTCGCGATTAACAAATAGGTGTATGAAACAATCAATGGAGTTTTACACAGAGATCTCGGTCATACATCTTAATGGAAGCCAAGGAAGAGCCTGCAGGATTAATGTCATTTTAATGAATTGCGTATGGGATGAAAATAAAGGAATCGTGAACTGCTCACAGCACGTCTTCCTCCGCACAATTCTTAAATTTTACCATTAGTTTCTCAAAAACAGTCACGCCGTGTTTTCTCCGGAGTTGGAGAGCTAAGCTGCTCCCAGGCTCCAGAGTTAGTTTGGTGATTTGAAACCCTGTGGAATTTGCAAACGTCAGGCCCAAGAATCTAGGTGGAAATTCTTGAGAAGGACTTTGTTCAACACGAAGGAAGGAATGCCTACTTCATTTTCAGGGGCCCTAAATGAACATTTTCCCTGCCTTTTTGCAACTCTCACTACTTACCATATAGGGGAGGGGTGGGTTCAAACAAAGCATGTCCTTGCTTAGTCATGTAAGCTTAAGAGTGTCCTTTCAGTTATGATTTAATGTGTGTGTGTGTGTGTGTGTGTGTGTGTGTGTGTGTGTGTGTGTGTGGTGCTGGGGATGAAACCGAGGGTTGTATGGATGCAAGCCAAGCATTTTATCACTAAGCTATACCACCAGCTTGTATGTCATACATCTTTTTTTAAAAGCAAATAAAGCTTTAAAAGTTTCTCAGAAAACTAACTTTCTATACACTATGGCTTAAATACCAAAAGGTTTGGGTATTGGAAACCTCATCCCTGAATTCATATTCCATGATTTATTTCAGGGTGGAGCCTTCTGGAAGGACTTACAATTAGATGAAGTTATCAGGGCTGGACCTCCATGATGGCATTGGTGACTTTAAGAGGAAGAAAGATCTGAGCTGGCCTGTTTGCCTGTGTCACCTGTGGATGGGCTCACCAAGCAATGCGACAGCAACAGGGGTCTTAGGGGCTAAGGAGCAAAGGACAGTGCTCTGACTTTGCAGATTCCAAATGGTGAGCAGAGTAGAGAGATGAGAGATAGACAGATGGACAGATGATAGAGAGATAGACAGACAGATGAGAGACAGCTGAGATATACATACACAAATAGATGATAGATGGATGACGATAGATAGAGAGATAGAGAGAGAGAGAGAGAGAGAGAGAGAGAGAGAGAGAGAGAGAGACAGACAGACAGACACAAACAGACAGACAGACAGACAGATAGGTAGGTAGATGACATGTAGGTAGGTAGGTGGATGGATGAGAGAGGATAGGCAGGCAGGCAGACAGGCGAGCAAAACTTACGTATTTTCTATAAATTATCTCATTTCAGCTCTTATAGCAACAATAAACACACTTATTTGCTTGGATAGTTTTCTATATTCAAGAAAAACAGTAAACTCTATCACTCACGCCAACACTAAAGGCAAAATCTGTGTCTTCATTTTTCCCTCATTTGCCACATCCCAAGAACTGGCTTCTCTTCTTAAACAGCAGCCCTCAGAGTCTGGTATCTGTCACTCCAGACTGAGACATCAATCTCTGGATACCATTTACCTCCTGCCTAATGACATCAACATCAGCAAAATAACAGATTGGACCTGGGTGGGTCCCACAGGGTTCTGAATTAAATGGCTTATTTACATATGCAAATAAAAGGTCTTTGCTGTAAAGAGCTGAGGAGGAAGGGGGGCTTAGGGAGTAGAATGCCTTGCCATTAGTTTCAAGAAACAAGCACATTCCAAATTTGCTTAGGTAGGCTCAACCAAAATAATTCTGCTATGATAACCACTAGTAACAAAAGCAGCAATCCTCAATTATGTAAATAAACCATTAAGATGGCAAAGGAAAGAGAGTCGGTGTGGGCACGATGTAGAAATTTAATGAGACATATTTCACTTGATGGTAGATGCTCCCACCAAGCCTTCACCCATTTGATAAACTGTTTTAGAAATTATTAACATCCCTTAACACTACAGATCATACTTTTTAAAGAAATTATTGTTCCCTTGACATCGCAGATCTGATAGCTTAGTACTTTAGCCTAATGTGCAACACATAAACATATTTACAAGACCGCTTTGTGGAAAACAATACATCAGGTGTGGAGTAATGGGTGCCCAGTGAATTGAGTTGCTCACAGCCAACTATTTATAAAAGTCTAATTCTTTAAATCACACGTAAGTTACTCTTGCTCAAAATAAGAGCCTCAAGGAAAATTTAAAATTAAGTGTACCTATAATTTTCGGCATGAGTCTCATTTTTCAAAAAATAGAAATCTATCCTTAGGTATTTCCTGTCTCGAGATTTTCAAACAAGGAAGGGAGAAGGCAGAAAAGCACACAGTGGGGCATAAATCGCTCAAGGACTCCTAGACTACTCCTTCAAAGTCTACTCAAAGTGGTTTCCATTCTAAAAGTCATCACGTGCATTCTCAGAGGGAGGGAAACTTCTCCACCCAGGTCTGAGATGGTCTTTGTCTGCCATGGGGACCCTTCATCCCCAATCAAAGTTCTTATTAAACACTATACTTCAGTACAACAAAGCTTATTTCAATTAGATACCACTACAGAGATCCTTGAATATCAGTAAAGCAATCTAGATAGGACCTCACAAGGTAAAAATACTCCATAAAGATAAATTGATTGAGAGAATTCATAAGTCAGGGAGACTGAACAATTATTACGCATATCAAACAGGATCTGGAAGCTGGAACACTGAAGGAATGTATCACCTAAATGGCGGGGCATGTTTTCCATTGTAGCGTCACATGGGACTTATCACATAATAATTTATTAAACCTTCTACACATTAGTAATACTGTGAGGAAAAGATCAATTCTTTCACATTTTTTTTCAAGGTCAAGTTTTTAAATTAGGTCAAGAGGCAAGACGGAGAAACCAGGCCATGGGAAAGGCTACTCACATCCCAAGAGCAGACCCTAGGACGGAGGCCATCTAGGGCCTTCCCACAACTATCCTCATTCTTTAGATTGTGAATTAATTTTCCAGCACAAGCACTGTTTTTCCTTGTCTATTTTATTCTTTTTAAAACAAATGCTGGTCTCTATCAGCTAATCTGATGATGTTATGGTCAGCTGAGATCAGCTGTGCGTTAAAATGTCTGCTGAACAGAGAGAGATGCCCGGGTCCACCCCAGCACAAAACACAAAACCAAGACCACAAAAACCCTCACGAAAGGAGCGGCTCACA
Source organism: Arvicola amphibius (assembly GCF_903992535.2). Taxonomy (NCBI): domain Eukaryota; kingdom Metazoa; phylum Chordata; class Mammalia; order Rodentia; family Cricetidae; genus Arvicola; species Arvicola amphibius. Next base: position 44,932,695 of record NC_052049.1, on the reverse strand, counting down.
CGGTGTAGCGAGACAAGGGTCATGTGGTAAAAGGGTTTATTAATGATGCTTCAGGTTGTGTCCTAAGTCTCCGGTCATTATTTTTTTTCCTTCCTCAGATTCCTATACTTCATGTGCTGTTAAGTATTCTACATATATTCTTATTTTAAAACCAGCTTTATTTCAGAAAAATGATTCCTTTTGAAAATAAACTAACATTGTGCCTGGTGGCAGCGATGGTACACACAGCACTTGGGAGGTGGAGGCAGACAGACCCCTGAGTTCAAGGTCAGTCTGTGTATCCCAGGACAGCCAGGGATACACAGAGAAAGCCTGTCTCAAAAACACAAAGACAAACCCACACACAAATAATCCAACATTTTAAATTGTGAAAAGGAGCTTCATGGTAATATATTGAAAGCATGACTTTGTTATACTAGTCACATTTAGTTCCTAATGAATATTAAGGTTGTATAATAAGTACAAAATTAAAAACATCTGTGCACTGACTGGTGCTGTTCCATATATACTAAATAAAGTCGCTGTAACTAATAGTGTCTATTGAAATTGGTTGACTGTATTTTATGTTTAGTAAATATATTTATGTGTAATATTAATTGATATATAATATATTAGTTACTTTTCTTGTTGCTGTAAGAAAATTCCTGAGAAAACCAGTTTAAGGAAAAAAGAGTTGATGCTGGCTCAGGGTTGGACAGTACAAGCCACCACGGCGTGCTGGCAGGAACGTGAGGCAGCTCGTCTCATCACCTCCATAGTGAATAACGAATGTCGGAGGCCACCTCAGATTCTCCCATTTCTTCACTCCAGGATCCCAGCCCACATTTAGGGCAGCTTTTGCTACCTCAGTCTTGAAAGTCACATGCTTTGCTCCGGCCATACTGGTACTGGTACTCCCTTTCTGTGTTTTGTCTAAGTCAGGGAGACTCACGTGTGCCCCTCCTGAAAGATGAGCACCCACTTTCCTTCTCTCTTTACTTCCTAACATACCTCACACAGCAGCGGTTCTCAACCTGTGGGTCACGAACCCTTTGAGGGATCACAGGGGCCACCTGAGACCAGCAGAAAATACAGATATTTATGTTACAATTTAGTCCCATAGCAAAATTACAGATATGAAGTAGTAACAAAATAATTTGATAGTTGGGGTTACCTCAACATGACGGACTGTATTAAAAGATTGTGGCATTAGGAAGGCTGAGAAGCCCTGCAATATACTATCTATGTGCCTCTCTCTCCTCTCTCTCACAAGACCAGAAAGTATCTCTCATTTGCTCTCTACCTGGTTCAGCCGATGCCCAGAAACACTTTTTAAATCAGGGATTGAAAGAAAATGCTATATAAACAGTACAGAGTTGCACACACCTGGGGTTCCAGGCAGAATTTTGCAGGATGGAGAAGGCATTGTTGGGTTAGGGGGAGGGGTCCTGAAAAACATTTTACCGAATGCTTACACAGGAATCCTGAGTACCTCTATGCTCTTAGGCTTGAGAAAAAAAGTGGGGGGGGGTAGTGTTGCTTCCAAAGAGCTGGGAAGGGGGGGGGGGGGTTGTAGGACAATATTCAGTTGGATTGTGCCAGTGCTACAAGGGGAGAAAGGGGCAATTGTGAGAACTCACTCCACCAATAGCCTAGGGGTAGCAGCCTTAGGGTGTGGCTTCTTGTCTGTGGGTGACAACTTAAGAGGACAGAAGGAGAGGTCCGGCTCTCTTGGTGGTATATAGTTGGTTCCCAGCTCCCTTGGGCAAAATGGAAGGAATCTGCAACTGTTAAACCTTGTCCTATATCAGTGAGTCTGTTTCCCCACTGCACCCATTAATAAATTGATGAGGGAGAGTCTTCTGTTTGAGTTGATTTCATTGGTTAATAAAGAAACTGCCTGGCTCATTTAATTGGCCAGCCCTTGGGTGGGTGGAGTAGACAGAACAGGAAGAAGGAAGTGAGGTAGATGGCTCAGGCAGATGCCTCAGGCAATGCCTCGCCTCTTTGGGGCAGACCACTGTGCCTCTCCTCAGGGAGAGACACAATGAAGCTCCGACTCAACATGGACGTACACTAGAATCTTCCCGGTAAGGCACCACTTTGTGGTGTTACACAGATTATTAGATATGGGTTAATCAAGATGTGAGTAAGAGGCTGAAACTAATGGGCCAGGCAGTGTTTAAAAGAATACAGTTTGTGTGTTGTTATTTTGGGGCATAAGCTAGCCAGGCGGCTGGGAGCCGGGCAGGATGAAAAGCAGGCCTGCCAGCAGCTCCTCACTACAATATATATATATATATATATATATATATATATATATCTATATATAAAAATATATATATATATATATATTTATATATATTCTTTGTGGTACTCATTACAAGCAATAACTTCTTTTTGTTCTTACTGCTTCCCTCCAGTCTCCTGCTGGGATCTCCACACGGGGCCAAGGCCCCAACGGCCAGAAAGCCTTAGCAGACAGTAGCTGAGGTAGAAAGAGAAGAGAGACAGGGGAGAAAAAGGATGAGAAATGGGAAAGAAGAGTGAAACAGGCACAGGAGAGGGAGATAAGACACAAGGGACAGTGGAGCGGGAGTCAAAGGGAAGGCAGAGGTGCCGGCAACTCTGAGTCACAGTTGGCAGAACCACGGGATCTGCTGCTCCCCCTCCTCCCCACCCGCCTGGTCATAGCTTCTTAACCCTCAGACCTGGCTTCGGGTTCAAAACTGGTTTGCTCTTTCAGAAACGCTGTGGACTGCGCATCTGCCATGAAGAGAGGAAAACAATTTGGGTAGAAAAGCCATCTAGTGCTTTTCTCCCATGGCTTTCACGTTCCAAAAACTGCTGAGGATGCAAACTAAAGCTTATGCATGAAGCCCACATCTAATCACGGGATTTCTCTTTCGTCAAGGTTTCCCTGATAACGTGATTCTCGTAGGTCTCAGTCTCAAGCCCGAAGAAAACCGGGGATTGGATTCCTAATGAAACCCTTCCTTTGAATGCAAAGTTGCTTCACGATGCTGCTGTACCTCAATTTGTCTTTTCAAGTTATTCAACCTTAAGAAAGGAGAAAAGCCAGTCAGCCTAGAATCCACTCATCTCATGTCTGAGGAAGTCAGGAGCCGGGCCTCCTCTGAAGGAGAATGAGAAAGCAAACCCTACTGAGAACAGACTCCGCAGACTCCAGCCGGTGTTGGAGAGCCTCCCTGGCCTGCAGATCCAGGCATGCGGACAGGGAGGTCCGGAATCCCAAGACCTCGTCTAAAAGCCAGCACGATAGTGGAAAGTTTCTAAGTGAACAAATTCAATTATTGAGTTCATGTCATAGTTCAATTTTCTTACAGGCTTCAAAATATGTGTGTTTGGGGATTCGCCGAATCGACGACCACTTAGAAAATATTACTGCTTATAGTTAGCTGTCCACAGAGAAACATGGCTTACACTACACGCTACCCATCAGTCAACGATCCTTTGTCAGAGCGTTTTGGAACATTATATATTGATTCAAATTAATGAATTTCATGTCAAAGGCCAGTTAACATATTTTACCACAGACACTAGGTTTATGGATGTAATTACTGACTGCAGCTCCAAAAACGGCGCAATTCCGCTTCAGCACATATGTCAACCCACTTAAGTCGCTTCAACTTAAAAAAAAAAAATCTAATGAAATCGCATGCCACACATTTTTAATGAGAAAAATTACAAGATACCTAAATTAAAAGAACCAATCCCCCACAGGGAAATCTTGGGGGAAAATGTTTTAGGTAAACCAATTTTCTGAAGGCAAAATAAAAATTTCAACACCGCTCTGTGTCGTACCCAAAGCAAATTACTGCCAGCAAGCAATAAGGCTCTGATAATGAGACCTGATTAGGGTGGAAATTAAGCAGGAGACAGAGCAGACTCTTCAGAGCTGTTCTGATGGAGTTCATCAGTTTAGCAGGCATGAGGTGAATGACCAGGGTCCCCGGAAAGAGTGGCAGCCCAGCCTCACGGACTGGAAGAGGATGCTGTTTAAATGGTCTTACATCTGGCAGGAGCACATCATGTGGGTTCGTTTATAAAATAGATGCCCCACCCCCAAACACCCAGACCCCCCAACATACATACCCACCAGAACTGCAGGATGGACTACCTGACAAAGTGCTGCCGAGCTATAACATCCTGGCCAGTGAGCAGTGCTGTGCACTTACATGGGCTACACAAAGGGTGAATTTGTCTCTCCCACTCGTAAACAAGGACCCAGTATTTAGAAGGTGCAAACATGACACATACTTTAAACAAATACAGAAAGAATTAGACTCACGTTCAGGTCACGACACACCGTTATCATTTTATCCTCTCGTCTTCAGTTAAAACCTACTTGTACTGGAGAATGGAGAGCAAAAGCGAGACAAAGGTTGATTTGGTTTCTTTATGAGTAGAAGACACAGCCCATGTGGCACAGTAAAGAATGTCTGCGAGATCCATGGTGAGTTCCATACTGACCGTGGGTGCCAGCAGAACCCCAGCTTCTCCACGTGTAAACTGAGGCTATGATAGTTACATCCAAAGGGTCATAAGACAAAAATAAAACATGTATCATGTTCGACATAGATATGGCTTGACTCAACATGTAGCTCACGCTGGTTGTTCATGGTATAAAGGAAGCTAGCTGTCAGTAACTTTTCATTTATGCTACCCTAGCGTTGGCTCCGTTCACTCCCTTTACACATAACTGTTCCTATGGAGTTCTGAACGCCTTCGACATTGTTATATAAACAGCAGCAGAACCTACACAAGGCTTCAGTCCCAGGCGTTGTGAGAACCACCATCTCAGATGGCCTCTTGTCACCTCAGGAACCACTTCAGGCAGACGCAGTCAGCAGGTTTTCCCCACCACCCATGTAAGGTAAAACCCAGGCCAGCCTTTGCAAACAAATGAGCAGAAGGCAGGAAGCAAATGGCCACAGAGCTACCTGTGAACACCTGACAGAAAGCAGGGCCTTCTGTTCTCTTCCAGCCTGCTATCCTGGCCACAGCGGAAAAGACCACAGCATCTTTCTCAGGCTGAGCCTTTCCAGGCTGATTGTCCCAGACGCCCGACAGCCTGCAAAGGAGGAAGGAAACACGCTGCACAACCAACGGACACAATTCTGTTGTTCTTTTTGAAAGGCAAAGGGTGCGAAGTGGCAGGAGGGAAACGCTGCTGCTGCCTGGGAATCAAGTGAGGGCAGATGACAGAGGGAGAGCGAGCACAGGAAGTGTTGGGAGAGAAGAAACAAGAAAGGCTGCTGACAAAAAAGACTCTGGCTAAAAAGGAAAAGGTGTTCCTTGCCAAGAAAAATGTGCTAATCTTATGCAGCTGAATGAGATATTTAAAGAACCATTGTAGGACTTTTGTCTTTAACTCCTTAATTCTTAATCCTGAAGGTATACTTAAGCCAGCAGACCCAGGACTCAGTGCTGAGTGTCACCCAGCTCAATGTGAACCTCTTATTTAAGGAACAATAAAACAAGGTCAGGAAGATGTATTTTGTTGCTTCAATCAACTTGCAAGTTCCCTGAAGCAAAGAAAAGGTTCTTGCAGATACGTGAACATACACACATATACCTAGGAACACACACACAGGAATACAGGCACACACATACATACACACACACAAACACACACACATAGGAACACTGAAACACACACAAACATACACACACACACAGGAACACAGACACACAAATACACACACATACACACACACAGGAATACAGATACACACATAGGAACACAGATACACAAATACACACACATACACACACACAGGAATACAGATACACACATAGGAACACAGACACACAAATACACACACGAACACACACATAGGAACACAGACACACATATACACATACACATACACACACAGGCACACACACATACAGACACAGGAACACAAGCACACACAAACACACACAGGAACACAACACACACACAGCGTTATCATGTGCTAGGATCGGTGGTACCCTCTACAATTAACTAATATTTGTAATGACCCTATGACATAGGCAACTAGTGTTAAGCTCAACTCAGAGGAGAAAATAATACATGCATAAAGAGGTTTTAGAATGGAAGAGTACCAGGAGGTTGGGGAAAATTGGAGACAAGGAAGGGAAGAAAAAGAACTCACTAAGAAAAACAGACTGGGTAGCTGGGGAACCCAAAGCAGCCCTTCACATTTAAAGGAATCAAGCATGGCACAAAGACAGTACAAGACACGTGAAGAAAAGACATGCTTAACCAGGGAATGATACAGCGAGAAACTCACTCTGATCCTAGAAAGAGAATTTTGATTTACATTTCTTAACAAATTCCCCCCAAAATTGGGTAAATAAAAACTAATTTCAAAACAAACTCTTGAGTTGGGTATGTAGCTCAATGTTACTACAGGTGACTAGCAGACACAAGGTCCTAAGGTGATTCCCCAACTTTACAGAAAATGTATATAAACCAAGGGAAAACAACAAAAATAATTTCATACCCATCACAAGAGTAAAAATTAAGAAGAACCAAAATACCATGGGCCGGTGACTATAAGAGAAAACTGTGACTCACTGGCAGAATACACATATTGATTGGACTGAAGATGTATATGCCAGGGCCAGGTGTAGTGGTAAAGGCCTTTCATCCCAGTACGTAGGAGGCACAGGTAGGTGGATCTCTGAGTTCAAGGCCAGTCTGGTCTTCATGGCCAGTCAAAGTTACGTAGCAAGACCCTGTTCAAAACCAAACACAGTAACAACAACGAACAAAATGTAGATGCCAGAGAATGCAGTAATCCTGCTTCCTGCCCATATCCTAGTCACACTCCTGTGTCTTGCTATGTTTGGCCCCGTCTCCCATAAGTCCCAGTTGGCGCCACTGTTCTGGGGAGTTTGTGGGTAGGGCTCGGCTTCAGGAAGTGGGTTAGTAGGGAACAGGCTTTAGGAGTCATAGCCTGGCCCACTTTGGGTTCCAACTTTCTACTTCCTGTTGTTACTGACTCCTTCAAGTCTCCATGTTTTCCCAACCATGCCTGACCTTTTGATATCACAACACTACCCTGCCATCTACATAGCCCATGGGTGAAATCATGTAATTGAATTACTACCATCACCCGCCCCCTCTCCCCAAGTCACAACCAAATCTCACCAGGTTTTAAGTAAGTTTTAGGTTTTATGTTGGGCTACCTTGACAGAAATCCACATGGGCCACAACTAGATGCCCCAGGCGTCTACCTTCTAAGCCATGAGCTTAGAAGAAACCTTTCATTGTCGAGGCTGGTCCTGTGAGGCATTCTGCCACCCAGAAACGAAAGGTAACTGCACACTGACAGACAGCAAGAGGCCCCCACATGAATGCCTTCTGAAGCACTCCTCGCCATGGTAAACAGCAAACAAGGAACCCAAGAAACACTTGACAGCTTTGTGAGAAAGAATAGAAGAAATCAGGGCATATTCATATGAAGAAAAACAAAACAGTACTTAAAAATGAATGCACTAGCCGGGCGGTGGTGGCGCACGCCTTTAATCCCAGCACTCGGGAGGCAGAGGCAGGCGGATCTCTGAGTTCGAGGCCAGCCTGGTCTACAAGAGCTAGTTCCAGGACAGGCTCTAGAAACTACAGGGAAACCCTGTCTCGAAAAACCAAAAAAAAAAAAAAAAAAAAAAAAAAGAATGCACTAGGTCTATAGGACTATGAATGCATACACATATACACACATATGTAGATATGTACATACACACATATATCTACATATATATGAACAAATTTTGAGTTACAAGAAAACAAATGGCAAAATATTTGTGAAAGACTAAGAATACAGACAAGATATATACTCCCATACCAAATGATGTATATAACGGTGGCTGGTTCTCAGTCATTTTCATCTTTGTTCTGTTGCAACATCTAATTGCATTCATTTAAAATGCTATCCAAGGAAAAATGAAAAGTCGTAAACATTCCTCACATTTAGGTATCAGCTGTAGTTGTGATTGTTAGATCATCCTCAATTTCCCAGCATTTTATAAACTTTTCATAAAGTGTTTTATAACACCACCTTTATAAATAACTAGTCAGGTAACTGGGCAGCTAGAACTCTTACCTAGGTCGAGACTTTAAGTAGGACATTCCGATTTAATAAATAGCATGATCATAAGATTATCCAACACTAAATAGCACCAAAGCTGTCTTTGTGCAAATGCACAGCATTCGACTCCCGTCAGATAAGAACAAAATCGGAATCAAAATCAGGAAGGCCATCACCAGTGCGCGTGTTTCTTCCTGATCGAGACAACACACAGGCTCTCTAATCTTTTCCTCCAACGGCACTGACATTGACCGGCATGTGTGAGGGCAATTAATAATTCCACACTGAGATCCATATCTCTCTTTTCTTCTTGGTCAAGTGCAAATAGTAAAATAAAACAGCAGAAAACTTCCGGGAAGTCTAGTGTAAAGGAGTTATTATTTAAACCGTAGGTCTTCTATGTGCCTCCCCCTCCTGTCCTGACTATCACAGATAAAGGTCCCACTCAGCCTTTGGTCCCTCTCTGCACCGGAAATGGACAACACAGGTTGCCTCCATGTCATCCCTGAGGTCTCCCTTTGGCCTCCCTGAGATGTGTGTCTCAGCAGCGGCTGAATGTTCTCCAAACTCATGGGAGCCTGCCAGGCCCACAGTGAGACACGGATTCCCACGGAACAGGCACCAAATGGGGTGCAGGAGCAGAGGTAGGATTAATATTTCAGCTTTCCAAGAAGTCTTTTTGTGGACCATCTATGAAGGTTCCTTCAATGTTTCAGGAGGTCCTAAGGCAAAGGCATCCCTCACAGTTCACTGCCTCTCCTTCATCTTCCGCATCCTCTTCCTTGCACCTCTCTCCCTGAACCTACTATGTGAGAACCCCTTCCCTAACAAGTCCTCCACCCAGATCTGCTCTCAGAATTCTATTAGGAGAATGAATTTCCCTAGTTTAAGTCTAAAAGTTCTCTTCTTTCTTTTCTTTTTTCTCTTTCTTTCTTTCTTTCTTATTGAATTTTTGAGACAGGGTTTCTCTGTGTAGCTTTACATGCATAGTCTCGAGTGCGTGTACACACACACACACACACACACACACACACACGCATTCTGTTGTGCCAGCTGATACCAGCATATGCAGCTGAAACAGCAATGCATGAGGGAGAGACGATGGCTTCTTTCTGTGGGGATCTCTCAGGTTGTGAGCGGTTAGATTTCACGCCAACTGTGGTCGACCTCTTTTGTAAACACCTCTCAATGGATGTGGGATTCAGTGATTTGCTTCTGTGGTGGTCTGAATAAAAATGGCACCCACAGACTCATAGTGAGTGGTATTACTGGAGGTATGGCCTTGACAGAGGAAGTATCTCACAGGGGTGGGCTCTGAGGTCTCAGGCCCAGTGGCTCACTTTCTCCCCACTGCCTGCTTTCCAGATGTAGAACTCTCAGCTACCTCTCCAGCACCATGTCTGCTTGTGTGCCGTCGTGCTTCCCATTAACCATGATGATAATGGACTAAACCTCTGAACTGTAAGCAAACCCCAGCTAATTGCTTTCATTCCTAAGAGTTGCCATGGTCATGGTGTCTCTTCACAGCAATAGCAAACCTAACTAAGACAACTTATAAGAATCCAAACTGATGAGGTGTCCTGTCTGGGACTTTTAGAAAAGCCTGGGACTTTTGTGCCACTGATCCCCTCTTGCACATAGCTGTCATAAGTGAGCCTCTTTTGGGAGAGACCAATTAAACAAGAAGTTAACACCTTGACTGGAGCTGAGGCCTTTAGTCCAGCAATACCACTCAAAGGTGCTTGAACCAGGTCTTTCACCAAGCTTGGATGATGGCATCCCCAGCCAGTATCTAATGTTAGCTAGATAAGAGACTCTGGGCTATATTACTTAGCTCAAAAAAAAAAATCAATAGGAATAGAGACTATATGGAGTGCATCAGAAGTCTAGTCTTGTTCTAGCATGCTCTTATCCAAAACACAAAAGGTAACTAAAAGAAAGAAAAAGAAGGGAGGGGAGGGGAGAGGGGAGGAGAGGGGAGGGGAAGGGAGGAAGAAAGAAAGAGCGAGCAAGCAAGCAAGCAAGCTGGAGAGCTGGGTCAGTGTTTCAAAGCACTTGCTGCTCTTGCAGAGGATGTTTCTTTTCCAGCACACCTATCAAGCAGTTGACACCTGCTTGTAACTTCTTCAAGAGCATCGATGTTCTCTTCTGGTCTCCGCAAGCGCTTCCAGACACACACACACACACACACACACACACACACACACATTTAAGCCCATATGTATGCTCATACACATAAAAAAAATAAGCAGACTGGGCACAGTGGTGCACACGCCTTCAATCTCAGCACTTGGAAGGCAGAGGCAGGTGGATCTCTGAGTTTGAGGCCAGCCTGGTCTACAGAGTGAGTTCCAGGACAGCCAGAACTACACAGTGAAACCCTGCCTCAAAAAAAACCAAACAAATAAACAAGCAACAAACAAACAAATTAATAAAAATGGCATGGCCCTAGTTTTTGTCCAAAATGTAAGTTTGGCAGCAAACATATTTACATAACTTTACCGTCACATTAAATTATAACTTATTACAGTTGCCTAATTAATACTAAATCTACATGTAACTACTAAAAGTACAATTAAAATACACTTTACTGATATGCACACTTTATGTTCAATGCAAGACACTTTAAGGTTTATTCCATCTGCTCAGGACACAAGTATATATTTAGAAAAGAATTCCGTCTGATTTTCTTCTCCATGAAATGTCCTACAGGAATCAGGCCTTTTCCTTTTATTCATTCAGTGAGCTATTCCCACAGGCAGAGAATGCACGAGGCAGGGAACTGGAAGACGTCATAGCCAAACACTCTGTAATAGTTTCCAAATCATCCACATGGAAGTCTACGTTTTCCTCCTCCTTGTGGGACTGGGTGGCCTCTGTCCAAACTCAGTAATGTCTAGGATAAGCATAGAAATGTAGCTGAATGAGATTACTTCTGCCCTCTGTGGTGTCCCCAGGGTACAGAGTAGAAAGGACACACTTTGGACAGGAGAGTTCTTTTCAGATACTTTTTGGTCCTTATCCTTTTTTATTTTTAAAAATTTAGTATACAAAAATTCCAAAAGAAAAAAAATCCCACAATAAAATGAACCAGACTCAAACACCAGTTAATTTTAAAGCACAGCATCAGGCTAGCCTGCCGCGCCAGGTTTGCCCACAGCATCAGGCTAGCCTGCCGCACCAGGCTTGCCTACAGCCCAGGCTTGCTCGCAGCACCAGGCTTGCCCGCCGCACCAGGCTTGCCTGCAGCACAGTGAGAAGCCTTTGGAAAATGCAGAGAACCATGGCCATCTTAATGGGGAGGAAAAAAAAAAAGCTGGGCAGGTAGAAGGGGGTAGATCTGAGAAGAGTTTGCGGTGGTGCTGAACATGATGAAAATTTACTGTACCAAATTCTCAAAGAATTAAAAAAAAAATAACCGTGGCCATTTAAAATGAATGAACAAAGACAGATAAGGAGGAACAATTCTTCAGTGAGGAATTTAAACACTCCCCCACATACATATACCCCACACACCCTTATCAGTAAGACTAAAACAGGTAAGTGTAACCAAGGCCTATGATATAGAAAACATATATGCTACAGGCTCAGCAAAAAGGCTTTCTGAGGATACTTCTTTCTTAACCTTCCCCCGGGAAATCTGCTTTAACTAACATGACTTCATCAAAGGGACACGCTCATGAGAAGCCACACCTTCACTCTCCCACTCACGACACAAAGCCGCAAATCATGGAATATAGACATCAGAATATGTGGCCTGGCAAATCATAAAAAGCCTCGAGATTGATATTTATTTGTTTACTTATTTGTGAAGCTGGACTACATTTCCCAGGCTGGCCATGAATGCTTCTGCTTTCCCCTCTAAGTACTGGGCATACATGTGCATGCCCTTGCATCAAGCCTACACTGTGGAACTTTTCAACCTCATGGTCTCACTTCAAGTTCCAAAGCAAAGGACCTCAGTCGCTCTTAAAACAGCACCCCATCTGCATTTTCACTACGTAGTATTACATTCTTCCAACTCATCTCACATTTTCTGGGTACCCTGTCTTCACTCATGAAAATAATGCAGATAATGAGAACCCTCTTCAGGGTGGAAAGAGTTTACACTTTCTTGGGTTGCACTCTGAAGATGACCAGCAGCTCTGCAGATTTTCTTCTCAATATACACACTGAGCTTTAAATCTGTACTGCAGTCATAATTTCTATGTAAAAGACCTACTTTTCCTTCTAATTTGGAGGGGGAACAGATATAGTGCAAAACAATCGACATCTATCTCAGCTGTGTGAAATAAATGTCTTTCATATCAACCTCTCTCTCAAAATCGCCAGGGCTAGACCAGGGTGTAGCAGGGAGCCCGACCACAGCAGGTTAGCAGGTCTGTTCAAACGGATGCAACCCATGACGTCCAGGGAATTTGCTGTCTCTGATGCTCAGCTCCCCATTCTTGAAAATGGGATTAATAGTGCCGATCAGGATCATTTTGAATGTTAGGGCCAACGCACAAGGTTCCTCGCAAAGTACATGAGACTTCAAAGCTGTCCATCAATACATAAAGCTGTTGTCTATTTTCAAAATACTTTATCACCCTTTGCCCAATACTTTAACTCGAGGGAAATTAGTATTCATTAAAAATACCAGGGAATTAGCTTCCTTAGGTTACTGAAGAAGATTTGAACTGAACAAAGTTCCACAAGTTTCAGGCTCTAAAATAAATTCAGCATGAAAACAGGCACCACTTAGCAAGTCTGAGAACAGTCCAAAGGAAGGGCATAGATAGAAACTGTTCTCAAAAAGAATTTCTCCACAATTTGCTCCTGCTCATCTTCAGAGCCCAAACTGCACCCAGGAAACACTGGTACAAGCAGAGACTCAACAGAGAAGCTGCAAACACTGTAATAACCCAGTGATATGTAACCGCTATTAAAACCAAAAGGGTTTTAGATATGTAGCACAGGTTTTTAAGACATTAAGGAAATGGTAACTCTGAAGAGTCATTTCCTAAGGAATGAAAAAGACAATAAGCAGCAACAGTAGTTCACACAAATTAAACTGTCCTGTAAGAGCAATGGCCAGTGTGCAAAGAATGCATCTGAGGCTACTTAAAGCATCCTCGTGGCTCTTGCTATGGGTGTTAAATTTCCCGTAACAAAAATTGGTAACTAACAGGTTGACTCAAATTGCCAGGCAGCCTCATCAATTAGAAGGCTGCTCCTGCCCACTTTCCTATTAAACTTCCGTAAGGAGTGGCCCATGCTTTGTGCTGTGTCTTTGCATAGAAGGACATAAATATCAGATAGTTATATAGATAGATATAATTATATGGATATAGATAGATAGACATATAGATGCTTAGATAGATGAAACATACATACAAACATTCATACATATATGTACACAGACAGGCAGACAGACAGGATTGGATAATAGTTCATACACACAAAAACTCAGTACTAAGTTGAGATATTGGGCTAAAATTCCATTTGTTTGTAGGATGATGTAAAGCCGCCTTATAAAGACTGGAATTTCCATCAATGGGTAACGCTAGTGGTCCGCACCAGTATAATATATTATACAGTTTAATAATCACTGAGCATCGGCATCCGTGGGAAACCCCACTCTCTGTTCCAAAAGAAAATCCCTCCCCCTTGTGTACAATTGCTATTTTCAAGTCTTAAATTTGTTTAGATGTAAAAAAAATTAAGAGAGCTAAGGTATAAATGCTTAGCTTGTATAGGCCCTCAACTAAATCCCAGCACCCCCATAAAATTGCTGACAAGAATTGCAAACACAAGGAAGTATGCACACACACACACACACACACACACACACACACACACACAATGTTTTCTTGAGCCTTGAGTTTGCCAGATACACATGGAATCTGAATGCCTTTTTTCAGAGGATAAAGCCATCCTCTGCTCCTCCCCCATTGGTTTTACATATATCCATTTTAGGCCTAGTCTTGAGTTACCGTCACTATTCAAAATATAAAGCAGAACAATTTAAAAATACAGATTAATTCAAATTCTAGACAACAAATAGAAGCCATAACTTGGGACTGGCTTTTAGAATTTGCTAAATATGAAGACTCAGGTTAGGTAAGCTATAAATGAACTTTCTGAAATGGGATGATATCTGTTAGGGACTCGTCTCTTATTTAAAACCTAATGACAGCCAGGCAAGGTGGCTCATACTTGTAAACATGGTCCTGGGGAGGCTGAGATAGGAGCACTGGCACGTGTCTAAGGCCAGCCTGGGCTACATAGTGGGAATTCCAGACCAACCAACACTATAGACCAAAGCCATGCATGCCTCAAAACAAAGCAAACCACATTAAATCAGATAAAGTAAGCTGGAGAGATGGCTCAACAGTCAAGAGTACTGGCTATTCTTCCAGAGGTCCTGAGTTCAATTCCCAGTGACCACATGGTGGCTTACAACCATCTGTAATAAGATACGGCACCCTCTTCTGGCCTGCAGGCTTAGGTGCAGACAGAACACTATACATAATAAACAAATAAATAAATGTTTAAAAAGATAACTGTTTAGTGTGACCATGCAGAAGGACAAGGACCAGCCATGTGCAGGAAGCCCAAGTGGCCACCTAAAAGAAGACTCAAAGAGCCTGAAGGACCACACATCATTCCTGACCTTCACTATTTCCACACCCAGGGCTCCATCACATCGCTTGTCTACAATTCAGTATTCTTAGCCAAAAGATGAAGTAATTAAGCACGACTGAAATTTCCTCTGAGCCTTAAAACCCTATTATTCTCTAATTCTGAAGCACTTCAGACTGTACCTGGTGAGGAAAATACTTTTTTTTCTATATTTGAATTTTTGTTGTTTCTTACAGTAAAGATGTTAAACTGCACCCTGGAAGGGTAACAGAAGCAATGAAAGATAGACACAGCAAGTTCTTCAGCAGGAATTCTTTAGGGAGCCAGGATGTGCTGAGACAAGAATGCAGGATTTATCATCTTTCTTCTGGCTGATGTAACCAGCACAAACATTTGCCTCACGCCTGTGAGGTAATGTGCTTCGCCAAGGACCCCACTGCTCTGTGCGTGGTCTTGGAAGCTCTCCTCTGTTTCATGCACACCTTTATCAAATTAAAATTCTCTTTAAACTTTCTACACTGGTTATAAAATAGTCGATGATGTAGTATCACAAAAAAAATAGCCCAGCAGCACAAAGAGAATGCTGATCACCTCAAATCCAAGCCTTTGAAAATAACAAACATCATCTGCTCACTCGTCACACACCTGGCCACACGGTGGACACAACAGGGGAAAGACGGGTTTTCTTCATCTCAAGAAGCAGATGGGCAGAGGGAAGAAAAGGAGACTGAGACGTCACGGTGGAGTCTGATGAGAACAGGGCAAAGGGCTGGGGTCACCAGGCGGGGAGAGAAAGGTAGAGAACTAAGGTATAGAAAAAGGAGATGAGATGCGGCATCAGGGAGGGGTTAACGCAAGAGAGGAAAATCGGAGCACAGGGAAATGTGGGCAGGAAAGAGGGGAGAGAAAGGGAGACGAGAGAGGAGAGAAAAGGGAGAGAGGATGCCTGAGGAGGGAGGAGGCTGTCCCAGGAGGGGAGCAGAGATGCCTCCTGGGCACGCACGGTCTTGATGGATTTAGGTTGTCTCCAGTTCCTTCCCCTCCTGAGAGGATAGGAGACAGAATGAAACAAACTGGGGGGGGGGGGGGGGCACTAGGCAGAATCTCCAATCTCCTCCAACTCTGCGAAACACATTTCAGACTCAACCTCTAGGTCACTGAGCCCGTTCAGCTGGTGAAGCCCCTCATCATAAATCAAAGATGCCCCAAAGAACCGAGAAAGCCTTTAACAAGAGCACCCTCAATTAACCAGCATTGGGATTATGCATGTAATTATTTCTCACTGAGCCCAGCCAGGTTCCTAATGTCAAATTCCATCTCATCCATGAGGACATGAGAAGCACACACTGCTGGGTATGCCTCATGCAAAGTAAGTCCCGTGCATACGATACTCACAGAGGCACAGTGGCCACGTGTGAACACCCAGCCTCAAACATGCTTTGGTCTGCAAAAGTGGCTATGGGAAGTGAGCGGCAGACCATAGTTCTGAGAACAGCTTGTGAAGTTAATGTGCTGGGCAGGGGAAGAAAAACAAAAACAGCAAAAACAAAAACCAACAAGCCATCCAGACAGGATTTCCTTGGCTGCTACTTCCACCCGTCTTGGAGAAGTGTCTGAGAGCTGTGGGATGAACATGATCCTGGAGAGCAGTCATAGTTAAGCGGCTATAAAGAAAAAATGCTGCAGGCTGCCTCATGGCTTCTGCTATTTGTCACTGACAAATGGTTTAAGTTAAACATTATAGTAACTTGGGCTGGCTGAGCATTGAGGAAGGCATGCCTGATAAACCTTTACCTGCCAGGCAAGTGGAAACCTGCTGGCATCTAAAAGGCCAGCAGAGTTAGGAACATAAGACACCAGTTCTTCAAGGGAAAAAGTCTTGAGACAAATGGAATTGACAATAATAGATTCACCTTTTATAGCGTGTCCTTTTTGATCTTTTCTAATCCATTCAGGAACCAAGTACCTTGTGGAAAGACATATTTACATTGTAAATATGTAGACAGGTTAACCAAGAAAAAGGCAAGGCATTTCATTTTAGGTGGCCACAGAGGCCACATTGGCCACACTAAATATATAACAATAAATAAAGACTAAATACTGAAAGAAGACAATATCTATCTTAAGGAAATTAAAACAGCAAACTTTGAGAGTGCATTTTATTCAAGTGACAACATGTCTTGAGTGGCCCTGATGAAAAGGACAATAATGGATTTGCTTCTCAAGCCTGTAAAGGACTGACCCTCTGGTGTAACTAAAGAGCCCACTGAGTGTGTGTGTCAGGACAGTGTGACATGGCAGTCTTAGGCTGTTTCTTTTCCTCTCCTGACGGTTCTTTGCATTTGTAAGCTTCCTAGAGCAAGCTTTCTTCCTATGAGCAGCTCTGTGCTACTGGATTTCCCTGATAAAATCCAACAAGAAAACATATCTTTCCCAGAGAGCAGCCATGGTCTAAGGAGGTGCCTAGGAGAATGGGGGCCCATAAGGTCTTCAGTACCAGGGGAACACACCTATAAATGCATGCTCTTGATGTGGTAGGTACAGCCACTCAAAGACATAACTCTAATTCAAAACCATTTTCCATAATGAAACGAATGAACTTTCCTACATGAGCCCCTCAGATGGTTGCCTACAAGGGCTAAAGTGAGTTCAAACAGCAGCGATGATTTTAAGTCTGTTCTGCCTTAGTCACTTCTGTGTACCGGAATGGCTCTCCTTCAACCAACTGTTCCTGAGAGCATTCCAGACTCCAAGAGAATGTTCTAGGAATTTTACAGCACAACATACCTTCTTCTGTTAGAATTACATTTTTTTTTAATTTTTAAATTGTGAATTAGGCCTATATTTTCCAGGCCCCAAGTTACTCAGCCTAGAAAAAAAAAAACATAAAACGAACAAACAAACAACAAAAAAAAACCAAAATTAACTCCACTCCCACAGACCACAGTTCAGACTGATGTCCACTTCATCCCCCACATGAAATTGTAAAGTGACTTAGATTTTTCAAGGCCATTGGAAGAGTCAAAGTGAGTGAGCTCAGGACCGTTTCACTGTACAGCCACACACAGACACTGCGCCACATTTCTCTCTGGCTCTCTGTGTTTTGTCTCTCTAATGGAACACTTGAGGATGGCTACTTATGGCAAAAAAAAAAAAGTTTATTTGGCTCGTGGTTGCAGAGATTTAAGGGCCAGGTGCTAGCATCAGGCGGCCTCCAAGGAGCCCATTTGCAACCATGAGGAGTTTGGGGCAAGGTGGGAAACGGCAAGGAAGAGTAGGAGAGACCAGACTCAGCTAACTGGGATCCCATAGAAATGCCTTAATCCCTTCAGGGTGGGTATCCACCAGTGATCCCAAGGACTTTCCATGGGGCTCTAGCTCTGAAAGATCTCATCAGCTCCCACATCTCTAAACCTGAGACCAAGCCTCAGACACACGGACTCTCGGACACATTTAAATCCTAGCACACGGTACTCGGCATCCAAGTTCTAGTGAGCGTGTCACAGCGGGCTAGCCTGCTGACCCCAGAGAAGGAGGCCAGCCCACTGTGATTTTTAATCCAGACACCTTGGTTCGTAGCTAGTTGCTGTCACTTACTAATTCTAGGAATTAATGAGAGGCTAGGCAACTCCACCGCTTCCTCCTCTGAAGATACAGAAAAGCACTGCCCCCAGGGGCTGCTGTAAAAATGAAATGGATGATGCACGTGAAACAGTGAGGATATTGCCATGCACTTAGTAGCGCAATAAATGTAACATGTAAGATAATTACACAGGAAGCTCATTTTCGGGTCCTGGGGAAGAGGAAGACCAGATATACACTGTCCAATGCATGCCTGACTGTTTACTCGTTTATCTATCCCTTCATGAAATGTCACTGGACAGTGGAACCACTGCTCATCATTTAATACTGGTCCTTCTTCTCGGCTTGTGGCCACAAGCTTCAGAAGAAATACCCTCTTCAGTCTTCTTCGTCCTCACAGTATCCATCTAGTACATAGTGGAGATCAGAGGCCACAGATGTCGGGAGGTTCCCCTCATAGGTCCCCCCTCTCTTCTCCCGCCTCATGCGTACTGGAGGACTTCATCCATTCCATTGACATTAGCAAGTGAGTCCAATCACAAGAACTTATACACATTGTGCTGTCTAAACATGGGCCCTGACCTACCCTGGTCTCCGTATCAAAATTCCCATGGCTTGGGTGGTTTTCTTTTCCCAAGCAAGCAGCCCTTCCTGGAAATAACAGAATTTCCCAGAGTGTAATGAGAGCTGATAAGGTCACTTCTGATGCAGCGCCCATGGCTTTAATTAGTACGTCTGTGGTAATACCACCTGTATCTCGGCCTCCAGGCTGGCTTTGGACTCATCTCTCCAGACCTACACATATCCTTCTCGCCTGCCGCGCACCTCCTCTCAAATTTTCCATTGAGACCCAAAGTTGAACAACAGCAGGTGAAAATCAGTTGCCGGTCTCCACGCCTGTGGTCATGCTTCTCATGGGCCCTCTTTATCGCCCACATAGCATTTCAACACGTCCACCCATTCACAGAGTACTTACTGTGTGTTCAGTCTTTCATTTCCATGTCTGACCATAAGCTCCCAGTAGGCAACAGGAATCTAGTCTTGCATGAGCATCGTATCTCCAAACTTAGCAAAGCCCAAAATTGCACAGCCAACACCTGTTGGCTGCGTGGCTGAACATTTCTGTAAGACTGTCCCGGTAATGTTGCCAGACCACTAAAGCACTCCCCACAGACCACAGGTTAATTCCAGGAAGAGATGGGATGCCAAGAAGAATGTAACTGACCCATTTTGCTTGTTTGTTTATTTGGTTTTGGTAGGGCTATAAAATCCAAAACTGCTTCCTGAAATCAAACCAACACAATGTTGTGTTCCTAAAGGAAGGATGTCATTTTTAATACGGATGGAAATAACAGTCACTATATGTTTATGTCTGAAAGTTTAAGCAGTAATTAGAGTACGGGAGGGATGGAACCCAGTGTGGATGTGAGATCTGCCGACGCCAGAAACCAACCGTCCATGACCCTCATGCCGACATGAGGGTTCCATGTGCACACACACAGTATGGACTGGCTGAGACAGCTGTTAGGGATGAATGCCAGACTTCACACCAGCTTCCAGTTTAGAACAAGCCAAGGAAAGTGTCTAACAATGACAGGAAGGACTAACATAAAGAAGGACGCCCTCCTAGTGGGGAGGCAGGAAATGATGCTATACAGCCTCCGCTTAGTGTGCCTGCTGCTGTTCACTCAGCTTCTACTTCAACAAACCGAAGGGGGGTGGATGTGAACGGAGGTCACACGTAAAAGTCAGTAAGAGAGTCCAATCCCGGCAGTTTCTAAAATCCCCAGTGTTCCAGACCAGGGCACTGGCACATCTTGGTCCACATTCCCACGAACATTTGCTATTTTCTCTAAGCAATCAGCCCTTCCCAGAAATGACAGGACCTTTCAGGGGACAAAAAGAGCTGACCAAGTCCTTTTTGACATGGCTCTCATGGAGTGACAGAACATTTGATTCAAAGGGCTACAAACAGTCCTCCCCAGGGATGCAAGACTTAACAAAGAATTCCATTTAAGCCTGCCTTCCTACCAAACCAGGGCTGAGTAGTCTTGGATCAGGTAAGAAAACCACTCTCTCTTCTTGTGAGTGAATGAAGTGGCCACAGCTTAGGGAAACTGGCCCGGGCGGGGGGGGGGGAGATAGTGACAGTTTGGGGGTGGGGGTGATTGCAGAGCAGATCAAATGACAGAGGAGTTATGTTACTGACATACAATATTCTCTCCAAAGAACTTGACAAATGAAGTCATAGGCTCGACAACACAGGTGAGCAGACAGTGCAGGAAAGAATACTCCCTTTCAGGACTGCTAATGTAACAACTCTCATCCACAGAAAAGCAGCTTTGACATCAAGGTTCCATCTCACAAAGGCCTTTTAAGTGTCACATACAAAAGGGCAAAACAGCACAAAGTTGCTTTGATTCCCTACCCATTTCACAGGGAGGGGATTTAACAATAGCATTGCTTACGCGCAGACCTGGGTGGGTATGGAAATGCACACACGCAGACACACTTAAGAGCGCATTTAAACCCTAGATTTCCGGTTATTTTGACTGGTTAAGCTTGCCTTGGCTAGTGTAGTGTTAGAGATGCAAAGCTTCATTCATGAAATTTTAAATAATAGTAATAGGATTCATAGAGACACACAAGCAGAACTTAACTGTAAAGCACATGAATAAAGAATGTGCATGAATTTTGAATGCTTATTTTTCAGAAGAAAACAAAGAACCAAACGTCTGACTTCTTGGAGTCTCAAAGCATAGCCTGGATTTGCATTTCAATAGCTTCAAGGTAAGCTCTGTGAAATTGGCCAAATGTATAGGCTCGTATCTCGCCTCCAACCCAAATCAGCCAATTAGTTACTAGGGAATGTGGCAGAGTGGAGTTGATATCCAGAAGCTCAAACCCCAGTCCCACAGACGCGCACCGAAGTCATCTCAAAGCAAGTGTGCCAAGGACACGGTTCTCAATAAAACAAAGTCCAGAGTGGCAGCACAGAGCACAGGCGCAGCTGCTATGGCCAGTAAATGGACACACACACACACACACATACACACACACACACACATACATACACACACGAAAGCAACAGAAAAGAAAGAAAGGAAGGAACAGCAATATATACAAAATGGGAAAACATTAAAATAAGAGGACTGAGGGCTTCTGGTAGAAAGGTAAGAGTGTTCATATTAGTCTATTTAAAACTAAACCAATGTCAATGCCATCTACAGTATGTATAGCAGGCATACTCTACACTGGAGTACCTTGGGACTCACCCCTCAGCCCTACCCAAGGTGCCCTGTGGCATGTGGTGAGGTTGAGTGGATCCTAATATGAAACCTGCAAACCTGAAATGAGGCTTTGATGGACTGCATGAGCCACGCCAAGTCCCTCCTCTTCCCCACCCCACCCCACCCCCACTCTTCCTGCATTCCCTTATTCCAAAGTACTAACCTTTTAAAAGCCCAGATAGCACCACGCTAGGTATTTGAATAACCTTCTCAGTGCAGGGCCCTCCCAAGGGCAGCCTATTCTTTCCTTCCTGTGTTCCTTAGGCTTTCTTATTTACTTTTAAGAAAAACAGGGTTGTTAGATACTAAGAAGCCCAAAGGATGAGGGAGGAGTCAGGTTCCAAGCAAGTACCTTGGTACTAAAAAGCAAGACTTGAAAGAAATGAGACTACATAAGGAACGAGAGAATTGTGGACAATAAACATGGCAAACCTGCATTTGCTAGGTATCCACTCACACGCCATGGTTAGTGCTGTGGTCTTAATGTATGCGTCCCCCTCCTCACCCCAGACATTCACATGTCAAAAACCTTAACCCCATGGGATATTTCCAGGTGGGTCTTTGACAGTAATTAAGGTTGGGTTAGATCATGGGGTGAGGAGTTCAAGATGAGACCAGGGCCTTTACTAAAATGAAAAACACAGTATGTCTCTTCTAAGCACTCAGCCAAATAGCTCGAAAGAGACACCAGACACAAAATCTGCAGGCACCGAGTTCCTGGACTCCTCAGCCTCCTGTGAGAGATGACTGCACCGCTAAAGGCCCTCAGCCATCCTTCTGCCCCAGCAGGCCCAAGGACCAGCAGAGAAAGTTGCCTGCTTTAAGTCCCCATAGGAATTCTGCCAAGTAAGTGTCACTGTGTCCATACAGCAGAGGAAACAACCTCGAACAAATGAAAGCGGTGCTCCAGAGTCACATGTGGCAGAACCTCTGGAAGCAGACACGGAAGCCTGCACACACAATAGTAGCCACAGCCACCATGCAAGAACGCAGTGTGTCCTCCCCGTCTCCTTGATATCGGCCAAGGCAATTTACATGTGCATGTCATGCTTCTGTCTACAACACTGCCCTGAGTTAAGAATCATATCTTGCTGATAACAAAAGCAAAGCTTTAAAAGAGCACCGTGCCTAAAGGAAGAGAGCCAACACACGGCGGGTCAACACTCCAGCAAGCTTGGGAGACCCTGCAGCCACTGCTCTCAGCCACACAGAAGCCTGTCCTTGTATGAGTCTCTCCGTTGTCATACACCCAGTACCAGAAGGCGAAAGTCAGCACGTAGGTCTTCAGGTCTGCAAGGAGAATGTGAGTCTGCTGGTTTTGATGGCAGTCTATTAATGGGCAGCGGATGCTCTGGCCATGTTCCCCTCAGGAGAGGTCCCCAGAGACAACCCCGTGAAGCTGCACAGACAAGCATGTGACACACAGATGACTGGAAGTAATAGAGATGAGCTGAGAGTCAAAGCCACAAGGCCACATGAAGGGAATGGATCTAGAGCTCTATTGGAGAGAATACGGATTACTGCACGTCATCAAATTTGACTCATCTTACATCAATACTTCATAGTTCGGTTACTATACATAATGGGAAATGAATCAGTGAGTTTCACCACTAATATAAGGAAAAAACCTTTAATGGAAAACTGCAAATACTGTCTCAAACAAGTAAAAAAAACTTGCAAATAGGGTAATCAATAGTACTATTGGTATGTAGTATCAATAGTACTACTGGTAAATACTGTCATTAACAGTACTATTCAATTTATGTTCACAGCAATCTTAAACTGGGAGAATATGTCATGATGGCATGAATTATTGTCTCATCATTAAAATATATGATAAAAAATCACCAAATGAAATACATCAAGGCCTATTTGTTTTTAAAAATATTTTTAATTATGTGTTTCTGTGAGTCTGGTGTGTGCATTTGTGCACATGGATGCAAGTGCTTGTGGCGGTCAGAAGAGGGCGCCAGATCTCCTGGAGCTGAAGTTACAGGTGGTTGTAAACCACCCAATGTTGGTGATGGGAACCAAGCTGGGGTCCTGTTCAAGAACAGTAAGTTCTCTTGAACACTGAGCCAACTCTCCAGTCTCCCATCAAGACGTACTTCGAACCTGGAGCATCAAGTTTTTCAAAGTCTCCTAGTGCTTTCGACAATCATTTTGAACTTGTGACCTAATCTACATGTCAGTGCCCACAGCTTCCCTAAAGATTTGCATGCTCTGGACAAGGAAATGCAGGAAGGACTGCTAACAAAATCAAGCCAGTATTCTCATGCATTAGTGTCTCAAAAAAAAAAAAAGCTTAGTATTTTTATTATCAATATGACTTAATGGCTTTGTGTACACATTCACAGGTGCAGAAAGAAATTGGAAAGAGTGTCAGAAAACTGATAAAATGGCCCCTTTCATCACATGCCTTTCTAAGTTGAACCCTTTATCTTCAATTACAGACATTCCATTCAAATGGAACAAAAGTTTCAGCAGAATTTGATGTAATCTCACTTAGGTTTTAAATTCCCTCACTGTTTCAAGCAATATGGCACCAGCCTCATCATCTTCATTTAAGGACGAATTGCTTTTTTCCATTACAGGACCGCTCTCATCTGAGATACTTCATTCTGCTTTTCAAAATTGTATTGGAATGAGACTCGTAGGCAAGTTGTCCAAGTTGAGAACAATTTTCAAAAAGAAAGAAAGAGAAAAAGAAAGAGAAACACACACCTTCCAAACCAGATACATTAGTTTCGAGGTGTGCCACTAAAAGCACTAACCGACTCTGTGCACGTGAATTTTAACCATTCCTGCAATATAAGCGCTAAGATACTCATCGTGGTATAATTCTCAAAACCACTCTAATGTAAATCTGCTCATCTGGGAGAATCTGTATCCCCTCCTTACTCGTGGTCCAGGTCAATTATTTATTAGGGCTGATGACATCAGACCCTCCTCTACACCTCTCTCTCAAGAAGACTACAACGACGCTGTCGCCATGTGGCTCCCACAGGTGCCAGGCATCTTCTCAACGTCCAAGTCACATCTACTTCTTGTTTTTATTTGTCTCTGCTCACAAACCCCTAAAGCCTGCTAGTCACCCATCCATTCTTTCCTGCCCAGTGACAGGTCACTGCATCCTGTTGACATCACCCCAAACTGCCTTTTTTTTTTTTTTTTTTTTTTTTTTTTTTTTGTATTTCCTCTGCTAGCACCTCAGTCCGGCAGTGCTGCTCAGCTCTACACTTCCAATCTGACCGCTGTTGACCCTGTTTCTAGTACTGGGCTCTTGCAAGCATTTTCCATGAACAGCTTATAGCTAAGGTATCTATCGCTGTGCTCTACTCAAAACCCTGCAATGGTCTCCTAATTTCAAGTCTAATCCCTCACTGTGACAGTGGAACTTGGTTCTTCGCTTCTTCAACACACTGTTTGAAGCCCCCTGTAAAGGGTGTGCCTACCTACCAGGCATGCCTTGCACACACTGTGTGTGCAACCTGCCTACGGTGCTCTTTTGGCCTACTCGATACTTATTTGGCTTCCACTATGTGACAGAGAAATTCAACCACCTTAAAGTCATGACTGCCACGGGCTGGTTGGAAACCCCCACTAGTCTGTAAGTTTCTCCTGTGTCTGTTCTTCATTACATTCTTTTTGCTCTGCTAGAGTCTACAGGAAAAACACAAAGTACATATTGAAGACAAAACACGGGTCTCTGAAAGAGACCTGCTCAACAGAACTATCATCATCATCACCATCATCATCACCATCATCATCACCATCATCATCACCATCATCATCACCATCATCACCATCATCACCATCATCATCACCATCATCACCATCATCATCACCATCATCATCACCACCATCACCATCACCATCATCACCATCATCATCATCATCATCACCATCACCATCATCACCATCATCATCATCATCATCACCATCATCACCATCACCATCACCATCATCACCATCATCATCATCATCATCATCATCATCACCATCATCATCATCATCATCATCATCATCATCGCTGCTGTTTTGTTGTTAAAACATCTCTGGAATGGAAGGCAACGGATAGGGCCTGTTACTCGCTGCCTGAAGGAAAAGTAGACGTACTCATAACCCATGTAAAATAATAAATATAAGAACTAAAATAAGTGTGCCGGTGAGGAGTATCCAGGAGAAGGGGGTCCATTCAAAATTGGGAGCATTTGTTATCTCTGGCATTTGGAGCATGCATTCACGAACATAGCAATTGTGCCCCTGCGCCCTGAGGTGGTTTTCTGATGCACACCATAGAGCATGTGGCAACGACTGTAAAAACTGTACGAGTGCACCTGCACGGTGGGGTAATGATCTAGGGCTGCCTCTAGCCACCCCCACTGCAATAAGCATGCTCCCGAGTGGGGGACTCAATGGTTTGTGCTCTCTCATTACTGTCACTGAGGTTATCTGGGAACTCAAGAAACAATACAGAGAGTTTACACATCCTTCCCCTATGTGTCCATTAAGGAAACACATCCCTCATCACTGGAAGAAAGGAGGCCGGACACAGTACTTCAGTGATACAGAACTGTGTGGCTTGAGGGTGCCATGGATCCTAATCCCCCAGTAACAGAGCATCTCAACACCCCTGCCTGACAGTACCCAAATCCCTGTGCACCATGTCCAAAGCACAGGCAACAGGAAACTCAGTGACAGCAGTGGGGATGACCGAAGTTTCTCTTAAACAAAGAAGAAATAAAAGTAGTCTTTTGTATTGATTGTAATGAAATGCATCATATGTTTACTATAAAGGGTATGAAGACAAATACAGTTTTCTCACACCACCCAGACACGAGAGAGTTAATCTGTTAATGCATTTTCTTCTTATTTGGATGACCATGGTGAAGGAAAACAAAATACATGTTAGACATTAGTTATGACGGACGGGTGGTTTTCAGTCTGCCGATCGCTGATTGTGATCCATCTTTAAGAACTCTGCAAATAAGTGTGCTGCTGAGATCACACCGTTAGCAAGCGGTAGAAATGAGATGACTTTAAACACTCCAAAGCACACACAGGCTCGTCTCCTGTCCCAGCAGGCAGGCACAGCCATCCACACTCACCCACACGCATGCACACTCGAGTGAGCATACACACATATACTTACTCCTGCCTCATAAAACATGTATGTGTTTGCATGTGTGGGTGGTACACATTTGAAAGAAGCTTAAATGGTTCACATAGCTGATAATCGGCTCTCTTAAACACTTGATGCGCTGTCAGCTTTCCCCATGTCTAACGCATTTCAAAAACATGGTTTTAATAACAGTCCTGCTCTCTAGCGTTTGTACCTCATGCTATCTGCCAATCTCCCTGATAACGGTCGATGCAAAAAATATGTAATTCTAAGATATGGTAGTAATTCCTACTTGCATTTCATAATTTATTTGAAATATGTTTCTAGTAAATCCAAACAGCCTATTTGCTTTTGTTAGATTCTAGTGCCAGCAATAAAATGATTGGTTGCTTCATGCATATCGATCCTTCTAAGTTCATGTGATTCTCAATTTTTATAGTTTATTGATCAGTTTGTCTATTATCTCCTTTAGTCTTCTCCCATTCTTTTAAGTAATTTCATTGTTTTGAGTGCAACACCATCAAAGTTTTAGGACCTCTCCACTCTGAGGTTTTCTTTTTGATTTTTAAAAGGTAGAATAAATAAAACCACATGACACTTCAAAGAAGCAAGCAAGAGCAGAAGAATAAAGTTCTGTCTGCTACACATGTAGTCAGTTCTGAGCGGCTAGGGCACAAATGTGAAGATAGGCTGGTGGTCACAGGGCTCTCATCTGGATTAAAAGATGCACACTGGCTCACCTAGGTAGGACGGCAGCCCACTCATGGGTCAGTTCATCATATGGTCCTAATTTAGGGACAATGCCCAGCATAATGGATGGGAGGAAGGGTTACAGAACGTAAGAGACGATCTCAGTCCTTTTCTTCAGCAGCCCTCAATAAAAAGGACGTAAGTGTTGGGCAGTCATTCTGCAAAGAGGCCTCTGTGAGCGGCCAAACGGAAGAGGTCAGTGCTGGAGATTCTGCGCTGGGACCTGCTGGAGGGCCATCTGGCAGAAGAACCAGCAGAGTTCTCCTGGGCTCATCCCTTCCCACAGCGCTGGGCCCCTAGGTCCCTCTGCCTGCTAGTTTCTGACCATGCTTTATTCTTAGGGTCCACTGCAAAGGGTCGGGGGGAGGGGAGTAAGACCGGGGCATCTGAGTCATCACATGGTTGACTCTGTCTTCCTGACCTCTGGGTTCTATTACCCGCTGTTCCCTTTGGTTCAGGAAATTGAGTTGCACCTTGTTGTTTCTGGTTCCTGCACGATCACCTTAGCTTTTCTCATGCTTCCTGCATGGCTTCACTAAATCTCTCAAAGTCATCTATTGCCTGGACATGGAAGACACCCTTATTGACTTAAAATTACACTCTACAAGACTTTGTGATAATACAGAAGAAAGCTAACGTTAACAGGGAAGGCCCCATGTGCTCACACTGTGCCAAGAGATTGGCCAGCCCCCACTTCAGGTGTTCATCTATGCTTTGCAGATGCAAATGCTAAGACTCCACACCCTGGGTGTGGAAATATTTCACATCACTGAACACAAACCTGGTTCTAAAGTTTTTAACCTTCAATAATAAGTCTACAGTTTTAGCATAAGCTACTCATAAATGAAATAGTTAAGTAATGTAATAATTTAAATATATAATAATTTAAATGACATAGGATTATGTATGCAAATAAAACAATGAGATACTGCAAACATTAGCACAGATTGCAGTAATTATAAAAAATTCTATGACACCATGAGAATTACCTTTGTCTATATAATAAGCACGAAGTATTTGGGTAAAATAAAGAAAGGTGGACCAAGAATGATTTTGCATACCTTTGATCCTGTCACTCAGGAGAAAGAGGCCAGCAGACCTCTGTGAGTTCAAGAAAAACCTACTTCACATAGTGAGTTTCAGAACAGCCTAGGTTATGGAGAAAGAGACCCTGTATCAGAAAGAGAGGGGGGGAGAAAGGGGGAAGGGAGAAGAAGGGGGAGGGAGGGAGGGAGGGAGGGAGAGAGGGAGGGAGGGAGAGAGAGAGAGAGAGGAGGAGGGGGAGGAGGAGGGAGGAGGAGAGGGGTGGAGGGAGGGGAAGTAATTATAGGAAGACAGGATGCATGTGCATTAGATATCCTAAAGCATGATGGGAAAGGAGGGGAGAAAGGCAATGGAACAGAGTCTTGGCAGGCAAGAGATAACACTAGAAAAGACAACAGAGACCACACTAAAGAAGGCACATTCACTCTTAAGCTATCCAAGAGTAGAAGAAGGGATGTGTGGTAGGGACTTCGGGAAGTGGGCTGAGAAGCAGGCTGGACAGGATAGGGCCTTGAACTCTGAGGATAGCAGACATTTTGGCAATCCAGATGTGAAGAATGCTGGCCTTAGACTCTACATGCGTTTACAGAGATCAAATGGCTTGGTAAGAGGAAGCAAGCGAAGCAGAAATAAAACCTGGGAACCAAGGTAACACAGAGAATTACTTTATCATTCACAGGGTTCCCAAGATGATAATGTGCTAGGTCCTTACCTATGCAAAACCAGGATCTCGTATGCAAACTGAATGATGATTGGATTGATTCATTGATTTTCCAAGACACAGTTTCTCTGTGTAGCCCCCGCTGTCCCAAAATTTGTTCTACAGAGCAGTCTGGCCTCAAACTCAGAGATCCACCTGTCTCTGCCTTGAGAACTGGCACTAAAGGCATGTGCTACCAGGCCCGGCTACAAATATATTGATTTTGGCATCAATAACATTTTTTATTACTAAGATGAATGGTTCTAAGAAGCTAATTTTTTTTTTAAAGATACACCAGCATCACCCACTGTGGATCAGGAAGCTATAGAATCACATCTGTCTCCAATCCCAGCAGAAAGGGAACTGCTCCAATGTATAAGAAATACCACTCATGTGTGTTTCGTATCTGTCTAAAAAAAAGTAGGTGGCCACTCATAGCAAAAGTTCGTTTATGATTCTCCCGGTCCCAATGAAAACTATAGGCTTTTACAGGGTTGCTGGAGAAGAAAAGTGCGTGGTCCCAATAAGGTATTAATGTTACCTTGAGTGTGTCTACTATGCTCTTCTAACTAGATGACTCCAAATAGCCACCCAGAGTCTTCAAATGAGGAGGCGCAGAATGGTACTCCCACGTAATGAGACTGCTGCTGAGTTTCAGGGAAGGTGTAAACACACCTTTAATTACATTTAAATTGGCACGGAAGGGTCACGGAGACGTTATGACCAGAATGACCTCCACTCAAGCACAAAACAGAGGTGAGCTGATACACAGTACAAACAGATAGATCTGCCTGCGTCCCTGCTTTCTAAACTTGAATTCCAGGCGAACATCAGAGGCGACTAAGACACAGGAGACAGATGAGCTCTTTTATTGCTTTTTCACCAAGAGGGTGTGCTGCAGGTGGAGTGCAGTGAGGGCAGGTAAAGATAGAGAATCAAACAAAGCTCAAGCAGACTTGCTCGGAGTCTGAAATATGAGCATCTGGGTATCTTGTTCTGCATCACGAACCAGCGGAGGAAGCCCTGTTTCCACATCCCCACGGTACCTGCTGCCTTGGACATAGACTTTCAATGGAACATTTAGTGGAGGGAATAAGGGCAAGAGAAGACCATGCCTAGCCGGGCTCGGCTCAGCCAGAGTGCAGGGAGGAAACTGTGGGAAAGCCTTCCTCAGAGCCCCCATCCCTCTCAGACACCTGCAACGGCCTCAACGATGCTGGGGACTCATTGTTCTCCAGCCTTGAAGCCCATCATGTGGAGGTACATCCGGATACTCTCATTAAAACAAGTAAAAGAGAAACGTATAACGGAAATCACTGTAACAATTTCCCTGACAGTTAAAAAATACGACCCACAGATGAGGGATATTAGGCCTGAAAGGAGCCAGTTATCTTTGACAAATTAGACCTGTCTAGAAACTCAAATTGCCCCAAGTCCAAGGTCTGCCCAAGTCCATCCATCTGTCACTTTCCCCGTTTTGAGATGCTGTCTGAGAAGCTTCCAGAATCTACTAGTGGAAGCCATTGGGACCTCTCCTCACACTCTCATTTCAGAAGCAGGGGCACAAGTACCTCCAGGGGCAGTAGACACTAACAGTTCCCACACAAGAGGGCAAGACGAGCAACTCAGTGTGGCTGCCACCGAGGAGACAGCCACACTCTGAGAAGTTATTTTCTCAAGCTCAGAATTTGAGAGACATTACCAGTATGCCTGTTCTGAAGAGCTAGAGGTACCAAGCTCTTAAAATAAGTTTCAAGCACACTGAAGGATTCTGCACTGAACACATATTGCATTATTGTAAAATTAGACTTCAGAAATTAGAATATTGTGTACTTCAGATTTCTGACACTAAGCTTTAAGTTATTTAAAGAGCTGGCTGGCTCCACACACTGTTCATTTATTCAATGCATAAAGTCTTATTCTCCATACTACATAAAACCTACATATTTATAATCACCATGATCTCTCTAATCAATGTTTACTAGCTTCCTGATAATTGTTCTAACTTAAAGATAATATAATTCATGATATTTATTGTATTAGGTGGCCTTTAACTTTAAAACCTCAAATATACCCACATCTTTATTTAAAAAAAAATCACTCAAGAGTTGTATGTTACGGTATGCCATATTACAGAAAGGTAAGTAGAGCCCACAAGAGAGATGGCTCTCTCAGGAGGTACAGAGAGGGTCAGTCAGAGGCGAGGTAAAGACATGAACACTTGCTCTTGGCTCAGCTCATCCAGGTGTCTCTCACCAGCACCCTGAATGCCCCACACAGCTTTATCGAATGTTAACCCCACTAGGTGGCGTTGCTCTTACAAGTTCTCCAATAGCGTCTGTTGTAATGCAAATGTGAAGTTGCTTATTGTGTTCCTTGCCTACACTGGAATTTCTTCCAACAGCCGCTTCGCTCACCGTGTAGGACTGCTTTGAAAAACACCAATGGCCCGTGTATACGAGGCGAGGCGAATGAGGCAAGCAGGCTTTGTTTCAGTGGGTGGCCAGTTGGAACGGGAGAACTTTCAGACACTTCCACAATGCTATTTCTCATACGGCGAAGACTCCGCTTCTCACTCACAATACAAAGTAGACACACTCGGGTGCCAGGATATACTAGAGGACATCAGGGACCCCGGGGCAGGCTCACAACAACCGAGATCTAGATTAGAAAGTTCCTCTGTTTTGTTATACCTGGCTTTAGAAAGACACAGCTCTGATACTTTAACTTCCCCAAATGACTCCTCTGTTCCTAACACTGACAGTCAGGGGAACCCACAGCCCTGCAGAGCACCCCAGCTTCCAGCCATCTCTTAGGATGGTGTTAAAATCCAACATTACAGAATGAAAAAAAAAAAAAAAACTACAAAACATTTCTTCTCAGACGTGTATCTTAGAATCATCTAAAGTGAACTGCAGGAAAGAAAACACTGATAAATCGCTATCAATTAATAATGACGGGCACTCCTGGAAACTCAACAGCCTATCACTGTTTTAACAAAGAGCCTTTTCCAGATTTAACCAGTGACTCTGGAGAGGGCAGGAAGACAGACAGCTGCGCCACACCACAACTTTATGGAGAGGACAAAACAAAGAAAAGGAAGTCCACAGCAGTGACTAACCACACTGTACATCCACAAACAATGACCACAGGACTCTCAGAGGAGGTCGTCTGTTTACTTAGGTCCGGAACAATAGACGGCATGGAACCCCAAATGTTTTCAATCCCTCTTTTGTTTACCCCCAAATAATCCTTTGGCTTGCCCACAACACTATAATGTTAACTCAACATACAGAATGTCAAGTATTAGCAACTGGCAGGACCCAATGACTTGAAAGGTCGCCCAGAAAGCCTTTCTAGACGTGCCCCCTAGTCTGGACCCTCAGGGAAGCATATTGTCCTAATTTCAAAAATCACGAATAAGAGTTCAATGACTGTTAAGAGTCTTCCCTAAAGGAAAAAAAAAATCACTTTTATACAGCAAAGAGAGCCACCGGGAGGTAAACATACTAATTTTGAACACATTTCAGCTGTGGCTTCCTTAAACCCAACAACTGCCAAGCAGACTTTTTTTTTTGTCAAGTTTTTATATTTGCTAAGTTTTCACTTGGCATAAACTTGTACATTAAGAGACAGAGTAATTTAGACAATCTTGGACACGGAAAAGGCAGCCAGGAGACACACTCCGTTCCTGGCCTCTGAATCACAGGCAACTCTGACCCAGTTGCCAGCAAAAACTTTCATTCCACGGACAGGTAGACGCTTAACAGCTGCAGAAAGCAGCCCAGCAGCCACACAGATGCCACCAGGAGGAGGTGACCCTGGTGCCAAACTGAGTCCCGTGTTCCCAGAACTAGACAGAGTTGCTTCTGCCACAGACTTCTCTGACACTTGATAAAACCCCCAAGCTGCTATCAGCTGTCACCACCAGCCAAGACTGAACTATTCCTGAACAACCATACCAAAGTGTTGAACTAAACGTCCTGCCTATTGTCTCTGACAAAAGACCCTCCCTCACTGAGCCCCCCCCCCCCAAGTGTCAGCCCTGTGACTAGAGCCCCAGCAGACCTCGGTGCCAAGTAGATAGTAAGAACTGAGCACATAGCCATGCCCAGCAAAGGAACGACAGAGGAACTTTGAAATCCTCCACGCCTGGCCCCTGACAAGGCTGCATGTCAAGAACGGAAGGTTTGCCTACCTGGAGCCCTCTCCGTCTCAGAATGCTGGGCTCATCCATCTCCCTCTTTGCTTTCTCTGAGCCTGTCGCCACAGTCTGGCCATGCTGTACTACCTCTACTTGGCCACGCTAATTCAGAGCCTTGCAGCTGCTAAACACTTACATCACGCTCTAGCTGATTGGAGCCTGAAGTCAGCTGGTCCCCGCTTAGTTATTCTCTCCACCAACTTCGGAGATCACGGATGCTCGCAGTTCGCAGGGAGAGTGCAGCAAGTGGGCTCCGGCAGACACCTAATGTATTTCTCCAGCAGGCAGAGGAGGCTCTCTCGCTCTCAGGCTGGAAATCGTGGGATCCCTGTTTTGTTCCTCCAAACGCTGACTGGTGGTATTCCAGGCAAGCAGGTAAATGGCTTTCAAAGCGGCTTTGGGTCAAGCGCCTTCTGAGGTTAAAGTGGCTAAGTAAATCAACGCTGACACACACCTCCGTCAAAGCAGCCGCTGATTGGGACCGTCAAGCAACCGACAAACAAGCAAAAAACAGGGCAGCACAGCTGGTCAGTCCAGCGGCACCACCACACCTGGCGCTTGTCTTTTCCACCACTATCAAAGAAAATAAAATGTAGCAGAAAATCTAAGCCGCTGCCTGGAACCAAACCGGAGAGCTCAGGGTGCGGCTGCTCCCCAGCCGGTCTCTAAGGAGCATCCCCCACCCCACCGGATCTCCATTCCTTTACATAAACATCTCTCCCGGCCGGCCGGCCAGGTCCCAACCCTAAGACACACAGAGAACAGGTTTTAATTCCCCCCCACCCAGAACTTAGTTCTGATGATACCTGACCAACATGGAAAAGGGAGGAAGGCAATCTAAAGCCTGTCATTAGCCGGGATATTAACCTATTTACAGACTTATAGCTGCTGGAGGGTGGGGGGTTATTTCCGTCATATGCAATTTCACAGTTTGTTTCAGCTTGTTTACTCCCCTCATCCTCATCTTATTGCTATTCAGAGCAACGACGAGATGAATATTAGGTTTTCATTACTGGCATGGCACAGGAGTAACAATATACGATGCCATCAATTTATAATAAATTATTCCTCCTGTGTCTACTCTAAAGATATTTAAATGGAGGGAATCACTTGGTCCTCTGGGAGACAGGCACTCACTCCGTGGAATGCCTGAGATCCACCTCCTCAGTCACCCTGTCCAGTTACAGATTTGTCTCCTAGAAAACCATGGGAAAGCTGCCATAAAAATTATTTAAGATATCAGCAATTCTTGCATTTCTAGCCAATCCAGAGATCTCAAGATCTCTAGGTGTAGGAGGAGAAGAAAGGTCTGGTAGCCTCGTACAGACCCCCGCCTCATGGGCGCTCCTTTTCTGACTGTCAGCATGCCGGTAGCCTTGCTATCAATTGATTAGATTATGTCATTAAAAATAGCTCTGGGATTTATGAATCTAAGCACTGAGCAAAATTGATTGCATTTTACATGGCCGGTCCTTGCATACATCCGCAGACATACAAAAGAAGTCCAGTCGGATGTCCCTTAGCAGGGGCTCAGCACACAAGGGTCAGAGCATCTGCCACTTAGCTGTGTTCATTCGATACCACTTGAGGGAGAAAGCCTGGGAGTTCTTAGCCCTCGCTTACATGTAGAGAAATGATGCCACCTCTACAAGAAGGTGGAGGGGAGGGAGGGCGACAAAACAGCTATCACCCAAATCAAATCACACCAATAAACTTGAGCATAAGCCGCAGTTCGAAAAAGATTCATTTAAAGCTGTAAATTCATGTTTAAAATTGAAGGTATAAAAATAGTCTGCTCTTTCTTTCTTTACAGAAGAGAGAAGCCCAAGTTAAAGACAGCAAAACAGGCTGGTGGAGGTGCCCGGGGAACGGCTCCTGTTCTCACCACCCGCACCCTAGCACTTTGAACTCTTCCTGGAAAGTGAAGACCAAGAGGCCTTCTCAGTGGCGACCACAGGAGCAGCACCATGTCCCCTCACTTTCAAGCCCTGGGAGAAGCACCGAAATCTCCCTGAATTACACGAGCCCTCTAAGACAAAGCCTGGGCAGCAGGAGAGCTAGTGTCTATGCCTTTGAAAGTCCTTGCTCTCTGCCCACAGACCAAGAAGGAAGGCATACTGATTTTAGGGGAGAAACGCCTTTTTCCTTTAAACCAAAAAGCTCAACTCTCAAAAGCAAAAGCCAATCATGGTTCTTTCACTTAACAAACTAATGTGCTTATTTGCGCGCACCACGGTGCAATCATGGAGGGCAGAGGACTTCTGAGGGAGGGCGTCTCTCCTTCTGCCTGTTGGATCCAGGGATTGAACTCACTGCCACAGGCTTGGGGGCAATCATCTTGACCCGCTGAGCCTCCTCTCAAAGATCTCCTTTCCCCAATAATATATATAATATCTGTCTGTCTGTCTGTCTGTCTGTCTGTCTGTCTATCTATCTATCTATCTATCTATCTATCTATCTATCTATCCATACATACATACTTTGGCTTTAAAGAATATGATCTTCAGCCTGCCAGTGCCTCTAGAAAAAGTAAAGTCTTTTGGTGGAGGAACCAAAGCTCCCATTAAAAGGAACATGGAAGACATTTTTGTTCTTGGAATAAAGACCACATGTTCCCAGCAGAGCAGGTGGGGCAGGGGGGTCAGAAGTGTCTTTTCTGGGACCAGTGCTGGAAGCTGGTGGGAAGTACTATGGGAAGGAAGATGTTCCGGGGACATGCTGGGGACACACTGTCAGGATGTCTGCTGATGTGTGTCCCTGCTAAGCAGAGTCCGGGCAGCAGGCACCTTGAAGGTAGAGGCGCCTGATGCACGGGACTAATAGGACTGTAGCTGAGGACACAGAGTATGTCTCTTAACAAAAGGATATTCTGAGATAAAAATCTAGGTTAGCATTCTACCCTTAACTAAGTCTAAGATGAAGATTATAGCCATCAAATCTAGTATGAAAAAATATCGATTACCTGTCAAAATGTATCACTTTGAGAAGTGATAGGCGTACATTTTTTAAAAAAAAAAAAACAAAAACAAAAACAAGCCAGAGGCAAAAACATCTGGGACAAAAATGAAAGGCTGCTGCAAACTCACATCAGGCAATAATGGCTCCGCAGAGGAACAGTAAAGGGGAATTGCTACATTTACCCTTTGCTATATATTTTCTCATCAAGGTAAGCCATGTGTTAAAATGCAATAAAAACCTCAAGTGAGGACACTATTCACAGGTAATAATTGGGATCCAGACTAATTTCCATTAATAAACTCGTTTTTCCCTGTGATTTTATACCTTCCCAGAATGTGTTCACAACACCGAGAGTTAGCTCACAAAGCACTTTCGTCTGCACACACCACCTTTACGCTTGTGTTCAAATAAGAAAACCCAGTGGGCTTTGTCATGCATTGAGTCTAAATCAAGAGGCTTTGCAATATTTGATTTAGAAGTATTTATATGAAGATAGCACAAACCCATCAACTATTGGCCTTGTTTACCTCATGAGATGCTCAAAATCCCTGGTCCCTACAACAAAGGTAAACATTACACTTCAATAATTATTGCAGCTCAACATCTCCCAAAGACTTTTTTTTTTTTTACAATTCAGAATTCCAACAGGAAAAGGGGCGTTTGGATGCTTTTCACAAAGAGGGCAATGGAGATTTGTAGCCACCGTCACAGTGTGGCCTAAGGATTCAGGTCTGGCTTCCTTGAGGTGTCTGTTTATGGCACATTTGGAAACCTGTCTGCAGGAGATCTACGGTGGTTGCCCTGAGTCAAGGTTACCTTTGATTGGCTTCATCCTCTGGCAGTTGAATGTTCACTGAGTTTGTGAGAATGCACGTTTGTTTTTATAAAACAAAGGTGTGTGAGGTTTCCAGACCTACCCTCTGGACCCCACTCCACTGGCTCCATCTATTGCTCTATGCAAACTAAGCGTTGGCCTTTGTACATTTGTATACCTACAGGCCCAGCGTCGGGGAGGCGGAGAGTCTCACCCCCCACCCTCCAAAAGAAGGAGGCTGGTTCTCCCTCCTACTTTCTACTTGAGCCAGGAGCACGAAGGCAGAGGAGTGCCAGTGTGTTGGCTGCCCCCCCCCCCAACTCCCACCTTATCCCTCAGAGCCTGCAGAGTGCTTTTAGCTTTCTAGTATTCTAGGTGGGTTCCTGAGTAAGTGTGGTGGTGACAGCTACTTCTCAACTAGGGGTACAGAGAACCAAATATATCCCAAGCATCCTCTAAGTTCCTTAACAGAGAGACGAGGCTTCCATGCCTCATCTGTTCATTTGCCAGGGAAGTCAACGTTGCCAAACAGATGCATTCCCCCATTAAACCAGTAATCCATTCATAAAATCACCACTGCTAGCCAATGAATGTGTTTGCTGCCTTTTTAATTAAAAAGTTATGGGTAACATGGAGCACAAAGGAGAAGATCATTCATGAGAAGGCATACAAAGACCTACTGTGGTAACAATGTCCCTGTGTTAATATGAAGGAGAGAGAGAACCTTGAATGGCAGTAAGAGCATGGCCGTGAGCCAGGTGGTGGTGGCGCACGCCTTTAATCCCAGCACTAGGGAGGCAGAGGCAGGCGGATCTCTGTGAGTTTGAGGCCAGCCTGGTCTACAAGACCTAGTTCCAGGACAGGCACCAAAGCTACAGAGAAACCTTGTCTCGAAAACAAACAAACAAACAAGCAAACAAATCAACAAAAAAAGAGCCTGGCCATGAACTTTGTTTAAGAGCTTTGTTCAAATGCATATTTCTGTGCTCATATTTTAGCTCCTTCTTAATTTCTGTATTTCCATCCCTTTTACTTATAAGTAACAATGGTTGGCATTTATTGATCAGCTACTATGTGCCAACCAGTCACTTCAGTAAATCCCCACAACAGCCCTACCAATCAGGCAAACCCACCCCCACCCCCACACACTACAGATGAGGAAAGTGATAATCACAGAGATTTTATAACTTCTTGGATTACACAGCTAAGGAAAGGCAGAACTGAGCTATCAACTCAGACAGAACTGAAGTTGGCATCCCTGCCTCCATCTTTTCCTCCTCCACAGTGTTTAAACCAAGGAGGAAAAGACCTTGAAAGGCACTGGGTCCTTTAGCCCCATAGGCAATCAGCAATCAGAATATAACAGCAAGGGCATGGCACCCCAAGAGATCCCTACGTGGCCTGGGATTCAAGGAGAAAGAGATCAATGGAGGAAGAACTAAAGCCCCTGAGCAGGAATGGCAGAGGAAGAGGGCATGAGAGACAAGCTAGCGGGGAGTGCCTCTGAGTCTCCTCTCAGTCTGAGCAATCCTTGGGTCTCCGACTTCTCAATTACATACCTCTAAACACAACCAGCACTTAGTTACAATCACACTACCTACACAAAGCCAAGGGCATTCCCTCAGTTGCTGTGCCAGGCACAGCATATGTCCCGGGGGTGGGACAGTACTGGCAGCTCTATTTCCTAGTTCAATAACTTTTTTTGGAATTTACCACCAGGAGAATGCTCCTTAAATCTCCCTTTCCTTTTCAGCAAATGACTCAGAGCAGGGCTGCTCTCCTCTGAGCAGTGCTGGGAAGAAGAGGGGAAATCCCAGTTGTGATGTCACTTTGTTTTCCAGAAGCTGCCCTGCAGAGCCAGCCAGCCAGCCCTATCCAGGCTCTGCCATGAACAAGCCTACAGGCTGTGCAGCAAATACTACCTCCCTGGAGCCTCCCTTTCCCGGGTGTCAGGGTACCACGGTTTTGGGCAAGAGGAAAGGGAGGAGGAGTGACCTGATGGGAAATATAGAAACTAGCACCTGTGTCCTCCGGGGAAACCCAGTCCAGCCCTGTCTGGGAAGTCTCGACCTTCCCAGGCGGTGCACAAGAAGGATTCATGCTGGTCTTTTGCCTTCCACACATGATCACTGCACAGAGCATCTGCTTCTCGAGGCTTCTGGGGCCACTGTCCTGGCTTCCATCCTTCGATTCTGTTCACGAATCCACTAGGGGATGAGGAGAGGGCCAAGGCATCCCATTAGCACCTGGACTCACTCTCACCCGTGGGAAGGCGGAGTGCAGCCAACACTGGGGAGCCGCAGCGTGCGTGCCTTAAGGCTCACTCTGATGCTGTCTCTGATGAGGGCAGACCACACTCTTAGAGGACTTGGACATTCACCCTTATTACTGCCCAGAATGCATACTGAGTTATGATAAGAATGTTACCAGGGTTGATCCCATGAGAGTATTGGCCACTTATTAAAAGAACACAAATGAACCAGGTATTAACTACAAGTGTCATTCATGCTCAGAAGTGAACAGCGCCCTAGAAATGGAGCCACTCCATCTCAAGTTCCAGGAGATTCCACTCAGGGACAAGCACTGTAGCCACAACTGATCCTCTCTTACATTTGAGAATAGTCGTTTGAATTGGGATAATTCTAACCTCTAAGGTAAGAATGGATTTATTTACACACACACACACACACACACACACACACACAAACAAGCATACCATATGAATCTGCTCCCCCAAAATGATTTGAAGTCCATCAAGAAGACTCAAACAAAGAGCAGGATGCCTTCCAGCCTTCTATAGTCAAGCGTAATTTTCCTCACTCAAACAGAATGTGAGTAACATCTTCCCACAGACAAAACTCCCAAAGTCGCATTTTCCGCTGGGCGGTGGTGGCGCACGC
Source organism: Arvicola amphibius (assembly GCF_903992535.2). Classification (NCBI taxonomy): domain Eukaryota; kingdom Metazoa; phylum Chordata; class Mammalia; order Rodentia; family Cricetidae; genus Arvicola; species Arvicola amphibius. The sequence continues at coordinate 44,892,623 of NC_052049.1, read as the reverse complement.
CTTTAATCCCAGCACTCGGGAGGCAGAGGCAGGTGGATCTCTGAGTTCGAGGCCAGCCTGGTCTACAAGAGCTAGTTCCAGGACAGGCTCTAGAAACTACAGGGAAACCCTGTCTCGAAAAAAAAAAAAAATCGCATTTTCCAAAATACATATCATTTAGTTCCAATTGCAGGTGGGGTCAGTAGCAAGCATATGTCCATAAAATATGCTACAACCCACACTTCTGGGATTGAGTTGCCTTTCCATCCTGCCTGCAATCTAAGGACCGCTTCAACATATGCAACCTGTGATCCCTGCTATGAAACATGCATGATTTCCCTTAAGGCGTTCCACAAGAAAGCTGCATTGTCTTGACGCCTGCATCACCATTTTTTACCTAATTATTTCTGGCGTATTAGCCATCAAATCACTACTGACAACATGATAGGAATCATGGGATTGAAAAAATTATATCCTAGGAGGAAATAATAAAATATAAATCACATACATAATTTTCTTTTGAACATTTTAACAATGACACCCTCATATACATATGAAATATAGCAGACTATCCTCATAAATGCCCTGACATCAATCACAGCAGGAAAATATTCTCTACTTTGCGAACACACGGATCCAACAAAATGTAGCATTTCTAATAAAACCGGGTAATACAACTTCATTTTTTTTCATATGACATTTATGAAGATCTGACAATTGGAAAGAGCACCGATACATTTTTTCAATTACGTCCCTACATCTCCAAGTGACGCACAGCTAACAGTGGGACAATGAACTGGCACTTATCAAAACTCCGTGTTTCGTTTCAATACACAATGGGAATGGGTGTGTGAAGTGATAGGTAGTGGCGCCGTGAAACACCAACCACACACACTTTTCACACTCCTATGCTGATGTGAGACCGATTCTAAGGGTGTCTGAGTCAGCTAAGTATTTTAGCAGTCTGATAAAACAGATGATCCTAAAATGACCACCAGGAATAAGACAGATCTAGAGATAAAATATAAAGCCTGCATTGTTTTGAAACTATGAACAGTATACCTATCATAGTAGATTTGTTGATTCAGGGATTATAAAAGCACTATCAGGTTATAGACATTCAACTTATTATATGTATGTGTGTGTTTGTCTGTGTATGGATGGATGTGTACAAGTACATGAAAGCACTCAGGCTATATACATTCAACTTATTATATATATATATATGCATGTATGTCTATGGATAGATGGATATGTGTACAAGTGCTGGTTCCTGCAGAGGTCAGACGCACCAAATCCTCTGGATCTGCAGTTATAGGCAATTTGAGCCACCAGATATACAGGTGCTGGGAACTGAACTTGAGTCCTCTGGAAGAGCACCCAACCACCGAGCTAGATCTCCAGCCCCGCATCCACTTTTTCTCTTTAAGCCTACGCTGACAAGATAATAAATTGTAAGTTAAATGAAATGTTACCTAGCCAAACTTCTTTGAAAATATCTAACACAAAGTGTGAAAAAAAATCTACGGAAAAAAATGGAAAGTTTTTTGTTTGTTTGTTTGTTTGTTTGTTTTTACCTTGGAATTTAAAAGCCTAGTGGGTAGGTAAGCTGGTTCAGTGGGTGAAGGTGCTGCCACACAAACCTGCAAACCTGAGTCTATTCTCTGGCATCCACCATAAAGGTAGAAAGAGAGAAGCAATCCCACAACGTTGTTCTCTGACATGCATCCACCCATGTGTTGTGGCACAGTGCTCACACACGTATTTCATCCATTCATACACACACACATGCACACACACACACACACACACACAGAGAGAGAGAGAGAGAGAGAGACATTCACACATTCAATCTAGGCTTTTCTTTTCAGGCAAGAATACAAAAGTTTAGAAGCTTCCCCCACCCCCTGATCTTCCTTCTCATTCCACTATAGCTCACATTTTCTTGAACTAACTTTCAACCTGCACTAATATGTCATCCAATTCAGATACCAGCAGGAATAGGGTTGCCACCTGCCAGCCAGTTTGTGGCTGGAAGAGAAGTCCCCTTGGGGACTCTAACACACTGCACAATGAGCACTGTGTACCCCACTTCTCCACGGCATTAGCTCTGTCTTCCAGCATCACCTAAATGAACTCTTTGAAGAAACACAAAATGGGCTCCGGATGCTCCCTCATCAATCCTCATTGGCTTCCTGGGAGCTACTGGAAAGGGAAGAAACCGGTTCAATTTCCCAGTGTGGAAGGTGAGACAAAGAGGCTCCAAAAAGAGCCCAAGGTCATGAAAATAGTAAAAAGGAGCACTTAACAGGAAAGTCCAGGTTCTCTAGCCATGACCAGGGTCTGTGCAGACAATGGACCCCAAAATAAGGTCCTTGTCCCCCTCCACTTTTCCCTTCCACCCACTAGGGTAACAAAGGCCACTCAAGGGCAAAAACTGCCCTGTAAATCTCTTAAGCAGTCTAACAAACAAATGGAAAACCAAATACATGCAAAGCCACACACACTGGTGCAGAGAGGAAGAAGCCAGCCTTAGGTGATGATCAGACAGGATATGCACAAAAGAAGAAGTCACAGTAAGACCACCCAAGGACACACTATGTAAATCTGTCTTGTTAGGGGGAAACACAGTGCTTAAATCCTTAGTGAGCAGAGCACAGCTAAGTCAGCTCTGGCTTTCACTGTTGGTGGCTCTACGCTATAAACACACATCGCTATGGAATATATCCTGTGGAGTGGTACTGTCCATTTCATCCTCGGCTCTGTCGGAGACCCTGATGAGTGGTCTCACTCTTTTTAGCTTCTGGAAAACAGACACGTGTGTAGCTTTCTAAACTGTTTTAAAAGCTGTGATGTTGTGGATGCCTACTGCAAACATCTGTAATATATAAGGATGCAAATACACCATATCTAATTTTAAAGAACAATGATTTATGGCATTTATTTTTAATATACTAAAATATGAATGTACTCTGTGATATACAGGACCTAGAAATTCATAATAAAAGTCCTTTTAAAATTGTTCTTAGAATTAAAGGGTGGCTTTCTTTAGCCAAAGTCAATTCACAAAGATCTTCTCAAACAATGGTAATAAATGTTCAAAAAAAAAGTTAATCACTGGGGTGGGCAATTTAATTTCTTACATTTATTTTCTCTCTGGTGTATACATGAATTCCATAGGAGTGCTTGCACAGTGTCCTTAAAGATCAAGAAATCTATTTCTCTAGTTTTACTCACTGATACAAAGTCACTGTGTTCTATCTGAAATCCCCAGCTCATTCATTTATATTCATTAATCTTAATGATATCATTAATGCACAATGTGTTTCACAGAAACTAATCGTATTTTGCCAGAATCGAACATTAACAATTATGCCTCCCATTATCACCTAATAAAATAAACTAAAATGTAAAGTGTCCCAGGCACACCAGTGAATATTTTGATATGGTAACTGATTTGCATTTTTAATGCCACAATAAATTGGCCAGATTATCATCAATTAGAGAAATAAATATTCTCTAGGTGAGGCACTGGGAATTACTCTGGAGGTCCACTGCATTTTCCACTCGATCCCTTGATCTTTATTGAATCCAAGCTTAGCCCTCCTCGGACACCTTATCTAAAGCTGGCTTTTGTGACTCAAGCTAATAACACCCAGCTCAACATATTCTTCTTTAATTTTATGTACTTATCACTGCTTTAAGGAACGACAGGAGATTAGGGATTCTGTGCTCTTCAAGTAGAGAAGTCTCTCCCTATTCCTAAATCAGAACTGAATGGATCAATCTGTTGAAATCAGAGTGTTAGTAATTTTTATCCCCTCAATTCAGAAACCAATCACTACGCATCAGATGTCACGATGGATTTTGAGAATAGGGAGGGGAAAAGACTCGAACTCTGGTTCTAAGACACATGAATGAACAAACGAGAGAGAGGGAATGAACAGAGAGAGAACAGTCCGGCGAGGCGGTGTGCCGCTGAAGGCTGAAGAAGAGAGGGTGGTGGGAGAGCAAGCTGGGAGCAAGGAAGCGTTTGGCATCGGAGGTCAGCACAGTCAACACTGGCGATTCTGAGATTTATCTGTACATCAGCTTAGAACCACTGAAGCATCCTTGATAAATCCAAAAAGTTGAGGCTGTCGGAATCACCACCTTCCAGGGCAGGGCCTGGCATGAGGAGTTTCTGACAGTCCCCAGGAGGGAATAGAGTAGACATGTCAGGAACCGCAGGAAAAGGAAGTAGAAATTCTCAGTGAGGCAGAAAGATTGTGGGCAGGAGCTTCTGGAAGCTTCTCAGGCCAGGATGACAGTGGGACAAACGAGGGTAGCAATAAAACGTGACAGCAGGCGGGGCACAGTGGGCCACTCTAAAGCACCTGAACTTGGATACACAGACCTAAGTCCCACATATTCCACCCCTTTCCTGCTACCTAAACGGGCAGAGAGCATCTGCGTTCTATTTTTAAGACTCCTACAGATTTAGTTTCAGTATCTTCGAGGCTGTCTTGCTACTCTTCCTCAGTCGCCTTCTTCAGGAAGAGGGGGGTGGCTGAGGGAAGCAGAAAGGGAGAGAAACATAGAGTCTTGTGGCCACAGAAGAATGCCTTTTTCTTTTAGGAAAGACTAGCATTGCCACAGGAAGGCCAGCTTCTCTCTGCGAGCCCTGCCTCTAAGACCCAAGGTCACTGGAGTGGGGCCGCCCTGCCCTCTTTGGCCTTCCTACCCACACTACATAGCTCGATTATGAAAAGTAAACAGGATCCTTCATCTCTCCTTTCTCTGGGTGCTCTCCAATGCCACCAAACTCAGGTGACAATTTTATACCTCACCTGACAACCTTGAAAAGCTGTCACGGCTCTCCTCTTGAGACAGCGGGTAAGGATGTCTGTGAGTAGCCTGTTAATTTTATTCTTTAACTGTCCTCTGCAGAGAACAGCACACAACAGGATGTGGATATCTGGGCTGTTTTACCTGCAGGATAAAACTAACAGATTAAATCAGATTCCACGGTAGATTCTTTACCCTGAATCGTCAGGAAAAATACACGGTTCTTTCTGAGGAAAATATAATGAAATATAAAAACTGACTAGAAAAGCGACAAAGGAAAAAAATCCTTATTTTGGTTCTGAAGGACAACTTTTAAAAAGTATACCATTAATTTTATTATTTTATTTCCAGAAGGGAGACTTGCATGAAGAAATACAAATATCTAATGAAGCACCTTTGGCCATTTTTATATAAAAACCACAACTAATATACTCTCAGCATGGAGCTATTCATTTGGCTGTGGAATTTAGTTATGCATGAAATGAGTTATTGATAAAACAACCAGTAACATGAAGTCTACTCCTTCAAAAAACAAAACTCATGCCCAACGTGTTCCATTAATTTCCTTTAAGTTACTGGCAGGAATTTCTCCAGCTCAAATATATACCATCTTTTGATCCTATTTTAAATATGGAAACCTAGGATACAAAAGCCTTGTCCACACTTTATTCCTTAGAGCTCAAAATACTATCAAGATGAACAAATTCTCTCCTTGGCAGCAGAGCTCTGTAGCCAACTCCCGCGGGGAAAATCTCCATGTGACGTCATAAAGCATTTTAATCTGAGATTATCCGTTCAGTTTCAAATGAATAGCTTCATGTGTTCTGCTTCTCCTCAGATGGCTTGTGAGTCACCTTGTAAACAGGGTGCACCTTTCTTTCACATCCATTATGGATGCATCCTTTGAAAAAGAAATCAACGGTTTGGCTTGCAGCTACTGCAGAGGCCATTTGCTGATGCGCCACCTCGTGGACAAAAGTAACAACTGCATCGGTTGACTTCGCTGTGGCTCTTTCCTGGCCAGCTTTTAAAAACTCTTGGCTAAATGAGATGAGGGAGGTGAAATACTTCCCAGGTCCTGAAAGACCTACAAGAGGGCATAGAATCCTAGGTCCTGAAAGACCCACAAGAGGGCATAAAACCTTGAGGCCAGGACGGAAGTGACTTGGGCCGCCTGTTTCTCTACTTACAGCACACAGACCTCACAGCATTATGACTTAGCAACCACTTCCTTGCTTTTCCCAAGGGCCATTGCATCAGCGAGGTTAAGACTGTCGTGAACAGGTTCTATGACCGCATGATTTGTTTGCAGATCAGGTATCTATCTGGGCGTTGTCTTGTTTGAGGCTCCAGGAGAGAGAGAGACGAGGGTAAAACGTGGCAGGCGAACACCACTGTCTGTCATTGTAAAATAATCCCATATATCCATCTGAGACCACAGGTCTGGGATCAGTGGTAACAGGCCAGGAGGGCAAGTTAAGACCCTCTCAGACTCTGTGCAGTGCTCACCATGTGCTTCCAACAAAACACTTGATCCCAGAGTCAATGCAAGAGTCGGGTGCTCAGTGCTTATCCATCTGTCCATGAGATCATCAGGGTGTGTGTGTGTGTGTGTGTGTGTGTGTGTCCCCATGGTACATGTGTTTGCACATGTGCTAAGCACTGAACCCAGAGCTTGGTACCACTGAGTCACTCCACCCTTTAAAAGCCCAAATTAACAGTTCCGTAAAAGGCATACTTAGACACTAATCTCCTATCTTTTACTTTGGTCATTCAGAAGCAGAGATCCAGAAGAGTGCTGAAAGGTTCAGCAGCAGGAGCAAAAGAAACTCCCTTATTTACCCGCCTTTCCTTTAGGGAGGGGAGTCTGGGAGACGAGCCGTTTATAAAGTGCTCACTGTGTGCGCACGAGAACCCGAGTTCACATCCTCAGGCACCTACCTCACATCTGCGGTCCCAGGAGCTTGCTGGCCAGCTAACTCCAGGTTCAGTGAGAGACCCTGCTCAAAAACTAACCAGACAGCGATTGAGAAAGACACAGATGTCAACCTCTGGCCTCTGTAAGTATGTGTGCGCACACGCACAATGAGAGAGAGAAAGGCAGACAGAGAGAAGGGGAGGGAGCGAACACCCAAAGCACATGAGAAGGGCAACTGAGCAAATGAAACCTGTCCCCAGTTCTTTCCCACACCCCTCAGAGCCCTTGGGAAGATATTCTAATTAATTGCTTCCTTTGATAGCTCTTAGTTTCCTTAAGGGAAGAGAAAACACATTCGCCTGTTTTTACTTCCATCATTTTAGTTCCTATGGTTTTCCCAAATCTATGGAGTGTAAGACGAGAATTTCCCCCCAATATCCACCAGTTGTATACATTTCTCTGTAATACTGTAGATACTGGAGAAAATACATTCTAAACAGAAATGCTTTTACAACTTTATAATACATCTTGAAATAAAATGTTCTCCCCCATAAGGTGCTAAAAGGTCAATAAATACATGCTGAGAATAGGCCTTTAGGAATCACACTATTTAAAAAAAAAAAAACATGAAGTCTCCAGGAAACACTTCTTCGATTATGACTGTCCAAGGCTGAACTCCAGCATCCTTCCCTTTCAGAGCTTTGAGTCAGGCACTTCTGCCCTTCATCTGGAGATGCGTCCGTCCACTTAGCCCTCGCCAGGCTTCACCAGCACTAACTCTGTACAGACAATGCACTACCTTACCATGAGAGAAAGACGAGAGAATAGCAAAGGCAGGGCCTGGAGGGAGGACCGGGAAGCAGCCAAGTGTGGTCAATAAATTCCCCAGCAGACAGCCTGAGCTCCACTCGAGGGCAACACAGAGACACTGCCCTCCACAGCAAACCTATTGCAAGATCTCAGGGGCCCCCTCCTACCCTCCTTCAAAGGTCTGTCTTGACTCCTATTGCAAACATATATGGATTCCTCTTTATAACTTCTGCTGTTCATCTTCTGTTGACCTAAGAGCAAAGATCTAACCAAAGCCAGTGGTGGTGGAGGAAGGGGGGTGCGGGGATTCTTACTTACAGTGATGTAAGGCTTTGCAAGATGGCTAACTCTTTAGCAGTCTTATGCAGGCTCTGCTGAGAATATGCATGCAAGTTCTGTGTTTCACAAGCCATCTCTTAAGGCGGCCACTGTTGTGGCAGGGTCACAGTGGCCCAGGCTGGCCTCCAGCCTGCTGTGTAGTTGATGATGACCTTGAACCCGTGATCATCCTGGTCCCATCCCAGAAATAGAAAGACTTTTGTAAATTAAAAAAAAAATAGCTTGGCCTGGTGGCAATCTCTACAATCCTAACGATACAAGATGCTGAGGAGAAAGATGACAATTTTAGTCTAGCAACTTACAAACCCTGTCTCAGAACAAGTAAATACAACAAAAGATGGATGGGGAAGTAGCTCAGACTTATCTGTCCTACAGGAACTGTCTTAGGTTCAACCCCAATGCAGCAGGAAACAGACATTTCCAAAATCTCCTTACAAAGCAGTAGAATATCGATGTTTGGTAGCACATCCTGCCGCGACTGCGTCCCTGACCCAGTGTGCCCAGCAACCAGCTCAGTATCCACTGTCTCTGTGCTAAGAACACCTAGCCATTGTGTTCTAATACGTAAGCCCACACACAGTTTCAAAAAAAAGTCTTTTATTCAAAAGAGGTATTTATTATTATATTAACTGTGTGTGTGTGTATGTGTGTGTGTGTGTGTTCTCATGCATGTCTGGTCAAAGGACAACTTGCAGTCAATCTTCTCCGTCCCCCATGTGAGTTCCAGGGATCGAACTCATGACCTTAGGCTTGGTGGCAAGCACTTTATCCACTGAGCCATCTCGCACACCGTACCCACTGCTCTTCTGCCAGCCTTTTACTATGCAGCTCATTACTGTTCTATGCTTCCTGGCCCAAGCAAGGCCCTGGACAGTGGATAAAAGGGCGAGTTGACTGCCAGCCACCAACTGATTCCTTGATAAGCCAGGATGGCCATGAACTCCTCCTGTCTAACACACTGAGATGCTCTGATAAATTACAGTGGAGAGACACACTGCAGTATTGATTCCGAAAGCCACCAGGTCCTCTGTCAGTCCCTGCCGCATTTGCAGCTGCCTTCGCATTATCTTTTCTCCTGCCTGAGACAAGTGTCCAAACACCTGGTAGGTACCACTTCTCAAGGGTGCGCAGTGTCTTCGCCACTTGGAGTCTCGAGTCTCTGCGGCTCCTCTTTATCTGCACTCGCTTGGCCCTGTACATATGACTGACTACACTGAGACCCAACAGATGGCTAAATCATGATGCTCACCAGATTATACTTTCTGACACGACCAGCCGCTAAAATGCTCAAGATAACAGCTGTAGACCTATCTGGATGTATTATATGTCCTATCAAGACATTAGGAATACTCTGTGGCTTCCCCAAGCTCTGAAACACATCCAATTTATCTGACTAAACACAAGGAGCGGCACGGGGGAGGGGGAGAGGCACAAAGGACAAAGGACCTGTTTTCCAAAGTTCCCCGGATCACTTCTGCTAAGCTTTATGTTTTAATTTAGCTTGCCTCTTCGGCATTAATTTCTCCAGTTTAAAACCTCCATGGATCAAGAAGATAGCTAGTCTTAAAATTTTTCATTCCCAGTGGTGCTATTGGAAAACAGAAGTCAGAGCACTGATGTGGGGTGAGACATATTCGTCACTAATTCTTAAACGAACAAGCTGCGTGTGGCCAATAAGCCATTTATCCTGTGCCGCAGCCAGGCTAGCATTCCTGTGCAGTAGAGCCAAGGGCAGCAGAGCGTTGCTGACATCTCTCTCTCTAAAGCTCAGGGACCAATCATGCAGGAGCCCAGGTGGTGGCTCAGAGAGGCCAACACAAGCCCCAGTGCCTGGCAGATTCTCTGGGCCTCTGGCCAGGACTTATACAGACTTGGCCACCAACTCGAAAGGTCCCAGCGATGTTTTTCCTTCAGTGACACACAGAGGGACATAGGGAACAGGTCCTTGGTCCTCCTAGAGAGTAAAAGCGGCATTGTCATAACCTCCGCTTGCACAGCAGGGCCCAGGTCATCAGCGAAAGCCTATCTACTCGGTCAGCTGCTTCCCTTTCCTCCCCAGGCTCAGGCACTTATTTATATGAAGACCTCTGCATGCAGTTGGTCTCCTACCACAACTGCCACAGAACTCTGCACTTGGAGAGGAAAAGTGCTAATTCGGGGGGGGGGGGAATCCCTTTCAGACACAACACCAGCAACCCCAAAGAAGGCAGGCAGCCCCGGGCACCACGTCTGCTGTCTGGTGACATCTCACGTTTGATGTCACTCAGATTCGTGTCTTTGACTATGTCAACTGGCCATTATTTATTCATCAAACCCATTTACTGCTGTTTCTGGGTAGAACACATTTCTTAGTCCCCAGTACCCCTGGGCGTGGTTAGACAAAATCTGGTCGTGTGTGCTGACCCTCAAGATCTGCTCCAATAATATTTCTCACACAGGCCTGACTTTTATATTCCCCATTTGTCTTCTGGATCTCCCAACACAAAGACTATCGTGACACATGGTGACGTGGAGACGATAGCTTGTCCGTCAGCCTGTGTTTCTGAATGACTGTGTGGAACAGAGCATGGCCAACCCAAGCAGCCTGGAGGCACGTGAGGAACAAATGGCTGTGTTGGGCCAGAGAGAACCCTGCTGCGTCCGCATTTCCTAGTCTGCCTTAATACAACCCAGAGCATGCTATGGTATCCTGTATCCCGAGTAAATACTGGGAGAAGACTTACCTCACCGACAGCCACGCTCCCACTCACTCCAACTAAAAAGATGTATCTCCCACACAGTCTCACATCAAACACAAGGTAAGTCATAACCACAAAGCTTCAAAACTATGGTTTGAGAGTCTAAACTGTCGGGGGCTGGCCAGCAATGTAATGGCACAGCCTGCTGCTATTCTAAAGGACACCGCAGAACTGCATGTGTTGCTATGGACGAACTTCAGATTAAGATATAAAGGTAAATAGTAAACGCGGCTTTAAAACATTAGAATTTAGGGGTTGGGGGGCTGGTTCAGAGGATGAGCTGGTTCTTGCAGAGGAACCAAGTGCTGCTCCCAGCATCCACACTGGATTGCTTACAACTGCCTATAATTCAGCTCCAGGAGATCTAACACAGTTGGCTGCTGCCCCCCTCCATGGGCACCTACATTCACTGGCACATACCTACACACAGAATGAATGGATGAAGGAAGGAAGGAAGGAAGGAAGGAAGGAAGGAAGGAAGGAAGGAAGGAAGGAACAAACCTTGTTTGTCATGTGTGGTTTTGGGGGATTGATGGAGGAGGGTTATCTGTCTATGTGTTACTTTCATTGGTTAATAAAGAAACTGCTTGGCCTGATAGGTGAGAACATAGGTGGGTAGAATAGACAGAACAGAATGCTGGCAAGAGGGAAGTGAGGGGTGTCGCCATGCCTCTCCTCTCCGAGACAGACACAGGTTAAGATCTCTCCTGGTAAGCGACCACCCAGATTACTAAATATGGGTTAAAGCAAGATGTGAGAATTAGCCAATAAGAGGCTGAAACTAATGGGCCAGGCAGTGTTTAAAAGAATACAATTTGTGTTTTATTTCGGGTGTAAAGCTAGCCGTGCGGGATCCAGGTGACGGGACACAGCCCGCCACTCCTTCTACAGGGAATTTTTTTTTTCTGAATCAAATAACAAGAAACTAACAGCAATGACACCTGTGAGAAGAAGGTTGAGAGGGATAAATAAATTATTTTATTTTGTACCCTTCAGCACCCTTGGAATTTTTAGTATTGTATTTATATTACTTTTATCAAAAGGCCAACAGGAATAGGAGCACTGCATCTCTTGTTCACACATCCCTGTATTGAAAACAAATTACTGTTCAAATGTAAATCAGCAGCAAGGGGAATCACAGCAACAAAATGGCCATACTTCCCCTACCAGAGAGATTGACTCTCAAATGAGGACCCCAGGAGACTGCAGATCAACTGCCAATCATAACTATAAGCTCAAATCTGTGTGGTATCGTGGTCATCCCTGACACCTTGCACCAGCCACAAAGACACTCCCACTTCCACTAAAGATAATGACTCCTACCCAGTCTTAACCAAACAAGTCACAGCCACAAGGCTTTAAAGCTGAAGGTCGGGAACCCAGCCGCTGGGGACTGGTCCCCATCTCAGGGAATGATGTTTCCATATGAATAAAGGCTCCCCTGCTGGGTATGAGAGAGGGGACCAGTGGCAAGGGCACTGGAAAAGCGCCTGAAAGCCAGAGCATCTAAAAGGATGCTCTCTTTCAGAGGAACTGCAGGTCTCTCCTCCAAGTCCAAAGGTCTTCACTAGTCTACACATGACACTAGCGGGTGACACTTCGGTTTCAAACTGTGAAAAAGGCCATCAAAAAAAAATGTGGTGTGAAGGTGACTTCGAGATGCTGGCACAGAAGCAGGTTAGTAAGTTTGTAGTGGAAAAAAAAACTCCATTTGGGGAAAATTCAGGGTCTCATTAAAAAAATATCCTTCAGTATAGAAAGAACTTGAACCTGCACAGCTCCCAACAATGTACCAAAGTGCCTCTTAGAAAAATGAAATCATTAAATTTGCAGGCAAGTGGATAGACCTAGAAAATGGTAAGGGGTGAGGAACCCAGGCCCAGGAAGACAAACGCCGCACGCTCTCTCTTATCTGCGATTCCTAGGTCCTCACCCTCAGACCTGAGTGTACAGAGAAGAGTAACCACAGAATAAGAAAAGCACAAAGAGATGATAGGTGTGTTCGGGGACATCTGGGGAGGACAACAGGATACGGGTGATGTGCAGCGGGAAGCTGAATAACTGGATGAGAGCTGCAACTGCAGAAGGAAGGAGTGGTCAATACAGCAGGAGGAGGGACGAAGGACAGATAGCACCAATGTGTCTGATAAAGCTGCAATGAACTATACTGTTTGATATTTCCCTAATACACACCACATAAGTGTATGTTTATATACATACACATGTGCACACACATATACGTATGGATGTGTATACATCATATGTATAGATGTGCATCTTAAAAGAAGTTAAGCCACTTGGGCTGACAATGTTTCCCATAAGAACCACAGATTAACAAAAACTGCAGTACCAGACATGAGAAACCTCCTTATAAACAGTTGGACAGGATAGTCCAAGTGACTCCCAAACACTATAGGTTAGAGATGTAGCCCTTGGTTGCCTCGGAGTGAAGGATGCTCCCTCCCCTCCGCTGTCCCATTGCTAAAGACAGCATACACTTAGACCACAGAGCAGGGATGGTTCAAGCTGGATTTGACCTGAAAGTCACTTTACTATGGTCTAGCCTTCATGGTTCCAGAAAATACTATGCAAGCTGCCTAGGGAGGGAAGCAGTTAAACAGTCTGCCCCAGCTGTAAACGAACCACGGCAATTACTATTACTATATGCACAAAGGTTCAAGAAGAGGCACCCACATTAGTGGGTTAGTGGCAACCAGCAGCTGTGTATCTGGAGTTAAGGCCTACTTCTACAGAAGGAAAATCATGCCTGGTACTAGAAACCTTGTCAGCTTCCCGGGGCTTGTGAGGTCATGGACCTTAAAAAAGAATCCACTACCGCCACCTTGCTAGACTGGCAGAATGCCCTACATCTGAAGCTGAATCTCTCACCCACGCCTGAGGAATGTAGCTACCACTCTTTAATGGAGAAAACTCTCTTTATAGCAAATGGAGACTATCACAGAAAGCCACAGTTCGACACAGTGCAGAGTTCAGGGAATTGTGGGAGCCTTAGTCCAAGCAGATTTATATCATAGCTCCTGCATCTGTGGCTCAGGGGGCACCACAGAAAGGGGGGGGGGGTCATGTAAGAGCCAGAATACCAGGAAGTCTACTGTGAAATAGTCTCATTTAGAAATAGCTGTACAAACAAGACTAGAACAATAGTAGTGTCAATGGACATAATATTAATGCAGGAAGGCAAAAGTTTCCTGGGATTCCACCCCTAGATAAACTACAGGCAACTCTTGACTGCTGGGAGAGGAAGAACTGGCCTCTGCCAGGGATGAGTCCCTTTAATTGTGGTCCAGTGCAAAGTGGTTGGGCTTGATACCATATACACACAAACATCCAAAACAGACTCGGGAGATTTTATACACACACACACACACACACACACACACACACAAAGTGTACATGCTTAACAAATATAATAAATGATAGGCTCTCAACTTGAAAGTGGGGGGTATAGGAGGGGTTCAAGAGAGGGTAACTGGAAAGGGCTAGAGAGAAGAAAGGGAGGGGAAATTATGTAATTATTTCAATTAAAACTCATATCTACATCTATCTGTTTGTCTGTCTGTCTGTCTATAAATAAGTACTACTTAGAATTAAGAGCCTGGCTCATCTCTTTGGTTTGGGTTTCAATTCCACAACAAAGGAGAAAAGGCTGACCCAGAGCATGGCTCCGTATCTAGAATAGTGGTGCCCGTAGAGTCGCTCCGCGTTTAAACCAAGAGAACACCATTCCATGGGCACACACATTCTACAGCACTGCAAACACTTGCTTAAACACTATGAGATGTGAGTTTGTGAGACAGTAGGAGACACCAAGTGAAGACCAGAGAGCTGTACTGTAAGTGGGTACCAGGCACTTTCCCATGCAGACCCTGGATCTCACAAGCTTCAAGGAGTCTAACGTTTCATGGGGGAGCAGGCAAACTTGACAAAGGGGAAGACTAGAGATGCAGTCCAGTGTGAGAGCTTGCCAGACAAGCTCAAGTCCCTGGGTTTGATTTTCTACCCTAATGAATGAGCAAACGAATGAACGAACCAATAAACGTGTGATCTAGTAAAAACTGCAACAAGATAAATTGTATTTAAAGAGCTGAACATTCTTTTATTTCCTTATTTTATGTTATTGTGAGACAGGGTCTTAAGTTTAGAATCCCTATGTAGTGAAGGATGACCTTAAATTTTGGATTCTCCTGCCTCAACCTTCCAAGTGCTAGGATTTCAGGCATGCACCCACATCTTTCCTAGCCAAAACCATATCTGATTATTTTATTCACTGCTATAAATATTTGATATCATGCTATGTTTCTGTTAGTATTTATTAATTAGACTTAATTGTGGAATTCACTGTGGCATTTTCATACATCCATATAACATATTTTAACCGCACACACACACACACACACAGATACACACACACAAATGCATAGCCCCCATCAATTTTAAGTTGAGATGCTCAAAAAACAAACAGCTGCATAGCCCACATGGCCCAAGTAGCCAGCACCAGATGTGGCTCAGGGATGAACCATGCCACCATCTCAGCCAGCACCAGATGTGGCTCAGGGACGGACCATGTCACCATCTCAGTCACTGTGTCATCCAGAAGCACTGTGCACAAGCCCTAGCAAGCAGCCCTTTGAAAAAGAATAGCCCAAACCCTCAGCAATGCTTTCGTAATAAAGCTCCTCTGGACTAAAGACAACTGAGCAGAGATTCCCAGCTCTAGCTTGGCAAATTAAAGACCTTGACAGGGACACGAGGGAAGGGATGGATAGTCCTTGGAGACTGTCTGTGTAGCTTCAAATGCACCTGGAAACAAAATGAAGGGCAAGGGAGATGTGTGTGCCAGAGACCCAAGGCGACAGCCAACTCTGTTTTTCTTATGTTGCCTCTAGGCAGAGGGAGGGAGATGCTGCCATCTAGAGATATCTAAGGATGTAGCTTTGATAGCTGTGCAGCTCACGGGAAGGGGGGGGGGGCAGAAGCAGAAGACCTCAGCCTGAGACCGGCATTCTTTCAAGATGATTTTGCCCGACTTGAGGAAACAGCAAGGAGCCCACAACTCCCATGACTGCATGAACGCAAATTCCCCTGGACGAGGAAACTGGGGAATGAAGGAGAAGAAAGAAGTCAAATAAATGAGATTTTGTTTTGTTTTAATAGCGAGAAGAGGAGGACTGGCAGCCACAGTGAGACATGTCACCAGAGACTGAGGGTCAGCACCTCTGGAAACCACTGGACTCTCAGAGTTATGAACTGCAGAAAAAAAAATGAGGTTAGAGTGAAAGCCACAGGGAAGAATTAAAATCACACAGGCAAGAACATAAGGCAATATGAAACTCAGCCCAAGACTGGCATCTTGGGGCAAACAAGAGACGCAAGTAATGAAAAAAGTATGTATTCGCTATCACAGGGTAACAAAGCCCACAATGTGATAAGGGAAATCCTGTACTTAGAAAAGAGGTTAAAAATGACTGTACATCTACATGATTTCCAGCCTCCCTTTTAAAGCAAATTCTCGCAATCACCTATTGGAATTTACCCTACTATAATAGGAAATGGCTAAACTGTAATTTTTTTAAGTAAAAAATGGCATAATGATCTAGCCCTGGATTTCCCAACTGACAAGTGTGACCTCAGGTCCTGAGACAGGAAGCTAAAGAGAGTTCTACCAGGTCAAAGACCATGCCTTTATTTGCTCTGATAACAGGTTTCAATGCAAAGCTTGCTCTGTTGAGAGCGTTCAAACTACAGTCATAATCCCAGTGCCTGTCTGTGCCACCCATCAGCCTGTGACAGGTGATGAGCTTCCCACTGTAGCGAGAACACGAGCCACGAGCAACGTCAGCTGCATCTACTTCATTCCACATCAAATGCATATTGGCTTAAAATACCAGATAAGTGGGGACCATTTGGTGATGGCCAAGCCCCTCCCCATTCTCATGGGATGAGAAATCCAAGGGCTGTCAATATGATGGATGAGGGGAATTACTCCTGGTGTGCTGTCGGTGCCCATCCCCCTCTGAGCCAGTCTTCTCATCAGCACTACGGTCCAGGGATGTTCTGGGTACCTTAGGATGGAGGAGGCAGTTTAGAAAAACAGCTTGGCACAGCAAAGTGGTACTGTCCTACCTACCCTTCGTACTTCTGCTTTGGTTGGCTCTTACAACACTGTAAGCAAATAAGTTTCTATAGAGGAAGCCAAGTGAGTGAATTCCTAATTACAAACTACAAGGACATCTGATCTCTCCATTATCAGAGCCCACAGAAGCTTCCACAATCGGCAAAACTGGCTACCCAGAGGGCAGCCTGGTCTCACAGCATCACCCCCCCACCCCAAACTCTTGACTCCTGGAAAAAGTCTCAACCTCTGGAGACCTGCCCCCTTTATGACCCAGTCTCACAGCCTGGTTGGTGTCAGCAGGCATCAGTGGGCACCACCCAGGGAGTCATGGACCCCATGAGAACCAGTTATGTAAGAACCCTGGCCCAGCACAAGGCAGAACTTAGGTGCTAAACAGAAACCCCAGGTCCTCTCCCATCGATCCAGAGTCCAAGGATTCTGGCTAAATGAAAGAAGCTGCAATTCAATAGTGTCACAAGGGATTTCCTTTCCCTTGCTGGCTTTCAAAGATTATGATGATGTTATTTACAGGGACAGAAAAGGTTTAAACAGAGGAAAAGTCTTCACAATATAACCCGAAATAAATTCAATGCCAAAAATTCTGAGGCTCCCCTACTAACTAAACTAGATGGTGCACATGACAGGAGCCAAGAAACTGGATGATGTGGTACAAATACAGGAAGACATCCAAATTAAAGGGAAAACATACAATTGGGAATTCAGCATAGGCTAAAAGTGGTATTAGAGATTACAGAGGGGAAAAAAAGCTGTGGAATAATTATGCTGTAATAATTGAATGGCCACCTGGAGGAAAATAAAACATGGAAATGCTCTTTATTCCTTAAGAAACTAAATAAGTCCCTAAATGCTAAAGCCAACATGCAAGGATAAGAGTAAAATAGGAAAATTCTTAAATCAAGGAGGAAAAATTCCATCTTAAGCATCACATCAACTCAAAGACCACTAGAAAAGAACAGAAAAACCACTGACAAAGTTAGCAAAAATGTGATGGAAAAGATGATACTAAATAACATTAAGAATGGAAAAGAGGTCTGGTCTCCTGGTGTGCAAGCTGTTAAGTCCAGTACTCTGGAGGAAAAGGCAGAAGATCTCTGTGAGTTTGAGGCCAGCCTGGTCTACACATCAAGTTCCAGGGTAGCCAGGGCTACACCAAGACTCATCTCAAACAAAAGACTGAAAAGGGCCTCAAAATACCAGATACTACCCAGAAAGCAGATATGAAAATAAGATAAACTATTAAATAAACACAGAATCACAAAATGCCAAACTTAATGAAGGAAAAAATGTTAAAATATGGTCTTATTACTAAAAATGTCCGATTTGTCAAATAATACCAAATGTGACAACTCTAGACAACATTCGGAAGACAAGAAGAAGGTGACCCATTCATGATATAAACATAAAAATATAAAAGGAAGGAACTTACTCTGTGAAGATAAAGTTATTGTTCGTAACTACTCACGCCTCCTCCCTCCATACACCACTGCTGTCTGACTATCGGCCCTGCTCTGGTCATCAGGAGAAGTGGCACTGCGACACTTCACGTTTAGTAGTCAGGGAAGAGCATCGGCCTCCGGTACAGAGTGAGCCATACACAGGTCTGTGTCCTTCAGCCAGGAACCCAGAGAAGACGTACACAGACATGACTAACCTGCAGTATGGACACAAACCACCCAGGCCATAGGTCCAGATCTCAAAGCACAGGCAGCTGCAGCTCTTATGCCTAGACACAGCCTGCCACTCTGAGGCCTGCCTCTGAAACACGAACTGGTTACACAACATTACAGCCAAGACAACTGGATCACAGACATTCCTAATTTGTTCAGGGGGTTTGCCTTAATATTAAACCAAAAAGAGTGCAAGGTAATATCATTTGCAAACAGATGGACAAATCCTAAACAAAATGCTGTTGTAAATCAATTTGTCATGATAATGCAGTATTTTTCCTCAAGAACGTGAACTTAATGAT
The DNA here is from genome assembly GCF_903992535.2 of Arvicola amphibius. Lineage (NCBI taxonomy): Eukaryota > Metazoa > Chordata > Mammalia > Rodentia > Cricetidae > Arvicola > Arvicola amphibius. The sequence continues at coordinate 44,873,886 of NC_052049.1, read as the reverse complement.
TTTTAACATTGTCTTAAATGAAGCATTTGGTGGCTTCAAAGAATTTTATGATTGTGTTGGGCACCAAACCCAGGGTCCTAAGCATACTGAACCACATCCTCAGTCTAGATTCGGGATAATTTTAAAAATCAAAGCAAACAGGAAAAGGGGTATTGTCCACATGATCAAGAGCTCTCTCTCCCAGCAACCACAGCATTTACCATTGCTGGCACGAAATGATGAAGGCACTGAGTTTATGATAAAGACGAGGACGTGTTCTACCACTCCCTCTGTTCAACTCAGTCCAGCAGGCCCTGATTAAGAAAAGGAGAAAAGTCTATTTAAAGACTGGAAAATATAAACATGTTAGTTATAATCGTCTACGACTTTAAGCCTAACCTACAGATAAGACTAAAAGTTACAAGGCTCAATTAACTTCAAAAGCAGCATCTAGAAGCTGATTTAATTACCCTCATACTTTAGCAAACAGGTGAAAATATTTATTTGTAACGGATATTATTTAAAGTCCCCAAGGGCAAGCTTAACAAAGAACATACAAATTCTAGAAAACAAAATAAACCTTATTGACAAACACTAAAGAAGTCCTAAGTTAATAGAGCAATATACCATGTTCGAAAATAGTAAAACTCATCATAAAAATGTCAATTTCCCCAAGTTGATCTACAGATTTAATGTAATTTTAATCAAAATCTCAATCAGCACGCAGGATTTCACAAGTAAATTTATACAGAAAGTCAAAGTGCCACAGGCCCTACACGCCAAGGAGCTACTGTGACCTAGGGGACCTTGCTTCAACAGTCATTAAGACTTGACATGAGATCCCAGTAATTAAAAATGTGTGACAGAGACAGACAGAGGATCAGTCATGGGAGAGAGAACCCAGAAACAGTCAAGTATACTGAGAACTACGCAAGAACACAGGTACTTGGCCGTCTGTTGTAGTATGGTTTATTCTGCAATGGACAATGATGATGCCATGATTATCCATATTCACACCAAGACTCCATGAGGTTAAGTGATAATTCTCCAAATTTACACAGCGAAGAAATGTAGAAGGAAGTGGCGGGGCTGCGTCCCGCCACCCGGCCGCTGGCTAGCTTTACACCCGAAATAATTACACGGAAACTGTATTCTTTTAAAACACTGCCTGGCCCATAGTTTCAGCCTCTTATTGGCTAATTCAAACTGTATTCTTTTAAACACTGCCTGGCCCATTATCTGTAGCCTCTTATTGGCTAATTCTCACATCTTCTTTAACCCATATTTAGTAATCCGTGTAGCACCAAGAGGTGTGGCTTACCAGGAGAGATCTTAACCTGCGTCCATCTCAGAGAGGAGAAGCATGGAGACTCACTATGGCGACTGCCTGAAGCGGCTCCCCACTCCTGCTACCCAGCATTCTGTTCTGTCTACTCCGCCTACCTAATTTTCTGTTCTCTTAAAGGGCCAAGGCAGTTTTCTTTATTAATTAACCAATGAAAGTAACATAGACAGATAACTCTCCTCCATCAAAGAAATGTCATTACCAGCATCTAGTGCGAACAGAGCCTCCCAAGCTCAAACAGGCCAGCCTTCTTCAATGGCTGCTTTGTTTTAAAGCACAGCTGCCAAGGAAAGCAAGACAAAAACCCTGTGCATTAAGGATGACAGTAGGTCCTGAAAAAAAAATCTCAGCAGGAAACTAGGTAGAACCTAATAAATGCAAGAAAATTAGACAGTGGTGATGTCATAGGCCACCACTGGAAGAGCCGAAAAGGATGGCGTAACAGATGTTATACAGAGAAACTGCCAGCGTATCAGCTCACTGAGGGTCTGGCTGTGGAAGGGGGATTGCTCCACTTATTTCAGACCCAAGCATTACAACAATGTGTCCTCTAAGGCTTCCTTTCTGGGGATGGGCTGACCCCACCCAATCCTGTGACAGGGAGGAAAGAGAACAGCAGAACATTCAACAGTAAAAACACCCACCGTGTCCCTGAGAACTGCTCAGGTGAACCGGGTCCAACAGGAGTTCCGCCTTCAGTCTGGGACATAAAGGTGTCTGCAGTAGGAAAACTGGGCCATGGGAAGGTCATCCATGGCGAGAAAGCTCAATTGGGAACAATTGCTGGCTCAGCTCCCAAGCTGGTTTCTGCTGGATGTCCTAAGTGCCTGGGTTGATGTTTTCCTATCTGTCGGTCACTTTCTATTTGTTCTTTTACTTGGTGTTCTATATATTTAATGAGCTCGCTCATTCCAAACAAAAAGGAAGGCTATTGGAGACCACCTTCTGAAATGTACAGAATAAAGCCAACAGGAAATCATTTTCTCTTCAGAGAAAACCACACACAAGCCAGACCACGAGTCCATGGAACTGAGGGAGGAAAACTGAGTCATCGAGGATGACCATGACAGGTAAGGTGCTGGGAGGATACAAGTGGGTCACAGCTGAAGATCAACTAAATCCCCCTCCCCCAACATTCACTCAATTTAGAATTTGGCCACTCACACTGATATCTTCTATTTTTTTTGGGGGGGGGGGGAGGGACTCTAAAACACCAAGCTCAGCATCTGTACAGCTGTTAACCCTAAATCTTCAGAGCCATATTTAACACTTCATGCATACAAGGCGGGATGAGGATTTAGAGTCAAGCACACAAATGCTGTATTTTCAAATCACTAGAGCAGAAGGTAAATCAGGTACACCTCGTACCATAAAGTTTGTTTCCACAGAGCTGTAATTCTGTGCTGGGCTCTCAAATACTTAGTTTAGTTATGTGAAATTCCTATTAAAATGTTTTACGTTCTGAGTTCACTTAATAGCTTAATTTTTTTTCTAGTAGTTTATGCCTAGCCTCCATGAATACCAAGAGAAGCAAGCTTTAAATAAAAATGAAACACATGAAAAATGGCGTTTTAAAGAATGGAAATCAAATTAAAATCTAAATTGCAAATTTCATAACATGTATAAAAGAAAGCAAAGTTAGAATGCCAAGAAATGCTGAAGGGGGATATACTTTGGAGGGCCATAAACCAAACGATAATATTAATTGCAAGAAGAAGGCTTATTTAAATGAAAAGGCCCAAACCGAGGCTTTTCATAAGCAACGGTCCTGACTTCCATGCCTAACGTGCCAATACTGTCTTACTTCCTTTTACATAGCTAACCAATCAGAGTGAATTTCCAAAGAACCAGCTTTATTTGCCAGTGATAATTTGTTAGCTTGTATTCTGCAGCTTTTCGGGCAACAAACGCATGTCTTACATCAGGAAAAGAAAACGATAAAGTGACGGCATGATGTTTGAATACACGCAATTATGGCTGTGTTGCATTCTAATTAACATAATCAGCTACGAAGCAGTTCTCACAACAGCCGTTGACACTTGTGGCAGTTTAGTGGCAGTTAATGACATGTGTAACAAAAATGTTTTCCTTTCTATTTAAATATGAAATTAAATTCACCTTTTCAAAAGAATAGATGGGTTTGACTTCGGGCCATTCCAACCTCTGTTCAGTAATTAGGCTAGACATGAAGAGGTTAAAAATTCAGGTTGTCAGGACTGTCAGGAGGGGGCTTTATCAACTAAACCTCTCACTGGTCCCAGTTCCTAATTTTTAATCTCCTTATTTATTGTCATTGATTTTAGACATTTCGTATCGGTGTTCACGCTGTACCTTGGCTGACATGCATCAGCGATGAGGGCTAATGTTGCTCCTGCCAGGTATGTGAATAACTTCAAGCCTTCCATGTATATCCATTCTCCCTTTCTGCCGGCCCCAGGACACTCAGCCTTCTCCTTGACCTGGCAACAAAATGGTTGCCACCTGGCAAACTCCTGCCTTCACATCCCTCCTGAGAGCCTCCAAACAAGGTCTTCTCTGCTAGGTTGCTAGTGGGGAGTCTCAGGTGTATCAAAATATTTTGAATACTATCTGGAAGGGCATGAAAAGCATTGCATTGTTCGCAGTTTTCTTTTATTGTGTGTACATACATGTATACATGTGCATGCCACAACACATATGTGGAGGTCAAAGGACAGCTCACAGGAGTCAGTCTTTGCCTTCTACTATGCCTGTCCTATCATGCTTCTATTATGCGGAGCCATTTCGCCGGCTCCATGAATATCACTTACAAATACATTCATATATTAGGAATTCATACTGAAGAATGTTTCATCAATGGGGTGGGCCACAAAAATACCTGAGGTCCAAAAAGTATCCTCTAATTATGCTAGACCTGGCAAATAACAGCAAAGTCTGGCGAGGTAAAGGAAAACCAGAAATAATTGCAGTATCTTTGGTAAAAGAGATGTTACTGTTTCAAAGATCCAAATGCACAGGCACCATGCAGATGCTATGCAAGATGTCAGCTGACAAGACAGCAAGTCTATAGAAGTCATTCTTCTACTTAAATTAATGAAAAGGCCATCCTGGGATCCTGGTTAATACTTTTCTGTCATCCATTAAAAAGAATGAAAAGAATGAATTGGGTTTATTTTATTTTTTCCTTTTAACTCCTAGTCAACTTTTTATGTTTTTAATGGTAGCATCCTTTTGAGGTTTACTGATTGTTAAAAACATCACACTCTTCCTTCTTCAGGACTGCTGATCTCAAGAAAGTTTTATGCCTTGCAAATTATCCTGAAGAAAACATGGAAGACATACAGCTCTCTGAAACCAATTTTAGAGGGGCAGATCTTTCCATGGTCAGCATGGTAAATATATTTAACCATAAACCTTAAGTATGCATTTAATAAAATAAAAACAAAGTTCCCTGATATAATAAATAAATAACTCCTTTTATTCAAGAAGATAGTAACAGTCAACAGTGACTGTTTTTTTTTTCCTTTATGTATATGGGTGTTTTGCCTGCATGTATGTCTATGTACCACATGTAGCCATATATGTGGAAGCCAAAGGAAGGCATTGGATATCCTGAGACTGATGGTTGGAACCACCCTATGGATACTGGGAACTGAACCCTGGTCCTCTGAAAGATCAGCTAATGCCCTTAACCACTGACCCACCTGCCCACCCCATAACTGTGCTTTTTATGTGCTCCAAGTGGATGCTCTTGCATGTATGGCCTCACTTGATGCCAGAAAACCACACAGGACAGTGCTATTAAGATTCCTGTTGCTGAGAGGCGTGGAGGAGTTAATTCCTTGGTCAAGGTCATGCATCTGGCAGGTGGTGCAATAAGATTTCAACCCAGGGAGCCAGGCCCTGGAGCCCATGCTCCCAAACACCATTCCCATTGTATTTTCCCGTGTATGTGTGTGTCCATGTTGGTGTCAGTCTCTATTGCTCTCCGTCTTATTTTTATGAGCCAGGACCGAACACACACGGAGTCTGGAACTTTCTCTCTCAGCTAGGCTGGCTGTTCAGGACAAACCTAACCTGCCTCCGCTGCCCACCTCCCCAGGAGCTCGGGTTATGGAGAGACGTGCACCACTACACTTAGCATTTAATAATTAAATTCTAAGTCAAGTGCTTTGAAAACATCACGATTGAGGTCAGGTCACTGTCAATCCTGGTCTCTCTGAGGATGGGGAGAGGGGTACCCGTGGCCTTGCCCAGCCATGACAGTCTCCAGTGGCAGGGTTTACTCTGGAAAGTCAAGTCTTTGTGTTAGCTACTATTCTCGTGACCCGACAGAAGCGACGGGAGTGAGGAGAAGTGAGAGGCTGAAGTGGTACTTCCCCTGCTCTGTTTTTGTCTGTCTGTCTGATCACAGGTCAGGGGATACAGTTCATGAAGGTGAAGGCAGGGCTGCAGGTGGCTGCATCCACAGGGGGCTGTGGGTGCCTGGGGCAGGGCTCACTCCTTACAATATAGGAAGCTGAACGAACATGGGTGAAATGGAGCCAGGCTACAGTCCTCCATGCCTGCCCAGTGACCCAGTACTCCCAGCTAAGCTCTCCCTCCTAGGTTCCTCAATGCCCCCCAAACAGAATCATCACTGAGGACCATGAGTTTAAACACAAGAGACTACAGGGGACATTTCCCATTCAAACCACAGCAGCCCTCAAAAGCCAGGTAAAGCGTAGAATGGCCAGGATAGTGGTTCCGTTTCTACTAATTCTCACAAAAAGAATGATTCTCAGGGTATTTATACATTTATATATCCACATCTATGTTGACCCATGGTGCTTTAGAGCCCAGGCATTACATACTGAGTAGTGAATATATACTGAAAACAGTAGGAGAAGCAGCTTCAGTTCTCAGCCTTTGCAGGACACACCAGCAAGGCAGCGATTCAAATTCTAATGGAAGGTCAGACCACAAGAAAGGTACATATCCAAAGTAAGACAGACAAACGATAGAAGAAATGAACGCCGAAGTTACGAGGATACAGACAGGAGTCGCAGCAGGGTTTGAAGCGAAGATCATCCGTAGGATGAGGTCAGAGCTCCCAAACCTCGAGACAGGTCTCTATGCTTCTGCACAGCATTTATAAAAACACCCTGCACAGCCACACACCCGAGGCTTCATTTGTGATTGTCGTAAAAGAGAGAGGCTGATGTGCCCTGACCAATAGAAGAACACAAACGACAAGGTGGACTGGACCACATGGCTGTTCTTCACAGGAAAGCAAATTCACCTAGTATCTGATTACAAAGAAGAGACCTCAGCGGATCTGGGAGACCATTACCAACAAAACAAACTTAATTTCCTTAGACAAAAATCCCTGAAGTATATTTTAACCATAGACAAAGCACTCTTTCCATCCTTGGAGGCTTTCTAAATAAAAAAGAACTCACTCCACTGGCTGGTTAAAGCTGCTCCAGCCACAACACAGGAGCATCCTTCACGCTAGGAGGAGGATGTTGATGGCGTTCTGGCTTTCTGGGGAAACCCCACTGCCATGACCCAGGAGCCTTGGAGTTTTCATGTAGTCCTCTGCTTCCTGACTAAAACCATCATATAAGAAGAAACAATGCTGCCCCTGCCCCTGTCCACCCCTTCTGCCTATCCCTATCCTATGGGATCCATAGGTCCACCATGATTTGAGGCTTGCCTGCTCACTCGGTTGTGGTCACAAAGCGCTTCCTGAAACCCGCAGCCCGAGTTGTTCCGCTTCCACGAATTCTCCCAGCTGTAACTGATGCTGCTGCAGCTCTAATTTCCCAGAATTCTTCTTTCAACCAGCCTTACAGTTCTTCAGAAACAAGAACAATGCTACATCACTTCTTTTGTTTGCTAGTTTGCCCACATCATTGCTAAAAAGACTTCAATGGTAGTTGTACAGTAGGGCCCCCAGTAATAGTCTATTAAGTGAGAAATGAACATAACAGGGAATACAGCTATTCAGAATCTAGAACCAGACTGACACTTCAGGCGTCAATAAACCAAGGATAAATATAGTTACTGAAAAAAAATTAAAAAAATATAGTTACTGATTTTTCTCATTATACCGGCCATAGAAGTGTCTGGAACAAATCTTTTTACTAAGTTCTCAACTCTTAGAGAACATCAGAAAATTCATACTGGAGAGAAAAATGCATTTTTAAAATTAATGTGACATAATAATTATCCAGTATAATATGGTTACAAATCACAACAGTATACATAATAGAAACAAAAATAGCCAGGGGTGGTGTACACCTTTAATCTCAGCACTCAGGAAGCAGAGGCAGAAAGATCCCTGAGTTCTGAGTTTGAAGTCAGCCCTGTCTACAGAGCAAGCAAGTTTCCGGTAGCCAGAGCTACACCGAGAAACCCTGTCTTGAAAAACAAACCAGATAAACAAAAAGTAAAAAAGAAAGAAATCTGTGAAAGTCTTTAAGAAAGATTAAATTTTAGGAAATATCACAAAGTTTAGTTAAAATAAAACTGCAAATGTAATTGTGAGAAAAAAAAGAAAAAAGAAAAGCAATAAAGGTGGTGGGCGTGGTGGACACAATCCCAATCCGCACTTCCCCCCCTCAACTTTCTCAAATGCCCTTGATAACAGGAAGTCCACAGTTGGTCGGCCTGTCCAGGTACACCCACACAGTGAGCTGCTCCAGCAGGTGCCCCGTCCTAATGAGGAAGCACAGTGCACGTACCAAGAAGTAAATGCCTTTGAATCTTTTTCAGGATGAACGGGAGTAAAGACTTAAGACGTGGGAGGTTTAAAATGACTATTCTAGGTTCAATTTTAGTCCAGAAAATAGCAATTCCTCAACACATGGCATTCTTTCTTCCTTCACAGGCTGAGTTACAACGCTCTATCCACGTAGGGTGCTAATGACACTGTGGGCATCTAAGCACACTTAGCATAAAGGGTACACACTAGAGTGTCCCTTCACAGAGGCAGCAGTTGGATCACGGCGAGGATTTGACAGTCCACGTTTAAGCTGAGTTTTGATTTACGGACTCGTGTTAGAGGGCTCCTCTGTGGATGGGCCCAGGTGAGCCCATAATGAGATTTATCTTTGTGGATTAGGCCTGACCTGTAATAATCTGCTCACGGCCCCCTATTGCTATTTCAGCACTGAGTTATGGAAATCCCTCCCTTCACTATAAACAGAACCACGCTCAGAGGGTAACGACTGTGAGATGTATGACTCTTGGAACACAGGCACTCCTGAGACCCTGATTATAATGTCCACAGCTGAAGGCACTGTTTCACAATGGAGATTACTTCTTTCCAGATGAAAAAAAAATTCTGAACTGTGGAATATAATGCCTTTAGCTACACATACTGTAATCACACTCAGCGATTCCTGGATCCCAGGAGCGATCCAGGTTCCCCACAGAGGGTCTGGTAAGCTGATTTAGGGAATGCAGGGGAAATGGGAAGGAAGGAAGGATTAACAACGCTTTTTCACACTTGCTACATCTGCTGGCTTCCTGTAAGAATTCAGTGCACCTAAGAGTTATATTGACTTTGCGAATGCATACATTTAAAAGAATAATTATTCTTTGCTAAACAAGGCAGAGAAGTTTGTTTTAATTTTTTTAATTGCATACTAACTGCTGGTAGGAGTATATGCAATACAACGCCTTAATATATAAACAATGCTACAGAAGTTAGACAAACCCTCACAATCTTACCTGTTTTGCCCTGATAATCCGCTGCAAGGATCTACCCCAGGAGATGCTCTGGGGTGAACAATGGAGTGGACACATCACCATTATCAACAGCAGGAAAAGCTCATAAATAATCTAAGGAAGATTTGCTGTGATAAGCCCAAGCCCTGGAATATTATGCAGCCTTTAAATTGAGTCATAACGGCCAAGGAGAAATGCTAATCCAGAGATGTATTCCATAACACTTGTTAAGCAATTTATCCAAGGGCATTCAAACCGCTCCTCCATCAATATTTAATAGGCGCGCTCTTGGAGTTAACTAATTAGACTTCAGATCAGGTTTTTGTTTCTGAGCTATGAGGCTAATGAAGTATTGATATAATATTAAATGACTGTAAATAAAGACTGCACCCTAAATAGATGCTGGCATCCTGTCTCCACATTGTGGATGAGCCTAAAAGGGGAAATGCATCTCTGAATACGTTTAGTGAATTTTCCCAGACTCCTCACAATACATTTTTGCAAATGTAAAAGATGAATATTCATTAGGGCTCTTAGAATATATTACAGTTTAAATAGTTTGGTTTTAATATTTATAGTACATCATGAAATATAATTTTTCCATTAAGGGAAATGGGTATGATATAAAAAGAGAATCAGCAAAGAAACAGAATTTCACCACGTAACCAAAAGCTTGAAGTTGAGGAACAGCACTTGACAACGCCTTCCTTGTTTAAAGATGCCTTGTAGCCTGGAAAACTCTCTCGGTTTGTTAATTTGGTTTTGAGCACAGGTGAAAAACAAAGAAACAATAAGATAATCCAATAGCACAGACAGAAAGGCCATACCTAATTATCTGGAGAATGAGTTTGTTTTTGTTCTTTCTAATAGTGCCATCCAGCTAAGCCTACTTCCCAGCCTCATCTCCAAGACACGTACTCCCCAGCAGCTACAGAAACACGGAGGAAGGAAGACTTCTCTAGCGGCAGGCACAGTACAAAGTTCTGACCAAGAGTCTACTCATCTACTCCCTATGCAAACTGTATAAAGTTAGGACAGCCCTGAGCCCTATTCCACAGATGGAACCCCGGAGGCCCATAGAAATCTATGTGGAGCTAATGAAAGGGAGACTCTGGACTGAGCCTAGAACAGTGTGTGCCGCACTGCCCTGCCCTCCCTCTCCTCTCACTTCCAAATGAACAATTACGGCTTAGCTTCCACATGCACGTTCACTAGGAGCTTCCTCTGCCTTGAAGAACAAATGCCCCTGCGCGCTGACGCAACACAAAGCGAAACACGGCAGGACTAAAAACAGCAAGCAGATGAGAGTCGGTTCTGGGGCACCAAAATGCACGGAAAGGGAGTTTCTTTGGTGCATTCAGCACATCCTCTGAGCTCCCATATGAGTCCTGCCCTATTCTCCGTACCAGGGACAGAGGAAAAACTACCTTTGCCTTCATGAAAGTAGCGTCCGAGTAATAGGAGACACAGAGTGGGTCTTCCTCACGCCTGGGTCCTGCATGCACTCCACTACAGGCAAAACCATGTCCGTACTGCACATGAATAGACTGTTTTCTTGCCATCACTCCTGATGCCATGCAGTGCGTGTACCGAGCACTTACAATGCATTAACTACTACAAGTGGGATGAGTTAAGGTACATGGGGGATAGTCACAGAAGCTATACAAATAATAGGCCATTTGCAAGAAGCAACACAAGCATCCCCAGATCCCTTCCCCCATGGACACATGACTACAAATAAAATAATAAATGATACAGCATATTTGAAGGTCGTGGAGTTAGAGGGGAAGATTAAGGCTGTGGGGTATATAGCTTGCAACATAGGGAGCACCTTCAGACAGACGGTCAGGGAGGACCTCTGGGCTAAAGAATGTGAGTGGAATCTTTAGATAAACACAAAGATGGGTCAGGCAAGTCAGGTCCAATACAACTGGAGAGAGATGTAGGCACCTGATTTTCCAAGTCCCTCCTCCATCCATTACAGCCAGCACACAACCAGTAAATGTTTCTTATGATTGGCCACATCTGCCATCTCGAAACGTCAGTCACTGAGGCTTACAACCATATTTTCCAACCAGGACTTAAGCAGGACCATTGGTCCTGCTTCTGCCTCCTGGAATTTCCATGTCTCCTGCCAGAAAGCAGCATCTGCACAAATCCCCCAGCTCCTGGCGACAATGACTTCTTTGATAAACTACCCATGTGAGTGGGGAGGGACAGAAAGATGGAGACAGCAAATGGGAAAATGAGTTTTCCCCTTCAGATTAATGTATATGAAGTATACATCTGACACCTCATCAGCTCTCCCGGCTGGGGTCCCAGCGGGCGGACACTGGCTGAGCATGTATTCTGCCAGCTACCCAGGCTACTTAGGATGAATTGGCAACATGCCATTTATCTGAAATGCCCAAAGGTGTCTGGGAGAGGGAACACAACTACATCTAGCATTGCCAAGGAAAACTAGACACTTCAGGCTAGAAATTAATCTCCTCCTTGAGAAGCTAGTTAGCAGAACCTTCAAATGTGCCGATGGCTTTTAAAACACTACAGGTCATGCATTTGCTAAAATTCATACCCGCCAAATCACACGGCCTTCATTAATATCTCACTAGCATGTTCTCAGCTCTCAGGTAAAAGGTCCATACTGAAATGCGAATTCTTTTGATGCGACAGAATTTTGTCACATCAAACGTGGTGCCGTCACTTGGGCACGACCACTCTGAATATCTTTATCTGGTTCTCCTACACCTCGACAAATACCTCTTCAACTTAGTTATTAGGGAAAAACAATCAATAAAAAATTTAAACCACCATGACTACATAGCTACATGAAAGCAGATTAATGAAAACCCCTTGGTTGTGGACAATGATAATCATGTCACAATTTTGTCATCGTATCTTTTGAGTGGCTGACATGCACTAATTGGGATTTGGCCTGTTACATGGATTTTAAAGATAGTCACGATTGTAAGATACACATAGAACAAAGCCAGAGGTTTTAGATGGATGATATCATTAAAGCCACCAATCAGAGCACATAGTCATACCATCATTTTACCTTGAAGCTAGAGAAAGCTGACATTTTTTTTCATGAATAAGTATCTTTACTTCATTACTATTTACTGAATGCCTCCTACATGGAAGGCACTGTGCTAAGGGCAGGAGGGAACAGAAAATGAAGTCATCTAGTAAGTCTGTCCTCAAGAAGCTTCCAGTCACACATGGAGAGGGTTAAGCATTCAAAGGTCTACTACGACAGACACTAAGGGGGTTGGGAAAGTGAGCTCAGAGCTCTAAGGGGATCCCAGAGATAAGGTCAGAGGCCAGGAAGGCAGGAGCAGCCCGTGGGGAGGCATGTTCCACAGCACAGAGCAACCACAAATTCTGCTCCTTTGGAAAACAAACGAAAAGAAAAGGAGGAAAACTAAAGGGAAAGAAAACGAGGCATCTGACAGTCGTCCATTCCCTCCTCCTCAGCACCGTTCTCTAGTCAAGCTGTTATTCTTAATCCATGAAAATAATTTAAACCCAACCCACCCCAAACGTGACAGACATGGAACAGCCTAAGCTTTAAGGTGGTAAGCTATGCAGTCACACTAATGACCCTGGCAACCAAACAGATCTTAGTGTGTACCACAGAGACATACAGAGGCAAGGATCTGGGCATACCACAACAGACCCAGGAAGCCAAGATGGGGCTTGGCCTAGCAGGACACCTTGACAACCCCAAAGCAAACAGCTTATACATACTCTGTGTCCAAATTCAGCCACAGTTCAGACACCACAACTTGAAGCTTTATGAAGCTTGTGGGCAGACCAGCTAGTAATGTAAATGATTCCTTGCTAAGAACGTTCTTTGGCACGTTTTAGAGGACATTCCTCTGATGTTATCTGTGAACATCTCTTATCTTTGGGTCCTAGTCCCAGATACTTTAGGTTGTTTGGTATTCATGTGAGCAGCGGAAACATCAGCTGGTGTCTGGGCATGTGATCACAGCATTAGGTAATCAGGGTATCTGGGGCAGAGCTGCTTTCACCAGAATGATTGACATCCCACAACAAGCATATACATAACATTACTATTCGAATGTGAAGATTGCACTGTTTCAAGTACACTGTCAAAAATCATAAAATGTGAAGTATTTTTGTCTGAGAAAAGTAAATCCCTACAGAGAAATAATATTTTAACAAATTCCCCCCAAAAACAATTCAGTTGGAAGGGGGCAGTAGGGGGTGGTGAAGGAGGAGGACAAGACTCCCCAGTACCACTTTCGTATCTTCTCTGGAGATCATTATTCCATACATTCAGATTGCTAATTTTTCTGAAAGACCCCAAAATTTCAGAGTCAAATGGGCTTCACAGACGTTGAACATGTCTGCATTCTGCAGGTACAGATCAGGTTGATGGGATTCGAGGAATTAAGACTTGCCCGAGTTTCTACATCTCTCTAATGCCAAAGCAGGACTTGAGTCTAGACCAAAATTACATCTCCACGTGCTGTATCATGTCCAAATAGCCGATGTAAGTTCCCATCAGTGAATAAAATTATAAACTGCCATAACATACTAATTTATATGTATTATTTACATTTTTGTCAATAAGAAATATTTTAAAAACCTATTATCATACCACACATCTTTACCACTGACCCAAAAATAACTTGTATAGACTTTTTGTTTTGTTGTACAGTTTCATGGTTTTGTTTTCGTTTGTTTGGGTGCAGAGGAATAAATCCAGGGTCCCACACATGCGAAGGAGGCGCTCTACCATTGAGCCATAGCCCCAGACCAAGATGGAAAGATTTTATATGAGTTAGAATAGATATGTAAGTATCTGCTAAGGAGTAGGGGGAAAGACGCAGCAGACAGAGTGATTGTCACTCAAACATCAGAACAGGAGTTCAAAGCCCCAGAATTCAGCACGGCAGCTGACTATAATCCCAACACTTGGGAGCAGAGACAGGGGTCCCTGGGCAAGCTGATTAGCTATGAGAGCTGGAATCAGTGGAATTTCAGGTTCACCAAGAGACTCTGACTAATAAATAAAGTAGTGAGTGAGCAAGAAAGACAATGGTGTCAATTTTTGGCCTTCACACATGTGCATATATATACACCCACTTTTGTGAAACCACATACATGTGTCCATGTATGGGCATGCGTGCAAACACACACACACACACACACACACACACACACACACATTTTTAAAAAGTTGTCCCGCAAAAAAACAAAAAATCTCTAAGCATATTGGCTAAAAATAAAAGTTTCACTGGGAAAGTAAAAAACAAATATTCAAGTCTATGCTTGTATGCTTGCAACAGATACATAAATATGCTTTCCCTAGTAAACATGGAGAGTCTTTTTTTTTTCCTGTGCAGGGGATGAAATCCAGGACTTCCCACATGCTAGGCAAGTACTCTACCACAGGGCTCCATTTCTAGCCCTCGACATTTTTAATCAACATAAAAAAGAATGATACTTCCAAGAATCATCAACAGATGCTGAATTCAGGGGAAGTTTTTGGCAAGAAGCTGTGTGTGTAGCCTAGCCTATCTCCCCAGACAGCTCCTCCACTGCGTGAGAGAAAGTCAGCAGTAACTACTGCAGAACAACCAGGCAGTACCTTGATGGGGTCATCCAAATTAACAGCACAGTGAGGGGCAGAGAGGCATCATGCACCTGTCAAAACCATGTCCCAAGGACACATCACCAGTTCTCCACTTGGAACAGGAACGCACAAAGCAGAGTCTTGCCATAGGAGATCAGCAGACGAGCACAGTATGGAAAAATGGCTATAAACTTTCTTCAACAAAGCTGATGTCAGAAAAGACGAAGCAAGGCTGTGGGAGCAGACCAGATCAAAGGAGAGCAGAGAGACGAAACGCCAGAGATCAGACCTCCACAGGTGCCACACTGCCTCTGCCGAGGGCGAAGGACACGGTCGAACCCACTGGTAAAACTGAACCAGACTGCTAAACAGACACTGGATTGTATCAGTGAGAATATTACTCAAGCTGACAATTGCCAGAGCAAGGGCTGTGATGGACACACATCTTACACTCAGATGACTCAATGCATGCCTACGTAAGTATGTTCGTACACCACGTACATATGCAGACACAAAAACAATGAAGCATGTTGGGCAGGCGATCTGATAAGGGACAGACTGGCCCCACCTGTGGTTTTCCTTCTCTTGGACTTTTCCACAGTCTTCTACTTTTCAGAAAATGCTTTTGTTGTTTGGAGTTTTTAAAGGCTAGAAACATTTTTACTTTTTGTGGGGGGTGAGGGGAACCGACACAGAACTAAGTAGAAGTATTCCACATTTTGGGGTGGGCAGGGAGAAACTGGCATACAAAGCCACAGACATGCCCCCAAACTATGGCCAATGCTATGTGTATGTAAGAGCAAATCCGGTTATACTTGACAGATCCCAGGGAGACAATGTCCAGGGCAACAACACAAAAGATTACTCACCAAACTGGCCGTGAGGGAGGGAGCTGACTGGCCCAGGGCCTGGCTGCGCATGCGCACGAGGTTGGACGTCTCAGCCGAGGCAGGCCACGCCTGTCCTGCCACGGGGTTTGGTAGGAGGTACCTCCCTGTTGGAGTAGAAAAGGAAGAGTAAGCAGCAGGCCATGGGCGCAGTTGTGTGGAAACAGTGGACAATTCCTAGCCACCTTTCTTCTGCATCCTTTCTGCTATGCTCAGTAGCTATGCTGATTACTATCAACCAGAGAGAAATGTTTTCATTAAGTCAGGAGACACAGGGGCTGGTTCTGACCCTGACTTCCCACTGAAACCCAAGCAAATCACTTCATATGGTGCACATGGGGGGCTTCATTGCCACGAGAATGTTTTGAACACATACGTAAATACACAATGTCCTCTCTCATCATCACAAAAATAAATGTGCTGTGTAAATGATGCTATCTGAAGCCAATCTAATATGGAGAGCAAACCAAAAATGAGGTAGGAGGGGCTGTAAAGTAGAGGCCGTGACCAACAAAAGAAGAGGTGGAGCTTGCTCAAGGTGAAATGGGCTGGGGTCCCTTTCCCCAGCTTCTCTCAGGGAAGTGCAGGTGGCTGTCCAGCGTGTCCATAGGATACACAGTGGTACCCGTTTGCATGAATCAGGACATCAGTATCAGTCCAGGTTCACTGTGAAAATTCCATCAGCCTTCTGCTCTAATACAGACAAGCGCACACACACATGTACACATATATATACACACCTGTACACACACATACACACATATACATACACACACCTGCACACACATACATATATATACACACACCTGCACACACACACATATATATACACACACCTGCACACACACACATATATATACACACTTGCACACACACACATATATACACACACCTGCGCACACACACACACATATATATATACACACACCTGCACACATATATATACACACACCTGCACACACACACACACACATATACACACACCTGCACACACACATATATATACACACACCTGCACACACACATATATATACACACACCTGCACACACACATATACACACATACCTGCACACACACACACACACACACACACACACGCTTTTAGAAGTCAGCCAGCTGACAGATCCACACTGTAGTTTCTCAGGACACAGGCTAGCATGCTATCAACACAGGACTTTGACTTCTTTGAGTGAATAAAGTTAGAACGCCCATGACTGTTAACACAGGAACAATGCTTAATAAACGCAGTGTCTGATTTTACCTGCTTTGCCTCACTCCAAGTACCGTGACTGTTACTGAATGGTGCAAAGAGGAGTGCCATTCCCTTGCCAGAAACACGGGAGAATAAACAGAAAGACTCTCATGTGGAGGCTCCAGTGGGCTCTGCAGGGCACAGAGCTGCTCGCCCTGTGTCGGAAGGGACTCAGGCTCCCTCCCTCAAACAGGCACCCACCAGGTATATATGACAAGTTAAAAACGACTGTGACATAGTACGTAGTCTATCACCATGGTGCACACTGGTCCCCAGCACCACAGAAGCAAAGCATTATGGGTATCATCCATCAACCATCAGGTTGAAAGATCTAATGCTTTATTAAACAAAGTGCTTTCAGAATTTTGTGTTTTAATTATGGAATAGAAAATGGCTTCTTGCTTTGCAAAGCAGATCATTTACTCACTGCACAGTACGGAACTAAGGATGAACTAGACTTGCTGCCATCATCTTGTGCTGGATGGAAAGGATGCTGGGAGGGCAGTTTAGTCACCCTCTCTGGACACTGGCTTCTCTATCTCTAAAATACCTGCTAGAATCAACCATGGAGAGTTACCAAGGGGGTTTTGAGTGAAGTACTCAGTACATATTGCCCACTTGGCTATAGCATTAAGTAGTATAATGGAAAAAGATATTTTCAGGTTCGGTTTTCCTTCTTATCATTCAAAACCAGGAAATGTACATATGTGGAAACAAAATCACCTGGATCACAGCAGAGAAAGTCACTCTGGATATGCCTGTGTCTTTCCTTTACACTTTCTTTCTATAAAGTAGACTTTCTTGAATACATGGGATCACACTGACTTTGTCAGTTGCTCCCCATCAGCGCCACACACACACATAAAAAATATGGCTTAATTTTCTCTTTCAAGACAGGGTTTCTCCTGTAGCTTTGGAGCCTGTCCTGAAACTCACTCTGTAGAACAGGTTGGCCTCAAACACACAGAGATATGCCTTTCTCTGCCTCCCAAGTGCTGAGATTAATGGCACGCACCACCACTGCCCAGCTAAACCATGACTTTTTAAAGTACTTTCTGAGTTTTGTGTGTGAGTACAGGTACATGCTGGCCATGGCATGTCCATGGTAGTCAGAGGACAACCACTCTAGGGTCATTCTCGCCTCCCACCTCTATATGGGTTCTGGGGCTTGCACAAAAAGCAC